>NC_044055.1:11501035-11726035 GCF_902167405.1 Gadus morhua | reverse complement strand
ACACACACACACACACACACACACACACACACACACACACACACACACACACACACACACACACACACACACACACACACACACACACACACACGCGGTACCATCACCCAACAAAAATCACACACAGGAGGGCTCTAGTGCCTGGCTCAAAGGACCATGGCCCCCTTTCCTTTCCATGGCCGGCTTTTTATGATTTCCTTTTTGTTAATAAATGCCGTGTGTGTGTGTGTGCGTGTTTGTGTGTGTGTGTGCGTTCATGTGTGTGTATATGTGCGGTCGTGCGTGTGTATTTGTGCGTGCGTTTGTGTATGTGTGTGCGGTCGTGCGTCTAGACTATGTTCCTTAGCCCAGGAGCCCAAACAGGAAATTGAGGTGGACTCCACCACGGTGAAGAAGAGATTCAAGATGGAGGCGGGCGCGGCCGCAGAAGGACTCTCCTGCAGACCAAAAGAGGAGGAGGAGGAGGAGACCAAGCCCCTCATCACCCCAGAGACCCCCGACACCAAACCCCCTGCTGGTACCGGTCCGACTGAATTACTGTCTGTCTGTATCTGTCTGCCAGTCTCTCTGTCCCTGCTGATCTGTCTCTCTGTCTTTGTGACTGAGTGTCTGTCTGTGTGTCTGTGTGTCTGCCTGTCTGTGTGTCTGCCTCTCTGCGTGTCCATCATCTGGGTCATTGTTTGTGGTGAGCGGCCCTGAGCTCTCCTCAGCAGGCTGAATAGAGACTTCTCTGCAGCGCTTCTGTTCTGAAAACATCCTGGTTCTCCTGACCTAGGAGCCCCAGAGCCCCAGGCTGAGGGCGAGCAAGACCCCAGTGAGGAGCCTCCCTGCCCGGGGAAGACCTCAGCCTCAGACCAGCCCGAGAACCAGGAGGAGGAAGAAGAACAAGAGGAGGAGAAGGAGGAGGAGAAGGAGAAGGAGGAGGAGAAGGAGGAGAAGGAGGAGGAGGAGGAAGAGGAGGAGGAAGAGGAGGAGAGCAAACCACAGGAAGAGGTCAAAAGATTGACAGAATCTAGTGTGTGTGTGAAGCTAGTGTCGGACACTATAGATAGATAGTCACACGCACGCACACGCACGCGCACAGCCTGCATTTCTGTGCTCCGGTCAATGTGATAATCCGTAGATCCAGTGTTGATAGACTCCTTCCGGAAAACACACACATCATGGGGTCTGTGTGTAATGTATGCGTGTAGGATCTGAGTGTGTGTTTGTTCAATGTGTGGAGGTTAATGTGTGTTCGCTGTCTGTATGTGTGTAATGATTGGGGGTTAATGTGTGGGAGTTAATGTGCGTGGATGTGTTGGTTTAATGATTTGGGGTTACTGTGGGTGTGTTTTATGCGTGTGTCTTTGTCCCGGCCCACTGATGTGGAGCGCTGTGATATTTGGCTCCGGTTTTGTTTGGACAGAACCAGGACCTGAGCCCACAGAATGTTAATCTTTACCCAGACTGTGTGTGTGTGTGTGTGTGTGTGTGTGTGTGTGTGTGTGTGTGTGTGTGTGTGTGTGTGTGTGTGTGTGTGTGTGTGTGTGTGTGTGTGTGTGTGTGTGTGTGTGTGTGTGTGTGTGTGTGTGTGTGTGCGCGCGCGTGTGTTTGAGTGCACAAATGCGTGTGTGGGTGTTTGTGTGTCGCAATCTGTCACTAACCTTCATGTACATACTTTAGCACAATATAAATCTATCTCTTTCCCGTCTCAACGCTCACTCCAGAACATTACTGTGTTGTTATGAACACTTTGTTCAACACGTTGTTCCTGGGCTCACGCAGGAAACACAAAACAACCACCAGCGTCCTTCTGTGGTTGAACAACTTCCCAGCCTGTCCTCCATTCAGCCCTAAACCCAGCGTATCAAAGCACATGACGAGGGCGGGGCTCCCAGTGACCTCTGATGGTGAACACACTGATCCATCTAGAGTGGGGGGCAGGGACGGGGTCCGGGAGGGAGGGGCGGGAGGACAGGGGAGAGGGGTCTTCAACTAACAGTGGGGGGTCAGAGACAGGGAGGGTCAGAGACAGGGGGGGTCAGAGACAGGGGGGTCAGAGACAGGGAGGGTCAGAGACAGGGGGGGTCAGAGACAGGGAGGGTCAGAGACAGGGGGGTCAGAGACAGGGGGGGTCAGAGACGGGGGTCTGGCAGGGAGGGGGACAACAGCATGAGGTGAAACCATATCTAACTGTCTATCCGTTAGTACAGGCCTCAGCAGTTTCCTGTACAACCTTTGTTATACATCAGATATATTAGTCTGTGACTGAGGTTAAAATGTGTTTCTGCTCATTAGTCGGCTGCTGCTCACCCCGACACTGAAGCCCAAGACCAATCTGGAGAGGCCGTCCCGGTCCTCGACGCGCCCAGCCAGGAGCTCACTGAGCAGGCAGAGGCTGAACTCCAGCCCCCTGCTGCAGCCGAGGCCTCAGAGCCCAGTGAGGAGGAACCGGAGAAGGTGAAGTTTAATAAAGATGTTCAGAGAGACTAAATGTATGTTCTCCCCCCCCCCCCCCCCCCATCCTTTTCTCTCTCTCTCTCTCTCTCTCTCTCTCTCTCTCTCTCTCTCTCTCTCTCTCTCTCTCTCTCTCTCTCTCTCTCTCTCTCTCTCTCTCTCTCTCTCTCTCTCTCTCTCTCTCTCTCTCTCTCTCTCTCTCTCTCTCTCTCTCTCTCTCTCTCTCTTCCCCCCCCTCCCTATATTCCTCTCCCTGGCTCATTGGCTAAGTAAGACATGCAGCCTCATGTTAATGATGATGTTCTGGCACTCTCTCACTCATCTCAGGAGACCAATGAGGAGACGGCAGAGAGTGAAGACCCACCTCCCCTAGGTAACAAGCAATCAATAGCGTTCATTTAGAGTTCCTCATGCTCCTATGGTATATTGCCATTTTTGCGGTATACATGTGAAATATTGACAGAGCACTGCAGTATAAATGTGTTAACTGGTCTACTTTCATCTGCCCAGCTCCTGAGGAGACTGCTTCCCCTGTGTCTGAGGAACTGGAGAAGGAGCAGGAAGAGGAGGAGAAGGAGGAGGAAGCGGAGGACGAGGAGAAGGAGGAGGAGGTAGTCGTTCATGCAGAGAAAGAGTCTGAGGTAGGGACCATCATTTCACACAATAAACACTGAATAAAAGGTATCCAAACACTTGATGAATGTGATTGGTTAACCTGATTTATTCGCTGGCTAGATCTGTAAAAAATGAACCCTGATTCGAACAGTCAAGTTAGTTAACCCACCTTCTCCTCCACCTCCTCCTCCTAATGTCTCCTTCAGCCAGCAGGGGGCGCTCGCCTGGAGGATGAGGCCGTCACCTCCACCACCGGCACTGACACAGGTAGAGGACACCTCACAGCGTCAGGGGTCAGAGGTCAAACACAGGAGGACACCTCACAGGATTAGGGTTCAGGGGTCAAACACAGGAGGACACCTCACAGGGTTAGGGGCAGTGATGCCACAGTTACCTTGAAAAAGTAATCTGATTACTAGTTACTCCTTAAAATAGTAACTTAGTTACTTTACTGATTACTTGATTTAAAAAGTAACTAAGTAAGATTACAAGTTACTTTATTAGTTACATTTAGCTGCGACAACACACCCTGCCACCTCCAAAATAAAAAAGTACAACCGGTTTTGCCAATACTACCCCCCCCCCCTCCTGTCAACGATTGTTTTTCCACCCCCCCCCCTAACAATTCTGCGCAGGGGGCTGGTAGGAGGAATTTGGGGGGGGCCCATCTGTACCTCTTGTATACAGGGCCCATAATTTGGTGCTACGGCCCTGGGTGCACACACTGACACACGGCTTTAAACCGCTTCCGCGACAAAATATCACCGCATGCTTTACGGGGCGATCGCCGGACGTATCTCGACGTGCGTGACGTAAACAGCGCGTTCTAGCGCTCGAGCTGCTCAGTTCTCTAGCGAAAACGTAGAGGCTCCCACACGCTCTCTGCTGCCGTCGCTCCAGCGCAACACACACACACACAGCACCGCGCGACTAATTCCGCCGCTAATAACAACTGGTTGCGCGGACTCTGGAGAGTCAAGGTAGACACTCGCCTCTGATAGATTGAAGTCTTTGGAGACTTACGCTTCACACGCACACACCACACAAACAGGTAAACACACACACACACCACTCCATCGCTCTCAACGCCAATCGGTGATCGGGTAAAAATATAGTAACGCACAGTGACTTTGATGAGTAACTTTAATCTGATTACTGTCCTCGCCCATGACTCAGCAGGAGAAACGGAGTGTTAAACTAAGGAATATTACGGACTTACTACTTGTAACTTAATACTTTGTTTTAGTCGGTTTAGACCGGTTTATCGGTCAGTTAAGACCGGTTTATTAGCCGGTTCAGACCGGTTTATTAGTCGGTTAGGACCAGTTGATTTGTTGGTTTAGACCGGTTTGTAGCTCAACAGACATGATTGGTTCATAATAACCTGTCGTGACCCCTAGCGGTGACCCCTCCAGAGGTCGACGGAGAGGAGGAGGAGGAGGAGGAGGAGCCAGAGGAGGCGCCCAAGAAGAAGAAGAAGAAGAAGACCAAGAAGGTAGTGGAAGACACCCCCGCTGTGGAAGACACGCCCGCTGTGGAAGACAAGCCCCTGGAAGAGGACACGCCTCTTGAAGAAGACACGCCCCTTGAAGAAGACAAGCCCCCCATCAAGAAAGGAAAGAAGCCGAAAAAGAGAAAGACAGAAGAACAGGAGCCGGTGGAGGAGGAGGAGAAAGTAGTGGAGGAGGAGGAGAAGGAGGAGGAGAAGGAGACTTCTGCACCTCCTGCGGAGAAGAGAACCAAGAAGAAGAAAAAGGGGAGCGAGAAGGTGGTGGAGGAGGTGGAGGAGGTGGCAGTGGAGGAAGAGGAGGTGGTCGCCACACCACCGAAGAAGAGGAAACGCAAGAAGGTGGCTAAAGCATCCGAGGAGGAGGTGCAGGAGGAGCAGGCGCCGGACGAGGAGGTGCCAGAGGAGGAGGAGGAGGCGGAGGCTGTGACTCCTGAAGCCCCTCCCAGCTCAGAGAAGAAGAAGAGGAGGAAGAGGAAGAGGGGAAAGAAAGCAGCAGGAGCAAAAGAGGAGGAGCAGGAGGAGGAGGAGGAGGTGGAGCAGAAGGAGGCGGAGAAAGAGGAGGAGGAGGAAGAGACACCGAAAGGTTCAGGTAGGAATCAGGAACACAATGTCTGCTACCCCCCAGTCTCCTGCACGCTACACAATAACAACACACTATCATGAGTGTGTGTGTATATATATATATATATATATATATATATATATATATATATATATATATATATATATATATATATATATATATATATATATATTTTTTTTTATAAACAAAATATTGAGCAATAAAATGCAAAAAACTAAATAAATACAAACGAATGGGATCCTAAGAAACAAATACATAACTCAAATAAAACAGTTCATGTTCAAAAGGGATAGGATGGTCTGGGCCTCTTATCTTTTTATAATTATTCACAGAAAATAAATATTCAGTTTGAATCAATCAGTGTCTATGATGTTCAGCTCGTAGGTTAAAACAAAGCAAAGCTTTTTGACAAAACAATAACAAAATATTGGAACAGATTAACCAAAACTATCAAACAAGAAATAGCAATACAGAAATTCACTGTCACTGTCTCTCAGTTTATAACAATTCAATATTTTGTTTCTGAAGAGTTTTTTTAGTTTTAATGTCAATTTTTTCAGATCATCATCGCAGTTATTCCATAGAGTAACTAAGTTAACAAGAGAGAAGCTAAAAATAGTTCCAGTGATTAGGCTATCTTTTATTTTTACAGACGTGCGTGAAAGACGTACAGCAGCCATGGGATTGGCTGGCTGTCTGGGCAGTAATTAAATATGGCGAAGCGCAAATATGACCCCTGGTATGTCAAATATGGATTTACGTACATCGAAGATAAAAAGGGGCCAAAACCCCAGTGTGTGGTATGGAGTGTAGTGCTCGCAGAAGAGAGCATGAAACCATCAAAATTATTTGTCATTTAGAAACAAAACATCCCATGTGCAAAGACAACCCGGTCGAGTACTTTTGAGGACAACTCCCTGAACGGGGCATCACAGAAGTGCCTGACATCATGTTCCAAACAAGAACAGGCACTCGGTGCATCCCACAACGTAGCTCACCGTATTGCAAAGGCCAAGAAACACCACACAATAGCGGAAGAGCTTCTCTTACCTGCAGCAATGAACCTGGTCGGACAGGTTATAGATCAATCGGAGGCAGATTGACTGAAGGCCATACCACTGTCGAATAGGCAGGCGCATTGAAGAAATGTCTGGTGACATAAATTTGCTTGGTTTGAATAAAAATGGGTCGTGACATAATGACCATGCAAAGTGTGGGTCCCAAGGCCAGACGAGTTGAGAACCACTACTGTACACGGTACTGACCCTGGTCTACTGCACACTTCACAATAACTACACATTATCATTAGTAAAGTATATACTACTGTACACACTTCTGTCCCTGGTCTAGTGCACGCTACACAATAACAACACATGACACACTGTTAGAATGATAGCTACAATTAAAACTATTAAACACACTGTGCTCTCGTCTGTCTGTCTGTCTCCAGGTGTCTCTCGCCCTCGCCACGCCTTGATCTCCACCTCGCTGAGGAAGCGCTTCGGGAGGCGGAGCCGGCGTCTCAAGGCGGGGAAAGCCAATCAGAGCGCGGCTGAGCCGGCCGACTCACCGGAGCAGGACGACACGAACGTCAGGAAGAGCAAAAGGTTAGCAGTTATCGGTTAGCAGTTAGCAGTTAGCGGTTAGCGGCCCTACGCTCATGTAGCTTAGCCTGCTAAAACCACTGGTTCTACATAGCCAATGCTACGCTGTTGAACCTTTGTTGGCTGATGACCTCTTGTCTATGGATAGCCTCATGATGTATGTTAGCGTAGCATTCTGACTGCTGAAAGCCGTCGTTTTAGCAGGCTACTGCGCAGCGTCCTGCTAGCCTCTTGTCCACCGGACAAAGCAATCCTGACTCCTCGCTCTCACCGGTCTGAACCAGAATCAAGCAGAGCCAGCCGGACGAGGAGAGCACGCCGACGAAGAAGAGGAGGAAGAAGGCCGGAGCGAAGGAGGAGTCCGTCGCCGAGGAGGTGGAGCAGGAGGAGGCCACGCCCCCCAGCCTAGAGAAGAAGAAGAAGAAGAAAAAGAAGACCATTGGAGGAGAGGAGGCAGGGGGCGGAGCGGACCAAGAGGAGGTCACTCCAGAGCCTCCGGCCAAGAAGAAGAGTACGTAGATTGATCATTGGTCGGTCGGTTGGTGCCACCCAGTGTCTGATGGTTCTGATTGGCTGATGATTCTGATTGGTTGTTCCAGAGAGGACCAGACCGGCAGAAAAGGTGGAGGAGGAACCGGAGGCAGAACCTGAACCTGTCAGGGTGAGAACTATGAGAGCTCAGTACCCACTTCATACTGAGCTTCTCTCTCACACATACTCTCTCTCTATCTCTCTCACACATACTCTCCCTTTATCTCTCTATCATACTCTCTCTCTCACTATTGAACTATCATCCGTATGTATGTTTGATGGCATAATCGTGATACAAAATTGTCTTAGCGTTTCATCGTGTGTGTGTGTGTGTGTGTGTGTGTGTGTGTGTGTGTGTGTGTGTGTGTGTGTGTGTGTGTGTGTGTGTGTGTGTGTGTGTGTGTGTTCCTACTTGTTCCATTCATCTCATATTTATTTACATATATATATTTTGGCCCTGACCCTTTTCTTTGCTTAATATAACAAATATTTGCAATTATTCTCTTTTTTTTCCAGAAAAAGAAGTCGACCAAAAAGAAGGTTCTGCAATGATGTGGATCAGTCCGGTGCATCTGGGTCTACGTCCTGAGAGACCCAGATCAGGCAACGGTACCTTCTACTTCCTGTGACCTCACTTCCTGTACATCTGAAGTCGTTACTATGCAAACATGGAGGCTTCATTTAGTGCACAACAGACTGATGTGTTTTTAAACTGATCCCGTGGTTACGGACAATCAATTAATGTGTGTATGAAATAATGGCGGGTTTTCATGTGTGAGTGAATATAATGGTGAGTTAGGTATGGATGTAAGGAGGATCGGGTAAGAGGTCAAAGGTCAGGGTCCTGAGGCTGTCTTGTTAGTCTTATTGCTGCTTGTTGTGCCAAAACAGCAGAGCATCTCTCTAGTGTCAGGGAGATTGAACCTTGATCAACCTGTTCTGTCACGTGTTCCCATGATGCATTAGAAAAGGATCGGAGAGAGATGGTTAATCTGAGGAAAAGCAATGCATCGTGGGAAATACCAGCAGAACGGTTTGGTCTGACCGCACCTCTTCAAATCTCTTCTCAGAACAGTTGATCCCAGTCGATGTGAAACGGTGTCAAAACACGGGATTCTTTAACAGGGGCTGAGGACTCAGATAGGCTAGTGAACCGTAACGTAGCTCTGAGAGCATAGCGCGTGCTTAAAGGTTTTACAAAAAATGTAGTTTTGTTTGACTTTTAGATGAACTCATGATGCATGTGATGAGGGTAATTTCTGTATGTTTTTTCATTGTTTTACTTGGTGAATAGTTGTAGCGTTTACTTTTTTTATGGATTCTTTATGTTCACATTAGCTAAAATGTTCTTTTAATGTTCGGAGGAGAATTTGAACTATGCACCCTAACCGCGCTGACCCCCACGACCTCGGAGGAGGTTGTGCCCGAGGCCAGCGTGCGTTTCTCCCTTCCACGGCGACGGCAACACAGTGTACTCCGTGTTCGTACGTCGTGTCGTATTTCAGGGCATCCTGCACACCTTTAAAGGACCTAAGGGGAATCTGACTGATGATCACCTGCGTGTTACTCTGAGCCGTGTGTGTGTGATAGGTTCACCAATGATTCCCTTTGACTTTTAGTTTAGTGAGACGTCACTGACTGTAGTCTGATTTCATCGTTTATAGTGTTTGTGTTCTATTTACACGAACACAAAGGAAGTCATTAACCAAGGTTGTCAAAGCCCATATTGATGCGCTCCCCCTCGATGCCTTAGTCGCCCTTAGAGCCAAAGACAGGTCCTGACACGCCCTCATGTTTACTGTCAGACCCTGACTTCAGTGTTAGCTTCCTGTAGCAGCGTAGAGAAAAAAAACACTCCTACTGAATACTAGAAAATATCTATCTTATCAAGTCACCCAGTTTACAAGTGAACCCTTCCCGTATTAACGTTGTTTTACAGAAGATGGTTCTGTATTTCTGCTTTCCTCATGGTAAATCTTCATGTTTGTTCTGTCCTACATAAAAACATTGAACACAGACCGTTTCGTCCTTTGAGAGGGAGTCTATGATGACGTTTCATTGATCACATATTTAATTCACTGTTTAACCAGAGACAATGATTGTTTTGTTAACCATTTTGCCTTATATTGAGCTGTAATCTATCCTGCATTCACAACGATTAGAAATCCCTGAAACCAAACCATAAAACCTAATTCAAATAGGAGACCTGGAATGAAACCCTTAAACCTAACACCTAATATCAAGCCCTAGAACCAAAACACCCTACAACCAAATCAAAATCCTTAGAACCAAAACACCCTACAACCAAATCAAAGACTCCAATAAATAAAAACTAACCCTGAAACCCAACCCATAGGAACTCCTTACCTTAACCTCAACCAAAGACCTGAAAGGAGAGTCTGCAGCAGAATGAATTCCATTTTAATGATTTTATTTCATCACAAGCTTCATAATAAAAAACCGACAGAAGGTTCTGACATGCTGTACATGGGGACGCTCATCGCCTCCTGACACTCGATCAAGCAACGTTCTCATCTCTGCTAAGAAAGTCTGACCCACTGAAGTCACACTTCTTACACCCTTCTCCTCTTACATCTACACACAAATATACAGGAAATATTGGAATACTATACAATTTTCAAGCAAGGCTATAGTCTGCAGTGGATCAGTTAAAGTGTCTTTGACAAAGTGAGAAGGGCCATACTTCATACATACCAGAATCAGCCCCTAGAGCCACTCCATCCCAACAGGAAATGGAAGGAGAGCAAAAGCAAACACTGCAAAAATAGAGCAAACAGTAGTGAAGACGTTGTGAACATCGGGAAGAACCACGCGTGTTAGGATGACATCTGTATGGATACGGGTTGAGTCAAGACTGGAACATAAACATCCTTGAGCTCGTAGCTTAACCCTTAGCAGACGTACACGATGTGACGGTCCGAGCCGCGTCAAAATCACATGACACATGAGCAGAGTCCAGACGTGTAGATAATAAAATGACCAGCGGAGGTCACTTGACCCGATGATTTAAGGCTGGCTCCTCCCCCAGGTCCCGACGCCATCGCAACCTTTCTTGTCCCCGGAGGAAGTAGTTTGAACGCAGATGAAGTCCTCCAGGTTTGGTGGCGGTCGGCGTTCTTCAGGGAACAACAAGATATCAAGGTTAGGGATCGGAAACAAAATGTAATAATTAATAAGCATCAGTACATCCAGTAGCATTAGCATCAGTACGTCCACTAGCATTAGCATCAGTACACCCACTAGCATTGGCGTCAGTCCATCCACTAGCATTAACATTGGTCCATCCACTAGCATCCATTTCTGTTCCACTCACCTGTTAGACAAGCTCTTTCTCTGGGTCTACTTTAGCCGCCAGCTCCTCGTCCGAGTCTGAAAAGTAGAAGTAAACACCTAGTTCAAACCAAGCTAACAACTGGCGTACAAGCTTGGTACGCTAGTAGAAGCCAAGATGCTGACCTGCTAGGGACTCGGGAGGGGAGTAGAACTGTCCCTCAGACGGAAGGAGGGGGGCTCGGTCTACAGCATCCATGATCGACAAAAACCCTGAGAGAGAGACAGAGAGAGAGAGAGAGAGAGAGAGAGACAGACAGAGAGAGAGAGACACACACAGAGAGAGAGACACAGACAGAGAGAAAGTGTTATCCATACGTTACTGGTAACCTATACTAGTAGTACTGCACTACTGTACTAGAACTGCTTTAGTACTACAGCAGTACTGTAGTACTATAGCAGTTCTAGAACCACTATAGTACTAGCAGTACTGTAGTACTATACTGTAGTGCTATATAAAGTATATCTAGCAGGACTCACGGAGGCGGTCCCATTACTGGTAACTAAGGATCGACCGATATGGATTTTTTAGGGCCGATATCGATACTGATTTTTTTTCATCAGCCTTAACCGATAACCAATACGATTTTCTTGAGCCGATATTTGGAGCCGATAATACCCTGGAAATCCAGAGTTCTCGAGGGAGCACAATTTGAATTTGCTCAGCGAGTCACTCTGGGAACGAGCAATATACTATATATATTAGAGCTGTCAGTTAAACGCGTTATTAACGGCGTTAACGCAAACCAAATTTAACGGCGTTAAAATTTTTATCGCGCGATTAACGCAATTATTTTATAAAAGAAAACAAAAAAAAATATATATATATTTTTTTTTTCTTTGGCTCAAAACAAAGAAGCAGTAGCCTGACTGCTATGTTCAAATGACATTTGTTCAAAGCAGTCGTTTAATTGCACTATAGGCTCTTTTTTTGTATCGTCCTGTTTTGATCAGTGTATATGCCAATGTTGTTATCAATAAAAAATCATTTGCACAAGGCAAGCCGATGTACTTCACCATGTTGATAAGAGAATTAAAATGAGAAGAATTATGGGACAAAAAAATCAAGGGATATTTAGCATAGAAAAATCATTTGCGTTTAATCGCGATTAATTAGAGTTAACTATGACATTAATGCGATTAATCACGATTAAATATTTTAATCGCTTGACAGCTCTAATATATATACAATATACTATAATATACGAGCTAATTACAATGTCTCAATTAAAAAAAAATTATAATAATAATAAATAAATAAAAAGAATCGGCTGATACTGAAAAAGATATTGGCCGATACCGATACACGTAAAAAACGCAAATATCGGCCGATAATATCGGTGGATCACTACTGGTAACCTATACTAGTAGTACTAGCAGTACTAGTACCGTCGTAGTACTAGTAGTACTAGTACACACGGAGGTGGTCCTGTTCCTGGTAACCCGTACTTAGCAATACTATATATGGTGTATCTAGCAGTACTATATAAATGGTGTATGTAGCAGTACTATATATGGTGTGTGTGTAGCAGTACTATATATATGGTGTATGTGTAGCAGTACTATATATATGGTGTATATAATACTAGCCCTCAATACAGCTGCTGGTCACATATATTTGTAATAATAGTACGAACAAAGATACATCTCAATATGATTGATCAACAAATAATAAAAACAGGCATATATTACAATAATCTGAGGCCTCCCTGCGTCTTACTTCATTCTCTAAAGTTCCGCAAGGAGAAGTCCGCTGAGTGACTAAAGTCAGGAGTTTTTATACACTTAGATCGGATCCTTTAGGGCAGTGGGCCCCCAATAAACCAAAAGCCTTTGTTAACCAGATGTTAATCTATTGATTGAAGTTCCTTAAGAGGTTAGGAAGGTGGTTGAGGCGGTTCCTTATCACCTGGGGAGTGCTTCTCTGCGCTCCCCAGGTGGTCAAAGAAACCAGGCCCAAACCAAACTACAGACAACACGGAAACGGAATGTGAAACCAGATTACATTATATGAAACTCTAAGAATTACATTTTAGAAGACCCTGCAGATTAGCAAGATTTCAAGACAATACACGGATCGGAATGTGAAACCAGATTACATCACATGAAACATTAAGATTTACATTTTAGAAGACCCTGCAGAATAGCAGGCTGGCAAGATCATACACCGAATAGTATACAAAACCAAAGTTCATGAAGAAAAACGTAACATGTGGATTTTCCATCACAGTAGCCGTACTATATATTTGGTGTGTGTAGCAGTACTATATATATGGTGTGTGTAGCAGTACTATATATATATATATGGTGTATGTAGCAGTACTATATATATGGTGTATGCAGCAGTACTATGTATATGGTGTATGTAAAAAGATAAAAAGATACATGTATGTAGCAGTACTATGTATATGGTGTATGTAGCAGTACTATATATATGGTGTGTGTGTAGCAGTACTATATATTAGAGCTGTCAGTTAAACACGTTATTAACGGCGTTAACGCAAACCAAATTTAACGGCGTTAAAATTTTTATCTTGCGATTAACGCAATTACTTTATAAAAAAAAAAAGAAAAAAAAAAGAAAGAAAAGAAGCAGGCTACTGCTTCTTTGTTTTGGCTCAAAACAAAGAAGCAGTAGCCTGACTGCTATGTTCAAATGACATTTGTTCAAAGCAGTCGTTTAATTGCACTATAGGCTCTTTTTTTGTATCGTCCTGTTTTGATCAGTGTATATGCCAATGTTGTTATCAATAAAAAATCATTTGCACAAGGCAAGCTGATGCACTTCACCATGTTGATAAGAGAATTAAAATGAGAAGAATTATGGGACAAAAAAATCAAGGGATATTTAGCATAGAAAAATAATTTGCGATTAATCGCGATTAATTAGTTAACTATGACATTAATGCGATTAATCACGATTAAATATTTTAATCGCTTGACAGCTCTACTATATATATGGTGTGTGTAGCAGTACTATATATATGGTGTATGCAGCAGTACTATGTATATGGTGTATGTATGTAGTACTATGTATATGTACTCACGGAGGCGGTCCTGGGCCTCCTGGGGCAGGACCTTGAAGTCCAGCAGCCAGGTCTGGAGCCAGGCCAGGATGAAGGAGGAGATGGGCAGGAGGTACCCGAAGGCCCCCTGGGACAGAAGCTGGGGGGAGGGTCATCAACTTAAACACTCATACTAATTATACACAGAAGTCCACATACATCCACTAGCATTAGACTCATTTGTTTGCTTGTGAAAAAGTATACACACACACACACACACACACACACACACACACACACACACACACACACACACACACACACACACACACACACACACACACACACACACACACACACACACACCGTCCTACCTTTGACAGGATCACCTTGATGATCAGGAAGGCGGTGCAGACGGCGGTGGTGACCTGAGGAGACACCACAGGTCACAAACACTGCTGACACCCCTTGCTTTACCTCTATGTAAGACCACACTAGTACTCTTATTTTGAAGTTTTGGACACAGCCGGCCCTGCCCCTTTATGTAAATAAAGCAATTGGATAGAATATTACGTAAATGTTGTGTTTTCTTATCAAACAGACTTGGGAGAGTTATGCATGTCTCTGAATATAAAGGGGAAACAACACCAGAACGCTGGATAATGTCTTGATTATCATTACAGACAAAGACCTCTGACAGAACCAGACATTCAGGTTCCTAGCTGGGACACCAGCCAGTAAACATCTGAGTGAAACCAACCGGTACACATCTGAGTGACACCAGCCGGTAAACATCTGAGTGACACCAGCCGGTAAACATCTGAGTGACACCAGCCGGTAAACATCTATATGAAACCAGCCTGTACACATCCAAGTGAAACCAGCCTGTAAACATCTATGTGAAACCAGCCTTCACACATCTGAGTGACACCAGCCGGTAAACATCTGAGTGAAACCCAGCCGGTAAACATCTGAGTGACACCAGCCGGTAAACATCTGAGTGACACCAGCCGGTAAACATCTGAGTGACACCAGCCTGTAAAACTCTGAGTGAAAACAGCCTGTAAACATCCGAGTGAAACTAGCCTGTAAACATCTGAGTGAAACAAGCCTGTACACATCTGAGTGAAACCAGCCTGCAAACATCTGAGTGAAACCAGCCTGTAAACATCTGAGTGAAACAAGCCTGTACACATCTGATTGAAACCAGCCTGCAAACATCTGAGTGAAACCAGCCTGTAAACATCTGAGTGAAACAAGCCTGTTAACATCTGAGTGAAACCAGTCTGTACACATCTGAGTGAAACCAGCCTGTACACACACGAGCCCGGAGGGAACAGGCAGTTACAACCAGAACAGAGATAAACCTAATAAAAGTTATGCAGTAAATGGTATTTATTGAGGTTAACGTGGATGACGAGTTATTATTAGAGTTAAATAATTGTTAAATAAATGACAAGCACTTCTTGTTGTATGTTTAGTTTGTTGATACTTACAGTACTTCATATAATGAAAACATACAGTTATGAAAGGTACATATCATTGAATTGTTGTCACTCATTGTATGAGGAATGGGGGCAGTAGTGTTTGGATCAGGGTTAAAAGTGACACATGGAAGTGTCCTAAAACGTCAAGAGGACTTTATGACAGCAAGATTGAGACTAGAAACAATTGGGTGTTTTAGTCAATGTACTGGAGTTTAGTTTAGATTTCTTATTTCTTTCTACCGCATCTTTACAATCCTCAAAATGACATGTCAATAACAATCAACAGGTCGATGTTTCATTCAAGTCTTTTGATCTTCTGAAACGTTCAGTGGTGGTCTGAAGCACTTTGAACACCACAACTGAACTTTGGAAGAAAATGAAAAGCCTTGCTTTTTTTTGTTGGGTTAAAATAAATGAATGGCTGTTATTGAATTCTCATGGTGTAACAATACCCACGTGGTGGTGAACATCACATGTCGGCCAGTACACGGCCTAAATAGAGGATTATGAAGAGTTTCCCTTCCACACATGCAGCTGACATTAGGGGAATTATTGATCATATGACTGTATCTTGCAATAAATCAAAGGCGTCTTGACATCTGGTTGATCAATTGCTGTTAAACACACTGAGAGCATTTGATTATTTTTATCGTCAATTCTTAACATTTTGGCAGCCTGTACTCACAGCGATGGCCCACCAGTGGTTCAGCCGGCACACCGCGTAGGCCAGGATGAGCGACGCAAACCGGAAGACGGCTAGGAGCTAGGAGAGGGAGCAAGGGAAGGAGGGGTGGTGACGGAGAGCAAAGAAAAGAGATTCACACTGAGATCAAAGTCAATTTAAAATAAAGATATTTACACGTTAAGATACGTAGGAAAGCAAACTCACATATATGTCGAAGAAGGAGGCGTGATAATCATAGTGGAGGACCTCGATGTTGAGCTGCTTCGCAATCCCACCGTTCACCTGGTGCACACAGAAAACCAAGTTTACCATGAACCATGGCTCCTTAAAACACGTCTCCAAAACCATGGTCGACATAAACCATGTCGTCATGTCCCCATAAACCATGTCAACATAAACCATGTCCCATAAACCATGTCAACATAAACCACGTCGCCATTTCCCCGTAAACCCTGGCCCCATAAACAATGTCCCCATAAACCATGTCCCAAAAACCAGGCCCCATAAACCATGTCCACCTAAACCATGTCCACCTAAACCATGTCCACCTAAACCATGTCCCCATTAACCATGTCCCCATAAACCACGTCCCATTAACCATGTCCTATGAACTTGCAAGATGTTTACTTCCGGTGTTGTTTAAATAGCTCAGATTCATAAGGAATCAAGGAGAAGCCTTTTGTGTTACAGTATATAATAATTATAATTGTTTATTATAATTATAAGAAATAAAAAAGTTTATTATTGTTTAACTGTTAAGAGTTTTTCAATTTCTTTTCAGTTTGGGCTCAGAAATCCAAAACATTTGAGTTCTGACCCTAGAACAAAAACATGGTCTCACATTGAGCTCTATGATCCAGAGCAGGGAGATGAAGAGCAGGTCAAAGGTCACGAAGAGGCAGAAGGTCCTCCTCACAGCCGAGATGCACGTCTTCTCCCCGGCCTCGTACGACTCCAGCCTGGCGTTCAGAGACCCCACCCCCCGGCCGTTCAGCCGCGAATCAGCACTGCTGCTGCACCGGCTATCCATGTCTGGCCACGCCCCCTGTCCAGGGTCGGCTCTGCCCCCTGCTGCTCAATATTCAGTGGGTTCCCAAAGTGGAACGCGGACCGGTCTCATTGGCTATTGGTCGTCGTTGTATCCGCCCAGTTTTCTTAGGAGACGCCCACAACCTTTTAAGGGAACTTGTTGTCCGGACTCATCCCCGCGACTCATCACCACGGTGATGACATCATCACTGCCTCTTGAAAAAGAACAGAGAAAGAGACGTGAATATAAAGCTAGATATAATATATATTAAAGCGGAAAAAAGCGAGCGACAAAGCTGTAGCAACATGACAGCATGAACAGGGAAAGTCGCTTGTTCACTTTACTCATAAAATACATTTGGCCCCGCCCCCTCAAGGGAGCAAGGCAGTGTTCGGACCGTCGGCACCAAACTAACTGGGTGGCTTCACAGCAGGGCCGGACAGGCTGGGGTGAGGGCTTCAGCTCGCACAGAGGAGATGTAGGTGAGGCCCCGTGGTGAAACACAAGAGGAGAACCACGAGGCTGGAGGAGGGAAGTGAGGAGGATCCAACTGAAAACAGTCTAGGAGGAGGAGGAGGAGGAGGAGGAGGAGGATTCAACCGTCATTGAGGAGGAGGCGGAGGAGGTAGTGGAACTCTTTTACAGGACCATTTTTGATACAGTATCATATAAAAACAGGTTCCTGGATATAACTGTAAAAGACTCCATATAGCACTAACCATTAACCAGATAGACTAGGTTTACTGCTGGCGAGACAGAGCAAGCAAGAGACAAACCGACAGTGAGACACAAAGACAGAGCAACAATATGACAAACTATAATCAACAGTTCTTTGTATAGTTTCCTGTGCCATAACCAACATCCTGGAGGTACGTCAATAAAGAGCAGCGTGTGACTCTGTATTCATAAAGGCTGCCTCACTGTTACAGAGACGCGTCCTCTCTGCCCAGCCTCCTCTAGTTCCAGAGTACACATAAACACACGTTTAATATTCAATAAAGAGGAACCAGTTGGTTCAGCAACAGCCTCATCCCAAATCTGACACATGCCCCGAAGAAGAAACTGACTCTGCAGTTTTAGATTCACTAATAATCTGTCAGTCACGTCTATACAAAGTGAATCAAGATACAGGTCATTAGGAGCAGGTAGGGGTTAGACAGTACTACAGAGACAGGTCATTAAGGAGCAGGTAGGGGTTAGACAGTACAGAGGCAGGTCATTAAGGAGCAGGTAGGGGTTAGACAGTACAGAGACAGGTCATTAAGGAGCAGGCAGGGGTTAGACAGTACAGAGAGAGGTCATTAAGGAGCAGGCAGGGGTTAGACAGTACAGAGAAAGGACATTAAGGAGTAGGTGTCGGATAGGGATCATCTTGATCTAGGAATCCTACAGGTAGACTGCGGACGTTTGGGATCCAACCTTTTGGGCTTCAGCTGGCTAGGGTTACGACGTCACTGCATGATGTGAAACCTGTTGTTGGTTTCCTGCGTTTCAGGGTGAAAGCTTTGGGCCGCTGTATGTGTTCACTACCACACAGGTCACTAAGAGCTCCCATGATTCGTTAGGGAGCAGATGGGGGGGGGGGGGGGGGCTCCGGTAGAAAGACATCTAAGATCACACACACACACACACACACACACACACACACACATCCCTGATCGCACACACACATACTCTCTGATCACACACATCACATCAATGCACCAATGATGTCATGCATGCCAGAACGCAGCCTACCAGCCTGCTGTCTAAACGGGAGCATCACTAATCACAACGGAAGGGAACCACAACGCGCTGTGAATAAATTAATAACACTAATACTGATATTATCGAGTCACATCATGCTTGATACATGCGTCGGCGGATTCTGGTTCAGTGTCTTCATGTCATGACAGCGGCGACATGGATCAGACGTATGTCGGCATCATGCAGCACCACGGAGCATAAACCCCTCCTAAAGCACTCCTACCTTCAGGTTGGTGCGGCAGGTCGGTCTCAATGGGTCCTTGTTGTGTTCAATAACCCGCGGACACCGTGTCGACGCTCGCTTTGGGACTCCAACACACAAACACTCACCGTAGAAAACAAGCGAAAGCGGCAAGTCATCCGCTGTGCTGACCAGGGGGCGGCGCTGACGAAGCGGGGCATCATGGGAGTTGTAGTCGTTCTGACGCAATACAACACGCTCAGGCAGCGCTGACCATAGACAGGCGCTGACGGCATTGGGCATCATGGAAGATGTAGTCGTTCTAGCGCGATAACCTCAGGCGTGATGCTGCAGTGAGGTGGCTCGTGCACAATACTCCGATTGTATGGCAATGCGCATGAATAACAATAAACAACACATAACTACTATATTTTTCTCTTTCCTACTCCAGCTAGGCTCAATATCAAAATGACTTTAATTGTGTAGATATGAGGCGAAAAAAGGTTACACTTGTTAATTAATCACTTTTATTGAACAGTAAAGCTTAAGGCTAATGATTTCAGAAACGTCACAGAAACAGTCAGTTTGCATCAAAATTCCGTAGTCAGAATTATGCAAATCAAGAGGTAATATATTGGACTACTTTGTTATTATGGCTTCGATTGTCACGACTGAATCACAAACGTTCTCCCCCTGCTAACCTAAACTGTGTTGTTCAGCCTGGTATTTAAAATCAACTTAAATAAGAACTTAAATTAGGTCAATTCTAGACGCGAGTAAACGCATCCTCCACCTCAAAGCGTTGCTATAGGAAGCAGTAGGCCTGTATTTATAAGTGCACGCGTAATAGACTAAATAATCCCTTTTATTATTTATCTCTGTGGTGTAGTTTCTTAATCTTTCAGTTCCTAATACTGCTCTCCACTTCTGCTGTGAAGACCCATTTCCCCATCTCATTGGAGCAACCAGTTCTCCCACCATCCTCCTCCACTGAGAACCGGTCCAAACCGACCCGTCTGTGCCTCACTTCCCCTGAGCGTCCCCGTGACAGAGCTGTGGTGTTTTCCTCTCGGTGAAGCTGAACAGCCCCAACCCCCCCTGGGTGACTGAAACGCAGCAGGAGATAAACAGGTTGGAACATAGACTAACTACGTTTATTACAGTTAATTCATTTTGACTCTTAATCTTTCTCAGTAGTAATCAAGTTTACTCAGCAATAATCCATGTTTCTCATTAATAATCAATCTTTCACAGCAATATTCAATCAATCTTGCTCCGTTATACTAAATGTTTCATATTAATAACCAATAGCTTTAATCAGAACAAAATGTCAACCGGTCTCAGCACCCTTGCTCCTCCAGTCTATGAGGGCTGGCTGATTGACAGGTGGGGGGCGGGACCCGATCTCAGCAGCCTTGCTCCTCCAGTATATGAGGGCTGGCTGATTGACAGGTGGGGGGCGGGACCCAGTCTCAGCAGCCCTCCTCCTCCAGTCTATGAGGGCTGGCTGATTGACAGGTTGGGGGCGGGACGAAGACGCTGGGATCGCTGATGCCAAGCTGGAGGTCGAAGAAGCGGGTGGAGGTGCTGACGCTGCTGTTCAGGGTGTAGGTCTCCTGCACCGGGTAGCAGTCCTTCAGGGTGTAGACCCCCACCCACGCCTCGTCTGGGGAGAGACACACAGGGGGAGGGGAGACAGACAGGTAGACCGGTTAGACAGACAGGTAGACAGACAGGTAGAAGGGTTAGACAGACAGGTAGACACGCAAGTGAGACACACAGGTAGACGGGTTAGATAGACAGGTAGACAGACAGGTAGACACACAGGTGGACGGGTTAGACAGACAGGTAGACACACAGGTGAGACACACAGGTAGACGGGTTAGATAGACAGGTAGACAGACAGGTAGACACACAGGTGGGCGGGTTAGACATACAGGTAGACACACAGGTGAGACACACAGATAGACAGGTAAGACAGACAGGTAGACACATAGGTAGACAGACAGGTGGACAGGTTGCCGAAGGTTAACAAGAAATCGTCTGGACAGAGAGGGTTTGCCTATCGAGCCCCCTTCGTATGGTACAGGCTGCCACCAGTGATCAGGGCAGCTGACTCTGTGGAGCTATTCAAAGGAAAGCTCAAAACGCACCTCGACAATCGTGCATTTGGAACATAGGAGTGTGAAAACGACACAGATGCGATGTGAAGACCACTCTGTGTTTGTTTGTGCTTTTGTTTGTTTGTTTGTGCTTTTGTTAATACAGTATACATTCCCACTATGTACTTTTCCGTTCTAATTCACTATTCTGTCTGTTCTAGCATGTTGCGGTGACTGGACTGGATGCCTGGACTCTCCCCATGGTTAACCGGCCAGCACCACATCACCAATTTAATATGATGTGCATGTATTTAGCTGTATGTCAACTATGGCCCCCATTGCACTCAGATACACAGACAGGTAGATGGGTTAGACAGACAGGCTATCTAGTTTTCTCAGGGCGTGTCTGAATGTGTCTGAACTGCATCGCTCATCACAAGCCCCAACCCCAAACGACGAAGCAGGAGGGCGCAGCCTCTCCCGCCCCAGGGTGTAGCTGGCATGTTTAGACAGAGGGTCGTGGCGGCAGCAGTCTCTAGGACCTATATCGGACGTAGCGAACCTGCGGCGTAGCTACGCCTGCTACTCCACGCCGGAACATTACTCGACCAATAGCAGCCTTACGTTTGCGCGCAGGCTTCCTGTCTGACCATTCCTGCACCTCCAGGACGTCGCCCGGCCCCCCGATGAAGTACTGGTCCTCGAAGGTGGAGTTGGAGGGGATGTCGTAGGGGTCCCAGGGCCCCGTCAGGGTGGTCTTGGAGCACTGCTGGGTCTTAGTCTCGATCTGGAACATCAGACCGCTCTGGAACAGGAAGATGAACTCGAAATACCTGCGGACAACAACATTAATCAGACAGTCCATCATTCAGACAGTCCATCAATCAGACATCAATCAATCAGACAGCCAGTCAATCAGACAGCCCGTCAATCAATCAGACATCTATCTGACAGCCCATCAATCAGACAGTCCATCAAGCATCAGTCAAGCTGTAATAGGGCATATACTGTATATATATTGTGTAAACGGTTTTAACTAAACAACACAAAATATACATTATATATGTATGATATCTCTATATGTATATCTATATATGTATAGATATAGATATACATACATATATATAATATATAATATAGATAATATATCATTTTTGTTGTAGAGTTAAACCGTTTACTCAATAACACACAAAAGGCAAACTACGAACGAGGAGAAACGCATGTTACTCCTCCATGTTACTACATTACAAAATAAATTAATATATCAGGACACGGAAATATAAATAGAAAGGCGTAGGAGCAGGCGCGGAGCTTGGGGATGGCTTTCGGGACTCAAGCCCCGTATCTCACTTCAAGAACCCCGGATCTTCTTTAGGCTTTTGAATTTTCATTCCCATCTAGTGGAAAAGACATGCAACAGCATGGATAATACTTTGCTACAGAATCATGGGCCTATTGTTGGCTCAGTGAGCACAGTGAGCAAACCCAGGGCCGACGGCCTGGGGGTGTAAGGGGGGTATGCTTGTGGGAGCCCAAGGCAGAGGGGGGCTCATGGGAAGTTTCAATTATCATTATTATTATTTTATTTTTTTATATTTTTTGATTGTTCAAATAGTATAACTAACTAAATGTCATGATGAATATCGATCTAAATACAATCTTACCTCCTTTATCGTTGCTAAAACGGACAGAGACAACCCAAAGCAAGAGCAGACAATAGGCTACACTTTCAAATGATAAGGCCTTGGTATAGGATAAATAAAATGTACGGTTGGCTAATATTGCAACAGTAGGCTACTGATTTGAAGCACGCTATTAAATTAACACTATACCGTTATTAGGCTACATGATAAATAATAACCTATGGTATATAAGCTAGTTAGCCCCAGACGTCATGACATTACAAGATGGCTATATCATCCTAGCTGCCTGTTAGCAAAAACTTTTTTTTTTTTCAGGACTTATTATAGTGCCCAGAATTTGGTGCTATACGCCCGTGGGCATACCACTTCTAAAATACAAAAAAGCAAACAAACAATCCATCTCTGCAATCCTACTTTGAATGCTTCCACTGAAAGCTAGTCTCCAATTTATCAGTCGCAATTTTGCCATTGTAGTTTACATAAAAATCTCTAGAAGTCAATAGTTAAGTGGTTATTGTTTCTTTCCATTAAATAGTATTGTCTTGAGCAGGCCCTGCAACTGAAAATGTAGGCTATGATTAGAAGGGATTTAGGATTTGCCAATGTCCAGCGGTTCACCCTAAAATGGACTAGAATGCAGGAAATTGCATCTTAGAAATTATTTTTTTTGGCACCGCCCCTGCTTTTGCAATCAGATGCCCCGGTGCTGTTGTTCCGGTTGGTGAAGGGTGTGGTGTTTCACAACCCCAACCACCTCCATCCAGCTCCACCAACCACCGAGGAGCAGAAACACGGCCGCCACTGAAACTGAAACTAACACCTGGCATGTTTCCTCCTTACAGGCAGTGTAGATAATCAAACATGATTGTAACATGGTAATGAAGACCGTGATGTCAACATGATCATTCAGCTGTTCAGCACCCAGGCTCTGGAACTCCCTCCCCCCACACATAAAACAGTCAGACACCATTACAACCTTCAAGTCACAACTCAAACCTCACCTGTTCAAACTCGCACACAACGTCTTACTGATCACTGTTTTGATTGTTTGTTTGTTTTTTTAGTTTTTTTTATTTATTATATTTACTTCTTTTTTTTTCCACAATGTCTTGTTTTTTAAACGCTTTATGATGACTATGTGTATCCTAAATGTATTATTATTATTATTATTATTATTATGATGAATGAGTAACGGGACAGGACGTCAACAAACAGCCTTCAGCTCTCAAACGCGTTGAACCACGGAGCGACACCTGACTACACCCTTAACATAGTAGTGTATTAAGCCTTATTATAGACATAGTATACATAATGAATCAAACAAAGAGTAACTGATATTGAAATGAGCTGTCTTGTTGACCTATCGCGAGGTTTGATCTCCCGGTCCTTTCCTTGCAGAACCTTTAACTCTTTAATTACGTTGACATGACCCAGCAGTTTATCGCAGCATCGTCACATGGATGCATTGTTGTTGCCGTGCAAAACGAGTCATACTGCGGCCTGGTAACTCCTAGCACGCGCACCACCGCCTGTCAATCACTCACTTCTGACACGGGGTGTGTTTCTTGTGCTGCTCAAGGATCCGGAGCCTCTGGTTCTTGGCGTCGTAGGACATGTCCGCACGGGTATTGCGGCCCGTGTTGTGGTTGTACTGCACGGACCGGCCCTCCCACTGCAGTGGGGCCAGGCAGGGCTGGGTCGGCTTGTACGGGCGGGCGACGTCCATGGTGGGGTGGCCGAGCGCGGAGCCCGCCATAGTGGTGAGGAAGATCCACACAAACCAAGACATTTATGCAGGAGAGTCGTTTTTAAAGCCAAACGCGCCGCTCTGTTGTCGGCAGACAGAGCAGTGTGTGTGTGTGTGTGTGTGTGTGTGTGTGTGTGTGTGTGTGTGTGTGTGTGTGTGTCCCACGGTAATCGGTCTTTTGTTAGATGCGCAGTTACGCGCAGTCACGCACCCGCCAGCCGCAGCCTATGAGCGCCCATCAACCTCCGACCACACGGAACACAACGAAAGATAGTTACCGAGCATTCACCCCGATGTAAAGACTCTAATTTATAGCGTCCATTTCATACATTATACGGCAATATCTACCTTATAATAATGGATAATTGCTACATTGCTGCACAATGTAAATATAAAAAGGCTTTTCTAAGAAACAAGGCTTTTTTAAGAAACCATTTCATTTTCATTATTCTTAATTGTGTTTATGAATTTGCACCACATTCGTCTCTTCCCACGAACGGGAGTAATCTATTTATACTGTCCCGTTATCTTTAAAACATGTGCGGCTGTTGTTCACCACCTCCACCACCAGGGGGCGTACGACCGCCTCCTCCATCGCCGGAAGTACTGCGACCACACCGGGGCGGCGCGGAGTGATTACGTAGAGCCCTCCACTCACCAACACGTTGGCCAGCCAGCGTGGGACCAACAACAAAACAGTCGTTCAGGCATCGCCATCATCTAACCCCTGAACATGTCGGAGGAGTTCAGCCTGGCGCTGGACACCAGCGAGGACGAGGCCCCGGAGGAGGTGCCGCTGGAGGCGTCCCGGGCGGCGGCGCAGCAGAGCAGGGCGGCCGCCGTGGAGTCGACCCGGAGGTGAGGAGACCAACCCGGGGGAGGCCTGGGTACTGCCGATGTATTCTCCCTTGTCAGAGTCTCTATCAAGGACCTTGTCAAAAAATGCGACCTTATGTTTGTTAGCCTACTTGTAGACCAATTGCATTTGCATACATTTAGGGGATTTCTCAGAAAGCGAACGATTCATACACACAATCACACACGGTGTAAGGCAACAGTCAGCTCTTCAGGAGCAGTTAGGGATAGGTGCCTTGCTCAGGGACACTCTGCTAAGAGGAGCCGTGGATCGAACTAGCAACCTCCATGTTCCCCGCCGACCCTCTCTACCTCCTGAGCTACTGTCGCCCGATTGCCTCGAACAAACGATGCTCACACTGCAGAATCACGTTATTTTGCACAACTACCCACCCCCTGTTCACTCGATGAATACGGGGAACATATTTTGATACTATATTATAACGTCTTAATTTGACATTTCAGGGGCAGAGTATGTATTTTACACCACTACTAAACCACGAGTCAATATATTTGACATGCGCCGAACCACTAGGTAGCACAATTTTATTGGCAGAACACCTGCATGCTGGCTCACCTTCATTGAGGTATCAGTGGGGTGCTATCGTCTTTGGGAATGCAGCTTCGTGACGTCCATCTCTTCTTCCACAGGGAGAAATTACAGCTGAAGGAGAAGCGGAGGAAGAGACATGAGCTGTTCCAAGAGCAGAAGGTGTGTACGGGGAGTTGAACCTATGACCCTCCCTTGTGAATCACGTACAGGGGTTAATTTCCCAAAAGCATAGTTGCTAACTTCCTTAGCAACCTGCCTCTTAGGGACTCAACAGTTGATAGGAAAGTGTTCCCCACAACCATTTCACCTACATAGTAAGCTCATAGTATGGAGGAAGTTATTCAACTCCATTGTACTAGCAAGGTAAGGCACCATGACTGTTTCCCAACAACATTTTATTAAACCAATGTCGTCCTACTCCGTCTGCAGAAGAGAAGACTCCTCCCTGATGACGTCTTGGAGGAAATCGAGGCAGCTCCTCCACAGTAAGAGCGCGGTGTGGTCATGATAAATGGACTAGTATTTATATTAATTAGGCTCAAATGAATCTCAAGTAACCATACTTTGATCATCTTTTAGGAAGAAGAAACCAAATGAAGATGAAGGTAACTGCTTTCCATTCTGCCAGATTGCATTTCAATCATGCATTCACACCACAACATGCTGAACTTTAACCATTAAGAGAGAATACTACAAGATGAGTTATTAAAGTCTTGTCCGTTATTTGGTGGAAGCCATAGAGTTAGGGTTAGAGCTAGACTCTGTCTAACTATATGGAGAACTTCTGTTGTGCTCAGATGAATGACTAATACCGATTGTGAGTAACTCTAACCTTTCCTCCCAGGTGAAGAAGAGTCGGAGGAGGAGAGCGATGACGAAGGAGTTGGATCAGGGGAGGAGATTGACGCATCTGGGAAAATTAGGAAGTAAATATGGATTTCTCAAACTATTAATTACATGGTAATTAATTAATTACATGGTACTTGATTTGAACTTCATTTTTTCCTAATCTATATTTTAAAAAAGTTGCATATTATCTAATATAATATAAAATAATAATAAGCATATGTGTTTATATGCGCATTCTGTCAAATTGGACTCCATTTCATTTAAAGGACAATTCTGCTATTTTGAACATTGAGCCCCCTTTCTGGTTTGTCTTGGATGAAATAGTTAACGCCGATAATTTGAATATTAGTCCTCTCTCGGCTAATTTCGAATCGCCCCAACCTGCTTCACAATGGCTGGCTATGGGCATTCACGAAACTGTCCTTAAAACCCTAAACCTTCTTTTTCAGAAATGTAAATCTCTTCGAGTGGTTAGTGGTGTTCGTTGATGTTTCTCATCAAGTATCGTAGCGAAATACAGTTTGTCGTGTTTTATTTGGCATTTTGTAAATCTGCATTATGTAAATGAAACAGAGACCGGAAACGGAAAGGGGGGGAGGTTGTAGTCTATTCGCTCGGTTCTAGCCCTACTGTTGATACGGAGAACTGAGTCAAAAGACTACAACCAACCCCCCTAGCCGTTTCCGGTGAGAAACATCAACGAACACAACTAACAAATCGATGAGTTTCACATTTCTGAAAACGAAGGTTTAGGGATGTTAACATCTCTATTTCATCCTAGACAAACCAGAAAGGGGGCTCAATGTTCAAAATACCGGAATTGTCCCTTTAATTTATTTTTAATTGTGTGTTCCTTAGTTCGCCAATCATCAGTTATCTTGACCTCTGTCCCTCAGCCTGCAGGGGGGCTACACAGTGAAGCTAGTCAACGAGCTAACGCTAGCGGCAGCCCAGCAGCGCGCGGCGGCGGGCTTCGTCCAGGACCGGCTCTATGGACAGGGCAGCCGCAGGACCACAAGTAGGGAGACGCTGCGCCGCCGTTTTGGCTCTTGTAACAAGTTCTTTATGAATGGTTTGGTTTGTGGGATGAATTAAGTGGCCTCTATTCAGAGAGCTGCAGTGATCCGTTTGGCCAGTGGGCCCCAGGGGGCCGTTACGGTGTCGCTCTTTTTGTGTCATTTTGCCGTTTCAACGTCGACCCTAAAGTGACTTCAGAGGGAAAAGACTGGTAGTCATGCAAGCTACACTCTGTGGCAGAAGTCCTCGGACAATTATCCGTCTCAATTTGAGCGTTGCTACAACAACGGCCGGCCTCTTGACAAGAGACGCCCCAACATGGACGACCTCTACAGAGAAGGCTACAATGTTAGCTAGGCCGCTAGCTGTGTTAGCTTCTCTGTTCGACCGATGTCTGAACTGATGTCGTTCTGCAGATAAGGCGATCCTGTCTCTCAAGAACAAGGGGCCCAAGAAGGCGCCGTCTGTGGAGTTTGTGAGGAAGAATTGGGGTGAGTTAACTAAACAGTAATGGCTAAATGTTTATAACAGCACCACCTGTGGCAAATGCCTGGTATTGCACACAATCACCACCGTGTTGGCACTGGTTTGTGTACAACAGCACCACTTGTGGCCAAACCCTGGTATTAAACGCCACCGTGTTGGCAGTGGTTTGAAACCACTAGAAACTATCTTTAGTGGTGTACTAGTCGGTTTACTAAAGTATGAAAACTGTATGTATTTGTAAATTAGGATAACCCACCCCATTATGATTCAGAGCGTAAGCATTCAGTCATCCAGAACGTAGACGTGACAGTAACGAACGTCTGGTTACCGTGGCGATGTGTCCCTCAGCACCCAAACACAAGGCCAAGGCGGAGCGGATGAAGCAGCGCTGGCTCCACAGGAAGCAGGCAGCCTCCAGCTGAAGAGGTCAAGGGTCAGCCGGCCCAAGGTGGAAGCCTAAACGACACGTTGTACACTTGTGCTCTCCTACCCTGCTAAAGAACATCTGATCCATCCATAAGGCTGCCGTCTGATGGGACGAGTGTGGGTTGAATTGTACTTAACGGCAAAGACCCTAAAGGTGTAGAAGAATTGAGGCCCCAAGCCAGAACTAGGCACCCCTGTGGTACTGACTAGGGGATTTTTGTATAACTTCTGTATAGTTTTGAAATGTGTGATATTGACATGAAGTGGAATATAACCCTGTACAATAAACTAAACGTCTGATATTCATGAATGTTAACTTGATTTCTCCATAAACATTCACTGGATTTATTGGGTTTAAAAGGTCACTGGTGACCTTCAAAGTCATTGGAAATGAGTTTAGTTGACCCACGCAAGATTAGGAAGCACGATACACTTCACTAGTTTTGATAAACGGTTGAAGATTAAATCAAATACTTGTTAAACTAAGAATTCTAAACTTTACCTGTTTTAAACAAATGCTCACTGACAGTACAAAATAAAGGTCAATGTATTGTTGGTACTTCTGTAATATCTAACAATACGGTGCTTAAAAAATATATATAATGGATAAGGTTAACTTTCACTATGGTGCTATTAAACAAACTAAAGACTTGTTTAAGAGCGCACTCGTTAAGTTGTGGGATCAAACAACATTGAGGATATGTTAAAGTTCCCTCCGACTTCCCCCCCCTCCTGAATCGTTCCCCCAGCGTCAGTCAGCATCCAGACAAGCTGTCGTTTGTCATGTTTAATAGAAATCGTTTTCACCCTCACACACACATTGCACATCATGTAGCAACCGCCACGGGCCACACGGCAGGGCCTCGGCCCCGCCAGAAAGAACCACACCCAGCTGCTCACTACGGCATGCACAGGGTCCACACGCACTCAAAACACGTCTAGAAAGACTTCTAAAGCTGTGACTGCTCTCCATCCAGACCAACGAACACGAGCGCCGAGTCGTCCGACTCTGGGCCGGTCCAACACCGGGAGGAGGCCTCAGCCCGCGACCCGCCAGTACCGGGACCGGGCTATGCAGGGAGCTCTGTGTGGGCTCTGGGGTCGGACCATACTGGACTTCAGACGGGTTTCTTACTGGGATGGGGTGGAGGGGCGAGGGAAAAAAGAAGGAGGGCGGAAACGATGACAGAAGGAGAGTGGCCCGTCTAAAAAAGAATAAAGACATGCGGGAGGGAGGGACTGGGTTGTTCAGACCGGTCCTAAGCGGTCGCTGGAACCCGGGTTCAAAGCATACATATCAAAACATATGGCCAACCGCTTCCTTTATTGACAGTTGGGATCTCGGCGCTCTGGACCAATCAGAGGAGAACGCAGAGGCTGGCTCCTGAGTTCTTGGTTAATAAAGGGTTAATATAAACACATATCAAAAATCTAAATCATAAAAAGGTAAAAGGTATCAGTCTGGAGGTCGGGGTGTGGCTACGTCCATAGAAGAGGAAGTTTACCCTCGCTCACACGTTCACTAACTTTCGAATCGTTTTGAAAAGGTGACATACCGCAAGGTGTGGGTGTGAACGGCTAAAAGTCGATCTGCCCTTTCTGACATCACAAGTGGGCGTATCCACCTAGATGTGTCATGGATAGATGAGCAACGTTCGCTACACTCCACTGGGTAGGCGGATCTATCCAGCACACATCTAGGTGGACACGCCCACTTGTGATGTCAGAAGAGGCAGGTTTTCAAAACGGCTTGTAATAACTAATTACACTCACACCTGGTGGTATAATATGTCACCCTTCAATGATCATCAATCGAAGCGATTCTTCTGGACGTTGGGCGAGTGTCCTCGTTCCACTAATACTGGGGTCTAACATTAAATGACCAGCGTGGAGGAGGTGTCCATTGGTCTGGATACATAGCTAATAGCGGGTGGATGATATTAACGGTCAACATGTACATCACAGCCATCGGTGCTAGACGGAGTGGGAGGGGGAACTTTATTACGGTCGTGACACTCGGGCGCTTAACAAATATACTGTGAATGCAAGTAACAATCTGGATAATGATAATTAGAATAAAAATAACAATATTACTCATCCGTCTGATGCCATGTCACCCCGGGGGAGAAAAACCTAAAAACAAAACGGGGAGTAACATATCGCCCCCCCTGGCCCCATCTCCCGCCAAAATATAACAGACGAAACAAGGTGGTGGTGGGGGGGGGGGGGGGTGAGGTCGCCCCCTGGAGGTCAGGAGTCCTCATGCATCTCACAGGTCTCCTGCCTCCCCACCCCCACCCCCCCCCCCCCGGGAGGCGGAGGGTCTGTGGTTCTGTCGTAGCCGTCGGCTCACGTGCACATGGCTCACGTGCACTCGGTCCGCAAAGCCTTGATGAGACGAGTGTCTGGACCGCAACAGTCCTGTGTGCTGGCTAGCCAACTTCCGTTAGCGGGCTAGCTACCATTAGCTGACCCACTGCCGTTAGCAGGCTAGCATCTGTTGGCCGGCTAGCTAGCATTTGCTGACCAACTGCCGGTTAGCAGACTAGCATCTGCTAGCTGACCAACTCCTGTCAGCCACTTAGCTACGGTGCACATCTGTTAGCAGGCTAGGTAGCCAGCGATAGCAGGCTAGCACCCCTCAGGCTTACCAATCCTCGTCAGCAGGCTAGCTCCCGTTAGCCACCCTGCTCCTGTTGGCAGGCCTGTTATCGTTAGCAGGCTAGCTCCCGTTAGCTCGATGAAGTGCGTTGATGTTGCGCGTGCCTCGCTACTCGGGCGTACATACACCTGGGGGCGGGGCTTAGCTCGACCAGAGGGGGGGGGGGGGGGGGGGGGGGGGGGTGGCGAGCACTTATAGCGCTGCAGTCTTCATCTGGGGGTATAAAGTGTTCTGATGTTAGCTACTCTCGGCTAGCAGCGTCTGAGCGATGTCACAGCTCTGGCTAGAGGGGAGGGGGGAGGGGGGGCTCGCAAAGAAGAGGGAATCCATTATAAGGTGTGCGTCTGTCTCTGTCTGTGTCGGGCTGTCTGTGTGTACGTCTGTGTGTGTCTCAGTGTGTGTGTGTGTCTCCGTCTGTAAGTGTGTGTGTGCGTGTCTCTCTGTCAGTGTGTGTGTGTGTGTCTCTCTGTCCGTCAGTGTGTGTCTCTGTCGGTCAGTGCGTGTGTCTGTCTGTCAGTCAGTGTGTGTGCGTGTGTCTGTCTGTCTGTCAGTCAGTGTGTGTGCGTCTGTCAGTCAGTGTGTGCGTCTGTCTGTCAGTCAGTGTGTGTGCGTCTGTCTGTCAGTCAGTGTGTGTGCGTCTGTCTGTCAGTCAGTCAGGGTGTGTGCGTCTGTCAGTCAGTCAGGGTGTGTGCGTCTGTCTATCAGTGTGTGCGTCTGTCAGTCAGTATCTGCCTGTCTGTCTGCATCTGTCTGTTTTTGTCTGTGTGTCCGTCTCTATGTCTGTCTGTGTATGTGTGTGTGTGTGTGTTTGGGGCGGGGTTAGTGCAGGTAGTGGTCCACGGTGGCGAAGGCGCAGGAGCCGCTGCCGGAGCGCGCCATGATGGACAGACACTGGGCCGCCTGGCCCACAGCCTGGGCCAGCGGGGGCTGCTTGGGGAGGTTATGGGTCTCTGGTGGAGGGAGGGAGAGAGGGAGAGACAGGATTAGACGTGTCAAATCACGGGAATGGTCCAGTGAATGCTGCAGCCCTTATCCAGGAAACGGCCGGCACCGTAATGCTTGGGGCGATAGCGGGTCAATGTAATGGGGCGCTTACCCTAGCCCTGCCTATTATAGGACAAGGTGTGGTGGAGATCTACCTAGGCCAAGTCATACTGCGCTGTAGTGTGACTTGTAGGTAGCGTGCAGTATTAAGTCACACTGCACTGTAGGCCTACCTAGTATTATAATACACACTGCCAAGTAGGCCTACCTAGTATTGCACTGTTGAGCGTGGAGCAGACAGGTTCTCTCTGGATGGAGTCCAGCTGGTATCCTACGGGGCTGGTCCAGGGGTCTGAGTAGGCCAGCAGGCTGAAGGCATCCTGCAGAGCGAGAGCGAGAGAGGGGAGAGAAGAAGGGAGAGAGAGACCGATGGAGCCATGTAAGTATTTATGACCATGGCTTCACAATCTGTTTGTGAATGGGTTGATTTGCGAAAAGTTAAAAAAAAGTCCAATCATTTTGCTCCAAGATCACACAAACACAATGGATCGAAACACCCCTTATGTTTTGGTCAACATGCGAAGAACTTTCTGATGTTAACCACTAGAGGGCAGCAAACCTACTAATGCTTTTTGGGATGTATACTTAAACCCGTTATCACATGCTTTGACATATCGCAAATCCAGATACAACTCAGCGCTGTTGCAACCAAGTTTTCCTGTATGCGGAAAGAGACATACAAAATTCCCTTTAAAATCTGCAAGCGAAGGATATATCGGCTAAAGCCGACGCCACACAGTGGATCGCTGAGGCAGTCATTGCAGTGGTCACTGACACACCGTCCACCACAGAAGAAGATTATGTCAACTACTTCCTTTCTTTAACTATTCTAAAGACAGACAGTGAAAATCTCAATTTAACCCGCTTCTGGGAATAAAGTGGTCGTCGATTTGTGGAACCAAACGGCTGCGTTATATCATGGTTTAAGTGTAGAGCTATTATTCGAAAGGTATAATAGCTCTAGCCCCGTCTGCCTAGCAGGCAGGGCTAGTCGTCAGTCAGGGGTCAAAGGTTACCTTGAGCATCTTCTTATTGGCTGAGTTCTTGCCGCACTCCCGGCGGAGGTGTTCGCTCATGCTCTGGAGCTCCCGGCCGAAGTGGATCATCCTCTCGATGGCCGCCTGGCTCCCCCCACACAGCTGCCGTTTGGACTGGCCCGACTCCACCTCTGGGACCCCAGCCAATCAGATCTCAGGGTCAGACAGAGGAATGTACCCAAAGGGCCTCTCACGGGGGAGGGGGACAAATCATTCAATGTGTTCCGCACACATCAGCACATAACAGTAAGACGTGCTGGAGGATACTACAGCGTCTGGTTTTATGAATGAAGGGTGGTACTGACCCATGTCGGCGTCGCAGTCGGGGGTCTCCGCGGCGTGCTTGGTGCTTCCGTTCAGGAAGCCGTTGGAGAAGGAGTCTGACACGCCGTTGGTGAAGTGGTCCACCTCCATGTCCACGTCGCTGGAGGAGGAAGGACCGGTCAGTACACTGACGGACCCACGGGCTGACAAACTGGTTAGCTGACTGGCTAGCCAGTCAGCGCACTGGCTAGCAGAAGGGCTAACTGGTCAACTGACTGGCTAGCAGCCCAACAGGTGACAGGCTGAAACATATACTATCAGACTAAAGAACAGGCGAAGAGTAACAGGAACAGACTGGCTAGTATAAGGGCTAACAAATGGTTAAAAGGGAGGCTAACTAAGAGGCTAAGCATGCAAGCTTTCTCTTTATGTAATTGTAATACAATTGTCTCCTTACTTTTTTGGCCTAAAACACAGCTTTAAGATCGGCCATGTAACTAGCTAAAGCTCAAACACCACAGGCCACTTTCGTTAGCCAAATTAACATTCTCATGTAGCCGTTGGCGTGGCAACATGCCTGGACGCGTCCACGAGGTTGAGGGGTAGTGCCATACCTGCTGATTGGCTGAGTCCTGGTCCCGTTGAGGCTGACGTCGGACACTGGGAGGGCGGGGCTAGTGGCAGGGGGGCAGGGCTTGTGGGCGTGAGGGGAGGAGCTGTGGCTCTTGCTGGTCGTCACACCGTTACAGCAGCTGCTGTCGAACCCTGAGGGGGCAGAAGAGAGCGATCACACACCTGGGAGGGGACAGTTCACCTGGTCGACACCGTCCTATTGCAGACACTGTCGGCCTAACAGTTTAGATCGATTCGTCATTGAAAGGTCTTGAAATAGATCAGACATCAAGGTGTTGATAGAGTGCTATATCAGGCCAGTAGAAGCCAGTGGTAGCAGTGAATGATGGGTCATTCTAGACTACGGTTAGGATGTGATCGATCATACTGGAGCAACTGGTCACACTGAATTTGTGTAAAAAGACGATCAAACTAAATGTACTGTAGGGAAACATGATCTGATTGGCTGTACATGTGAGGTAGGGCTGCTCTGATTGGCGGTACCTGAGGCAGGGCTGCTCCAATTGGCTGTCCCAGAGAGGCTGGGATGGTAGGGCTGCTCTGATTGGCCGTACCTGTGGGGCAGGGCTGCTCTGATTGGCCGTACCTGTGAGGCAGGGCTGCTCTGATTGGCCGTACCTGTGAGGCAGGGCTGCTCTGATTGGCCGTACCTGTGAGGCAGGGCTGCTCCGATTGGCCGTACCTGTGAGGCAGGGCTGCTCTGATTGGCCGTACCTGTGAGGTATGGTGTGGAGCTGCCGGCCTTGTGGCTGGGGCTGCTGAAGGGCCGGGGGGAGCCGGGGTAGCTGTCCTGGGACTTGGGGCTGCGGCCGCCCAGACAGCGCACCTCACTGTCCGTCCCGTTCACCATCTCAATGAACTGTCTCACCCTTCGGGGGGCGGGGCAGAGGGAGAGACGGCCAATCAGAGAACAGAATAGGTCTACAATGTCTGATAAACTAAATACACCAAAGAAACAAACGAAATAACCAAAAAGCATTTTAGCGGAACCTTCTCTAATAACGTCAGTGGTTGTCTCGAGATAGGTCTCGTTAATAACTAAATGAGGAAGTTAACATTAAAGAGACGTAGGGCCCTACTTCAGCATGAAGAGCAGGTCGGGGTTCCTCTCCAGCAGGTTGGGGTACAGCTGCGTGGTCGTCTCGATGGCCTCGCCCATCCGGCCAGACAACACCAGCTTCTGGATCTCTAACACACACACACACACACACACACGATGAAGCAATAGAAGGATAGCAGTGCTACGTTAGCTAGGGTGAATTCACACAGAGCGCCACGTTAGCTAGTCTAGATCCACACAGACCACTACGTTAGCTAGTCTAGACCCACACAGAACGCTACATTAGCTAGTCTAGATCCTCACAGAACACTACGTTAGCTAGTCTAGACCCACACAGAACGCTACATTAGCTAGTCTAGATCCAAACAGAATGCTACATTAGCTAGTCTAGATCCACACAGAACACTACGTTAGCTAGTCTAGACCCACACAGAACGCTACATTAGCTAGTCTAGATCCAAACAGAACGCTACATTAGCTAGTCTAGATCCACACAGAACACTACGTTAGCTAGTCTAGATCCACACAGAACACTACGTTAGCTAGTCTAGATCCACACAGAACACTGCGTTAGCTAGTCTAGATCCACACAGAACACTAGGTTAGCTAGTCTAGATCCACACAGAACACTACGTTAGCTAGTCTAGATCCACACAGAACACTACATTAGCTAGTCTAGATCCACACAGAACACTACGTTAGCTAGTCTAGATCCACACGAAACACTACGTTAGCTAGTCTAGATCCTCACAGAACACTACGTTAGCTAGTCTAGATCCACACAGAACGCTACGTTAGCTAGTCTGGATTCACACAGAACACTGCCTTAGCTAGTCTGGATTCACACAGAACACTACGTTAGCTAGTCTAGATCCACACAGAACACTACGTTAGCTAGTCTGGATTCACACAGGGTAAACTATTCTTGATTCACATCAGGTAAACTAGTCTGGATTTACAGTAAATCGTCTGAATGCATCACAAAAATGATATTGCATCTAAATCACACAAACATCAAGGTTTAAGCAGCAATAAAAATGAAAAAATTCCAATGTAGTGGTTAGGCTTATGCAAACCATCTGGGTTCAAACAAGCAGTCTGATCCAGCTTTACATCCACATCCAGTGCGTGACGCTGGGTACTCACTCTGTCTGTTCTTTATGGAGGCCAGTTCCTCGTGCACCGCCTGGTCTGTGGATTTGGCAAAGGCTTCCGCCGTGGCACAGTAGCTGTGGTGGACCAGGTAAGACGCCACCATCCTTGGGAGACAACGCAAGGCTGAGAGGTGGAGCTTCACAGACACACGGTAAACCACTGAGGTGTGGATCTCCAGCACCCAAACTACAAACCAACCAGAGTAGTAGAACACCACCACTAACCCCTGGTTAGGTGGTAGCTAGGGGCGGCATGTGGCTCAGGGGATAGAGCGGCTTGGCTGGTAACCGGAAGGTTGCTAGTTTGATCACTGGCCGCTCCTAACCGAGTGTCGAGGTGTCCCTGAGCAAGACACCTCACCCTGACCGCTCCCGCTAAGCTGGATGTCGCCTTGGATGGCTGACTCCGCCGTCGGTGTGTGAATGGGTGAATGTTAGACAGTATTGTAAAGCGCTTTGAGTGGCCGCTGGTTAGAAAAGCGCTGCGTAATTGCAGTTCATTTATTTGATCCGTATCGTCCTGATTCACAGGAAGGCTTTGCAGGTCTGCATTACAGGATGCATCCCTGATCTCAAATCCTACATCACAAACCTCTAAATGATACACACCCGAGACCGACAATCCCAATTTGCATTTTGCAGTAGGTTCAATAACAAAATGACTAGGAAGGGGTGTGCGTTTGTGTTCGTGCTTGTGTGTATGCAAAGTGCTAAATGATTCATGAGGATCTAGATAAACTGCTTTATCCTGACTCCCTAGAACTCCCAGATGTTCCTTATGCGTGTGGTTAGCCAGGATTCAGTCTCTATCGTTATTCAGTGTTCTTCTTAACATGCAAAATAATACACGACACGTGATCACATTTGGTTTACCCCTCGATGTAATGCATTCAGTGTATTTTATGACTATGTCTTTTCATGGTTGTACCTAGTTCCCTTTCCTCCAATTATTTTAATTGGTTTATAGTACCATTTAGTTTGCTTCCTTTTGCCTATTGCAGTGTCCCGTCTATAGTGATTGTTTGAGATCAAATGAATATGCCTTGACCACATCCGATTCCTGTAGGTCTCATCTTTGGAGCATATAAAGAGTTCTTAGTCCTGGTGCTGAAACTAAATGACCACTGGATCATCACTGCATCACGGTATTAGCCCCAGGACCCAGAAATCCTTGAATTACTCATCGTGAGAGCAGTTCAAGAGCTCTGAGTCATTGTGCTGGAACCACAGGGCTGAGTCCTGGAACGGCCTTGCTGGAGCCTTACTTCTGGATCATGGCCTTTGGTTCGCGCGCCACGACTCAGAACCCCTTGAACTTCTCCTCCCGTAACCATAGTGCCGGACTTACTTCTGGATCATGGCCTGCCACTCTCCCTCGCGCTCCCCGATGGGGAAGCGGTCGATCTGAGCCTGGATCTTGGTCCGCCACTCCCTCATGTAGTCCTCGATGTCGAAGACGAAGGGGTGCTGGCCGAAGTTGGCGTCCACCACCTCGCCAGGGGTCTGGAGCCCCACCGTGGGGTACAGGTTGGGCTGAGGGACAAACAGCACGGGGTTAGGATTGTAACCCCCCCCCCCCCAGGTACTGTCCTGATACAAGAGAGAGGGGGTGCATGGCCACATTCTAGAACTGAGCTTACTCAAGAAGTAATCACATTGAAGGTTAAACGGGTCATAACTGCTTTGTTAGATCCTGAACGACATTTGGATCTTGAGTGACAGTTGGAGGCTAAATGACAGTTGGATCCTCAGTGACAGTTGGAGGCTAAATGACAGTTGGATCCTCAGTGACATTTGGATCCTGAATGTCAAATGTCAGTTGGATCCTGATGACATCATTCCTCCAGTCCATCTCCCTGACGACATCACATGTTCTCGGCTAGGGACCACACTACTGCAGAACGTAGCTGCTCAGAACGTGACCTTCCACTCAGCGGCGATACCCCTCGGGTGTGGTCTCCTTTATCATGCATCGTCTTTAAATGTCGTGTGTCCCTCTTTAGTTTATTATCTTAAGTAGTCCATCTAAAAAGCTGGTATGTTTTCCAATCAATTAAACAAGTGATACCTCAATCAAATGACATGAATCTGGTCAGAAACGCAGCTGCTAAGGGCTTCAGCTAAGCCCCGCCCCGCACCAACAGCCCGCTAGCTCTGCTGTGATTGGCTGTGCGGGTGAGTTGAGTGATGTTGTCCTTTGTGCTAAAGAGATTAGCGCTAGTCTGATGACATCATGCACAGCGGGACAAAGCCTACAGAACTAGATTTGAGGAAGAAGAGACGAACCCACCAGGCACTGGTGTTCAACCAGCATGGAGGGCTGATCAGCTGAAGAGAGGTGTATGTGTGTGCATGTGTAGGCGTGTGTGTGTGTGTGTGTGTGCGTGCATGGGCATGCGTGCGAATATGCGTGCATGTCAACACCGTCGGACCATGAATCGCTGGGTGACTGCCAAGCCCGTTTGGCTGCTCAATCGATTTGATGTTCAGCCTCAGTGACTCCCTTCCAGTCCTTATCATTGAAGCCTCTCGCTCCCTTTCATCTGGGCCTCCCTCCCCCCCCCTCCCTCGTGCATCTCCCTCTCTCGTCAGCATTTAATTCTCCCCTCACGCTTCTCCTCCCTACGAGAGGAGGCGAAGGCCGTTGCGATTTTGACAATTAATCCATGCATGACCTGCGTCTGGTGCGTTTGTGCGTGTTTATGTGCGTGCGTGTCCTTTCATGGCGCAACGGATGTACTTGATATTTTGAACAAGGATGAAACGGTCCAACTGCATGGGGAGGCACCATTTTGAAGAGGCCGGTCGTGTGTACATCTCAAACCAAGGCAAGATCAACGGCTAAATGCAACACTCACAGATCGTGGTTACCTGTGGTTGTTGTGTTTTCAACCACTTGGAAGTTCAGATTAACAGTACAAACATTTTGAAATAGACAGTATACAACATGTTTTGTAGGACGAGGAAACTTACCGGCAAGTCTGTGAAGGCAATACCTGGAGACCAAAAGAGACAAAACGTTAGCATCCAACCACACTCTGCCCTCACTTTGCTGCTCTGGAACCTGAGAGAACCCCCATATGTTCTGTGATCAACTAGAATGAATGGTATCTTTATTGAACCATTGAATTGTGAAAGAAAAATAAATACGAATCTTACTAATCTCCAGTCAGTAACAATTCACACAAACTAAAGTGCAGAACTATAAAAACAACAAATGTACGTCTCAAACACTCACACAAATGCGTAGATATCTCAGTCATAAATAAATAATATGCAAACATGTGGCCACGTGGCCCGGTGTTTCGATTGCGACCCTCTGGTTAGATTGTGTAAAAATAAACCAATTTATTTCTGATGGCAGCCGATGGGGTTTGAGCACCCAGCTGGAGCCCGGGGGTGGCGCTGTGTACCTAGGCTGTGGCCGTTCTTGGTGTAGAAGCAGGTGTTGTTGATGAGGTTGACGCAGCAGCCAATCACGTCGCCTGTGGTGAAGGTGGGGCCGTAGGGCTGGCCGGTACCGGAGGAGCAGAAGGAGTGGCCGTCGTCGCCGTGGTAACCGTACGAGTGCTTGTCCCAACCTGAGGTGGAGGAGGAGGAGGTTAGGACCCATGATACCTGCTGATGAAGAGTAATGAGCTGGTTTCAGGGACGCCTTCGTTACAAGGAGCCGACGAACAAGCAGTCTGCTGTTGGATCCTACTACGGACCCATTTGAATGACAGAACAGTTATTTGATCCATTTCCTTGAGATCCATTTATTTTGGGCGACGTGGGGGTTTTCGTTGTAATATGACCATAATTAAATTGTATGACAAGGACAAAACATTACATTTCTACAGTACTGTAGTGCTACATGGTCCATGTGTGTGTGTCCAATATTCTAAAATCCAAACTGCTCCACTAATCTGCTGAAGGATTGTAGGCCATCCTCCTGCGAGTCTCTGAATCAGCCTACCAGAAAAACATTAGTGATGGCCTCAGCATCGTCTCCGGCCACAACCACGTCCTGGACAGCTTCCGGCAAACCCCAGATAAGGAGATCCACTGCTGAAAGGGTTGGACTGAAGTACTCTTGTGAGCAACAGTCTATCCAAACATTCAGCGTGATCCCAGATCAAATGTACTTCGATAGAACTTGAATATGGCCTTCTGTGTTTGTATCGTCAAGTTAAATGTATCCGTTTTCCCTTAAGGTTTGGCTTCTGAGTGAGTGAGGTGCTGTGACACCAGAAACCTTCCAGGCTTGTCTGACAACAAAGTGTTATCGTATCGTTCTTATTCTGATGGACACATTAACACATGCCATCATTGATATAGGCTCGTATCCAAAGGCTCCACCCATGGAGACGTGACTCAGGACCTCCGGGAGTCTTTATCAGTGTGGTGTGGGGCCCAAGTCGGCTGAGAGCAGCACAGGGGATCTCTCCGGCGCTGTGGTGCGGTGATCTGGCTCTGAGCCGGCTGTTATCAGTGCACTGAGAGGCTGGGGTGGGGGAGAGGCTGGGGTGGGGGGGGTGAGTGGGTCTCGCCCAGCCCGCCACCCGGGGCCGTCAGCTGGGGAGGAGACTGGGAGAGGCCCCCCGGGAGGTCTGATAACCACAGCAGAGAGCAGGAGACTCCATGATCCAAATGGTTCTCATCCGGGTGGTGATGCCCCTCTCTGAGGAGGCTTAGTTAACCCTCTGACCCCCCTCTCTGAGGAGGCTTGGTTAACCCTCTGACCCCCCTCTCTGAGGAGGCTTGGTTAACCCTCTGACCCCCCCTCTCTGAGGAGGCTTGGTTAACCCTCTGACCCCCCTCTCTGAGGAGGCTTGGTTAACCCTCTGACCCCCCCTCTCTGAGGAGGCTTAGTTAACCCTCTGACCCCCCCTCTCTGAGGAGGCTTAGTTAACCCTCTGACCCCCCTCTCTGAGGAGGCTTGGTTAACCCTCTGACCCCCCTCTCTGAGGAGGCTTGGTTAACCCTCTGACCCCCCTCTCTGAGGAGGCTTGGTTAACCCTCTGACCCCCCTCTCTGAGGAGGCTTGGTTAACCCTCTGACCCCCCTCTCTGAGGAGGCTTCGTTAACCCTCTGACCCCCTCTCTGAGGAGGCTTGGTTGACCCTCTGCATGATGCCCCATCTACCAGGACATGGAGGACTGCAGGGTCAGTCTGTGGTCACAGACCCCAGGATCACTGCTCTACCTGCCCTCTCTCACAGAGTACATGCCTGTACCTGGGGCAGGAAGGAGTTTTTATGCAACGAGACGGACACACACACATACACACACGCACACAGACAAGGATGCACACACTAACACACACTCACCAGGAAGTCTGTTCATGTTGACCCCCTGTGCAGAGAGGCCGATGCCCATGTACCTGTGGAACACAAACAGCTTGTTAGGAACAATTGTTATGACCGTAAACCGAAGCACCCTCATCAGGAATCCCGTGTTATGAACGTCCTCACACCGCCTTCTTCGTTAGCACCCCCCCCCCTGCGCGCGCTCCGGTCGCTACAAACGCCTTAAAGGAGGGTGTCGTGTTTAAGGACAAACACTGTAGTCGTTCAGCCATTGAAATCTACTACACCCAAATATGTCGGCAGAATTTAGCTAAGCGCTCGACACGAGCGAGGAACCAAATATAGGATACAAGATGATAATTATACTCGCTCTACAATGGATAACACAATACAATATCAAGTAATTAAATGGTATACTGCTGATTAGGACGAGAGATGGTGATGGACAATGGGGTATTAATGGCAGCCAGTTAATTAATCCAATCAGTATTCATGACACGTCTGCTTAACGACTGTCTGGCCGTAACTAAAGTCAGACCTAGAAGCAGGTGTTTGAACATGTCATAACATGTTAGGACATGTTATAACATGTTATGACCAGATGGAGGCATGCCTCCGTCACGTCTCCAGGCCAGGCCTCGGCTCTCTGGACCAGACACTGATTTATGACATCCCATAATATTTCCCTGTATCCTCCATGTGCACAGCTCCCCGAGACACTGGAGGAGCCCGGGGAGAGCTGAGCGGGGGACCCTGAAGCGACGCAGCACCCCTGGGTGACAGAGTGGCTCAACGGCAGGACTCGACCGTGTCTGGGTGTGTGGAAACATCTGGCGAGGTTCACAGCACATCCCATGTTATGGTTGGGGTTTATTTTTAGCTCCAGTGTTGAATTAATGGACTATTTATGGACTTACAGATTCCTGGAGCTATTGTGCGCTCGGTCCGATGCTTATTGTTGGTAATGCGGGTCTGTTTACGAAGGGACGCCCACACTATGACTGTTCTGGGCCTCACTTGTAAATCTCTCTGGATAAAACCGGTTCTCAAGGAGATCTCGTTTGACAGGTCGCCACAGTCTCAATCAAATCCAAAACGACATTGTTTTACTGGATGGAGCATCTTTAATCATCTGACGATTTTCCTTAATATGCAAGTCACATGTGTAATGTATCCAATAATTAAGGTAATGTGTCCCGTCTAGGGTAATGTGTCACATGATGTAGGGTAATGCGTCACATGATGTAGGGTAATGCGTCACATGATGTAGGGTAATGCGTCACATGATGTAGGGTAATGCGTCCCATGATGTAGGGTAATGCGTCCCATGATGTAGGGTAATGCGTCACATGATGTAGGTGTAGGGTAATGCGTCCCATGATGTAGGGCATTGTGCCACATGTAGGTTAATGTGTCCCATGATGTAGGAAAAATGTGTCTCATGTAGAGTAATGTGTCAAATGTAGGGTAATTTGTCACATATATGGTTAATGTGTCACATGTAGGGCAATACGTCCCATGATGTAGGGTAATGCGTCCTAAGATGTAGGGTAATGCATCCCATGATGTAGGGCAGGGGTCAGCAACCTTTTCCCCATGCAGTGCCAGTTTGACATTTTCTCGTTAATGAGTGTGCCTTAAGCAACAATATATTAAAAATGAAGCTGAATTATGAATTACACAGCGACCAAAAACATTTCCAGAAGACGTGGAATTGTATTATTTCCATATAGTCCACAATCATGCATCAACATTTTAAATGTTTTTTTGGTTGTTATATTTGCAACATTTATATTATAATTACATATGACCCATCTTAAAGCACTATTTTCAGAAATATATTTGCACTGTGAGATATGTAAAAAACGAGAATATATGAGAATGTTGGAACCATCCACATCAATATCTTTTAGACATGTACAGCTTTGCAAAACCATGTCAAGGCGATGCATACAGGCCACTTGCAACAATATTTTAAATATTTACTTCTCTATTACTCATTGCATAGGTTTAAAAACTATTAATTGATCCCATTTCAGAACACTGCTTTCTGTAACTAATTTAAACATATTTGCACTGGGAAGAGATGCCCGAAACAGACTAAAGTGCAAAAAAAGAAAATCGGTAGTAATGATCGTGCTGCCGCATTGTGCAGTGACATTTTTTAATAATAATAATATAAAAATAAGATTTTGATATATATATTTTTAAGAGTGCCAATGATTATGCCTCCCCGTACCAGTGGTGGCACGCGTGCCTAGGGTTGCCGACCCCTGATCTAGAGTTATGCATCCCATGGAGTGTAAAGTGTCATGTTGTGTAACGTTTTCTTGTAGTGGATCAGGTAAAGTCATACACACACACACATCGTTAACATGAACGTTGGGTCAACATGGTCCCCATCAACAGGTGACCAATGAACCTCCAGCAGACTTTAAAGACGTACCCTGAGGCCAGCAGGGCAGGAGAGTGTTGGGCCCCTCAAAATAGAGCCCTCAACTATTCAGAACTGAAATCCAGAGCCAATCAAACCACTAATCGAATCATAATGGGGGGGGGGGACAGGGGGTTGATGTACACCCTCTTGGGACCCCCCATAACTAGCCCCCCCCCCCTACCCTGTTCGATGAGGATGTAAGTCAGAGGAAGGTCACGGCGACCATTAGGAAGAATACACAGTAATGATATCGTCAAGGCTACATTAGAGACGCAATACGCCACCTCCATCTTAATTCTGAAGATGGTGCCCATTAATGACATGGCCACACAATTGGGCGTATCAACCAGGCCCTGCAACACCCTAATGGGATGGGACCATTGGCCCTGCAACACCCTAGTGGGATGGGACCATTGGCCTTGCAAATCACCTGATTGAGACATTTCTAAATCTACCCTCGACTGACATCACACATGGGCGTGTTCAGAGATGTATGATGGATTGCTGGATGTACTGACCAATCAGCAACCACAACTGGTGTTGAAGTAGGGTGCCTTTAAACCGTAATGTGACAGAGCTGTCATTGGACCACAAACATAGTCCTGTCAAACCTTATTGGAACAGGCCTGTCATTGGACCAGCCAACCTAGTCCTATAAACCGTATTGGAACAGGGGCTGTCATTGGCCGGCCAACCTAGTCCCATAAACCGTATTGGAACAGGGGCTGTCATTGGCCAGCCAACCTAGTCCCATAAACCGTATTGGAACAGGGGCTGTCATTGGCCAGCCAACCTAGTCCTATAAACCGTATTGGAACAGGGGTTGTCATTGGCCAGCCAACCTAGTCCTGTAAACCTTATTGGAACAGGGCCTGTCATTGGCCAGCCAACCTAGTCCCATAAACCGTATTGGAACAGGGCCTGTCAGTGGACCAGCAAACCTAGTCCTGCAAAACCGTTATGAAACAAGGCCTTATCATTGGACAAGCAAACCATAATGGAACAGGGCCTGTCATTGGACCAGCAAATCATATTGGAACAGGGCCCGTCAATGGACCAGCAAACCATATAGAACCAGGTCCCACTCAACTATATGTTGTCCACAGGTTGTAGAAGGTTTTGTGGAAGGTTACAGAAGCCCGGGGAATGTCTCTACTGGCCAATCACACCCTAGATGATTGACCCTCGTTGATTGATTTGTTGATTGATTGGTTGTCTAGCGACATAGTGCTTAAGGTGCAGACGGGTCAATCAACACCAAGCCTGTTGGGTTGTGGAGGTTGTCGTGGTAACGGCGACGACCGGACCAGGCGCAGGCGTGTGAAGCCTGGTTGGAATGTATGGTCTGACCTCGGCAAGTATGGACATTTTCTTTTCAGAAACTCCTATTATTGTTTTACCTTGATTACCTGGTTGAACTTATCTACTGGGAGTTGCCCAGTCAAACGATTAATAATTTTGTCAGATGAACAGTACCAATGGGAAAGGCAAGTCATTAGAAGTGTGTTCATGTTATCATTAATGACCGCAAGATTGTGCTGAGCCATTCAATGGCTCCCGGTAGGCATGGCGGATACAAACTAGCAACCGTCCCATCCTGTGTTGGCTGGATAAAGCAACGACCCTCAGGTATGTTGGTCTCACCTGGAAGACATCCCTTGGTGGATATTTCCAAGACGACATGAGTACTGCGGTTTAGTCTAAACACCGATGACACTGACCCACTACCATAAAAAAACATGGAAAACATGAGAAATAGGAACCAAGGTGGACGCCCATTTCCTCTAACACTCTCTCTCTCTGTGTGCTTACCCATCTCGCCCTTTGCTGATGATCTTGACCTCAAAGTAGTAGACCCCGCAGGCTGCTGGGATAGGATGGGTGGCCCGCACGGAGGCAGCGTCTTTGGGGGTCTTACCATGACCTGGAGTGGGAGAGGGAAAAGGTATAGTTAAACTGGTTAATCGTTTGGGATCACGATATAAGCCTCTTTCAGGGTCTTACCTAGACCTGCATGGGGAGGTCAGAGAGTGACAAGATGTAGTTAATTTAGATAGTTATTCAAATTGTGATCATGAGATTAGTGACTTTGGCCGTTTTACCAAAGACGCAAATCTCATGATCCCAACTAACATGATGTAGTGAAACTAGATAAGATCATGATATTAGCATATTTGGGGGTCTTACTTTGACCCACAGAGAGAGAGTGACATGGTCAAATTGTAATAATAATAATAATAATAATAAGTAAGCGTTATATAAGGGGGGATCATGATACTTCCTACTGTTTAGGATGTGACCAGGTCTAGTTACAAGAGTCATAATAGTACCACTCTTTTTAGACATGGTTAAGTCTGGTCTATTAGTAATAACAATGTAGTCTAGGTATCTTCAGTTGTATTAGTTATGATTGTGTGGTCTCCTTATATTAATGACCATGTAGACTACTTATATTACATTAAGTTATAAGTGATGCCTGTGCAGTCAAGTTGTATCAAGTTGTACTAGTCATGATTATTTGATCTCATTATACAAGTTATATTGTGACGTTTTAGTCTAGTTATCCATTAGGTATGTAGTCTAGTTACATCAAGTTATGACAGTGTTATCTGGTTACATTAATTTTGAGAGTGGGGTCTAGTTATACATTAGTTATCACAGTGTGGTCTTGTTATGATATGACCCATTAGTTTAGTTATATTATCTCTCTCTTTATATATTAAGTTGTATTATTTTTGAACCGGTAGTCTAGTTATGACAGTGGTCTAGTTATTTTAGTTCTGATAGTACAGTCTAGTTATAGATGTTATGACAGGGAGGGGGTCAAGTTATACATAAGTTAGGACAGTATGTTCTAGTTGTATTATGATGTTTGGTCTGGATATAACTATTATTTATGTCAGTGTGGTATGGGTATACCAAGTATGAATTTGGTTTGTATATAGAATCTAGATATATAAATATAGATAGAAGTTATGACAGTGTGGTCTAGTTATATTAATTATGATAGTGTGGTCAAGTTATATAGTTACATCAGTGTGGTCTAGTAGTTACATGTGTCAGAGCAACTAGTCCTCAATGTTCCCAATAACCATTCAATATATCTAATACATCTTGCAAGAAATGATCACAATGAATCGTATCTGACAATGTTAATAAAACAATGTTCCATTCATCAGAGCAGGAGTAGGGGACCATCTTGGATAACTCGACAAAGGATTTGCAAATAAAACCAGGATATGATTTCTCGCTAATGCGTCCTCCTATTGTGTCCCAGTGATTTAATGGCTCGGTCGGGCCCAGCTACCCGAACCCGTCCGGGTTTCAGTAGAACATAGTCAGTGGATGACTGTTCTACATAACAGAATCGACAGCAGAACGCCAACTAATGTGATTGGCACAACAAACAGTTGAACAACGGCTGCATTTTATTTCAGTAACACTGGTTTTCCGTGTGACCCGAGACTTGTACAAGGAGTAGTCAGGTGAGGCGTCGCTGCATTGTGGAACATTGTGTGTGCGTGTGTGGAGGGCCAGACGCAAGCCTAGCACACCCAGCCCCGTCACACCTCGATTTACCCTCGCCTGGTCTCCGAGGCCCGCATCCAAACCCCGTGTGATCAGCCTGGCTGGTCTCGTAGTCCCACCGCCCTCACGACGACCAGCCTGAATGTCAAATATGACACTGAGTAATAGCATCGCATTGTGCCATTCTGCCCTGCTCACAACTGGGGACTGGCGTTACGACACCTAATCCTTCACAGGGCCGTTCTTATATCCTTGTCATCCAAATAAAACGGGATGTTATAAATAAATGCACCCCAACAGTGACATGAGGAGTACACAGCTCGACTGAGAGTGTTGCCAAACCAAACAGACCAGTCCTAGCTCGCAGAGTTGCATAATTATGTCATCCTGCGACGGAGTCAAATGTGTGCACCAGGCGATCTGGAGAAAACAGATAAAGAACCAGACCGCGTCTGCACTACGTTGTGGTGTCCGAGGACCGGGGTCAGGACGACCCGGTCCCGGTCCTGATCGCTGTGCTCTGGGGGGAAAGAGTCGCCAGCTGGCCTTTTTTTTTTTTTTTTTGCAAAATGTCCTCTTGTCTTGTTGTTGTTCAAGCAAGTAGCCTAGCCTACTTTGTTTTTAGCCACAGTTGCATCAGGCTAACATGCTAACATGCTAACCTGCAAAGCTGACGGGTTAGCGTTAGCTCGCCGCTACGGGCTAGCGTTAGCTCGCCGCTAAGCCGCAGCAGGCTGACGTAGCGCCGGAGCAGAGCTAGCGCTAGCCCGCTCCGGGAACCGGGGGGCTTCGGGGAGCCGGGGGTCCGCCACGGCGTACCTTTATAGTGCACACGGAGGTTGTTCTGAGAGAGGCCGATGTAGCTGAACTTGTCCTTCGGGCTCCACGACCGAGGCAGCGGGGTCTCGGTCTCGTTGACGGCGGGGTAGAGCCGTCGGAGCCGCTGCTGGAGCTCCTTCTCCTGCTCGTGGAGAGCAGAGTCCCCGTGAACGACAACCGACATGAGGAACCCGCAGCCCCCCGCGGCGGTTGATGGCTGTCCGCCGGACATGACTACCAGGCGACGGCTACGAATAGATCGTGGCTTGTCAGCAACAAGCCAGCGCCGCTTGTGTCCGTCAGGATCAAGTTTTATTTAGGAGGGGGGAGGGAGGAGGGAGAGCAGAGCTAATACGCTAGCACGCTAGGCTAACAGGCTCCGCCGTCCGCTAGCACTGAGGTAGCTTTCAAGGCTAGCGCCAGTTAGCTCGCCAGGGTAGTGCTAGCTTTTAGCAACCCCCAGCGAAAACAAGCGATCGTGGCTCAAATTGCTCGGTTGACATCGGCTGACACGACGCCTCGTTGGTCGCGTCCGAAGCAGACAGCGTAGCGGTCACTATATTAACGGGAAACTAGAGCGGGTGTCGACGTTTTGAGACGGATCAGTTGGTCCACATTCGCAGGGAAGTGAGCGCGACGTCGGCCGGATGGCTCGGCAGGGTACTGGAGCTCGGGTAACCTCGGTCTTTTGTTTGTTGTCGGAGCTTCCTCCGATCGTCTGATTGGTCCAGAGAAAGCCCCTGTCACCTCCTCGGGGAATGACAAGTTCATACACAAAATGTACAGCCTATTCAGAAATCTGAAATGCAATTAAATTGAATTCAGTGAAGACCACTTATGTACTTATGTAAGGAATGCTGTCGGTTGGATCAAGGAGATGTTGTGAGAAAGCTGTCACATCTAATTTTAAATTTGCCACCATAATAACTGAGGTTGGACTTTGAGAACAAATTATTTTTATAAGAAACTGAAATAGCAATTGTTGATTGGGTCCAATCAGTCAGCATAAAGCATAAAACCTTGATTCAAAACACACTACAATTACAATTATGGATGACAGAAAGAAAGCCAGCAATCATTGATCTATTCATTGTGAATAGTATGTATTACGTTATGATGAGCAAGATGTGGCCTGGAAATGGACTTCTGCTAGGTCACCCACATTCATACCTCCTTATCTTATTTCTGTATTCATAAACATAAAAGAGGCAATTTCACGCATCACTACATCCATCATCATCATCATCATCATCATCATCATCATCATCATCATCATACCCTTCATTTTGTATTCAGTCTACTTGTAATAGCTGCTACCTAACTTAACAGTTTCCACAGCTTCCAACAGACAACCCGTGAGAAGATGGAGGGAGAGAGTGGTGTCCTGGAGTTTCTACCCCTCCTCCCCTTCTGACCTTTACCCTCCATTAGGCGCAATCAGGGATCCAACGGAGGTGTACTGTTTATTATTAGGGTTAGTATTAACCCTACTCAGTCAATTAGGATATGCTAATTATGCAAAGCGACTTACAGTGATTTCTGATACTTGTCATAAGGGAGCAGGTAGGGGTTGGACATGGACAGTACCGAGACAGGTCATTAAGGAGAAGGTAGGGGCTAGGGGGCATCTTGCTTTTGGAGGCCTACGAGTAAGGCAGCAACATTGGGGATCAAACCTGTAACCTTTTGGCCAGAAGTTGAACATCCTGCATAAGCGTCCCTGATGCCACATTTCAAGTAAGTAAATGAATAGATGAAGTGGTGAATGAATTAATGAATAAAGAATTTTGGAAATATATACAACAGGCTGTGTACGAACTAGAAGCAATCTCTTGCCATCACACTGTGCTCCAGAGCATAGCTGCTAGCTGTTCACGCTAGAAGAACCTAGCACGAGGTCAAAGTGCGTTCTGCACATGAGCATTTTGTTTAATCACCAGATAAGCACAGCTTGCAGCATCTGCATAGAGCTCTCTGAATGGAGCAGGACAGAACAGTCACACACAACTACAGAGACCGGCAGTGATTTAACACGCAAGATTGTTGTATTTATATAATTGTACTTCCTGTCTTCTGATTGTAATGATGCGTACTACAATGGAGCCTGTGGAATTTGCATTACACAATAAAAACATTTTTGATTTCTGCAGGCCTGTATGCATTCAAGCTGTTCAATTGTTCAACTGCAGAAACCGTAGAAGAATTGTATAATAGTGTACAAATTATATGGACGATGAATGAACACCGTTGAGCTAAGTCTTCTGTCGCCCCCTGGTGGCCGAGTAAAAGTTGAGAAAACATCAGCTGGAAAATTTCTAAGTACTTTATATTGCGCCTGACAAATGCAAATTTCATCACTCTAATACAATATATTGCACACCGATTTATACCTTAAAAATAAGTTAAAAGTCGATCTAGACCAATCTAGAAATATCCGAGAAAAAGTTTGAGAAAAGCAAATCAAAATAAAAGTTTGTTTTATCATTTCACATGTGCACAGATTTGCTCACTATGTAACGGGAAAAATAAATAAGCAATTATCAGATATTTTCCACCGCTAATTCTCCTTGTTATAAACATTGTTAAGCAGAAGTCATTTTCCGAAGTTGTGAACCAGGATAGGAAATTACTATTTAAATAAAATCATGTATATTCCATATACTCATGTAATTAAGAATAGAAAACGATAAGTGACCTAGGGTTAGTATTCCTATGGTTAGAACAATAGCAGCATCTACTTCTTATTTCAGCGTTTGGATGTCAGACGTCTCCTTCTCAGGATCAGGAGCCGATTAGCACCAAGGAAACACAAACCACTTCCTGTCTCTGCCCTGATTATATGGTGGGGGAGGAGATGCTAGGGGTTGTGGTCATGGTGGAGGTGCTGGAAGAGTTGATGGTCATTATGGTGGTGGTTGTAGTAATGATGGTGGTCTGAAGTTCGACGAGTAATAGGAGGTGCCTATGGTAATGATGGAGATGGTGGTGGAGTTGGTTATAAGGGTGGTGGAGGTGGTGATGGAGGCGGTGATGGAGGTGGTGATGAAGGTGATGGTGGGGAGGCTGGTGGTTGTTGTGGAGGTGATGGAGGAGCAGGAGCTGGAGGTCCTCCGTCCTCAGACCCCCCGGGGGCCCCCTTAAGGCGGTATGCAGTCCCACAGCTCCTGGCACAGGCACTGGCAGAAGCCGTAGATGATGACCACCATGATGCTGGTGGGCACCAGGCTGACCAGAAGCACGCCCAACGTGGTCTTCTGCATGATGAGCAGGTAGACCCCCAGGGGCAGCGAGCAGAAGTACAGCAGCCCCAGCAGCCAGACCAGCGCCCGGGCCGAGCCCCGCCACAGCAGGGCCGCGCAGCCCCGCACGCCGCCGCCGCCGCCGCCGCCGCCACGCCGCCGGGCCCCCGACGCCACCGAGTCCAGGCTGGACGCCGAGCGGTACATCAGGGCCGCCTGCAGTGGGGGGCCGGGGGGCGGGCGGTGCTGACGGAGGTTGTACGGCGAGCGGCCCAGAGGCAGCGGCGACAGCGCGGACGGCGGCGACAGCGCGGACGGCGGCTGCGGAGTAAGAGCTGGTGGAGGCGGGGGGGGCTCCATGATAGTGATGACCACGAAGTTGGGGGACCCCCGGATGGAGGCGTAGGAGCCGGGGGCCGGGGGCAAGAAGGAGGAGAAGGAGGGGTTGCCGGCGCCCAGCAGGGAGCTCAGGGTTCTGGGGGTGAGCAGCAGCTCCGTGGAGCCGCCCTGGAGGGTCTGGATGCGGAGGTTCCTGCCGAGCAGGGCCAGCAGGCCGTGGTCGTCGGGGAGGGAGGCGGGCGGGGTCAGGGGGTGGGCGGAGGAGGGCGGCAGGGAGGTAACGTAGCGGCAGAAGGGGCAGACCACCGTGGTGGCGGGGCTCTCCCCCAGCGCGAGGAGCTGGGCCAGGCAGCGGCAGCAGAGGCGGTGGCAGCAGTGCAGCAGCTTGGGCCGGCGCCGCGAGAGGCTGTAGGGGCAGTAGCAGATCTTACACTCCAGCTCCTCCTCCTCCACCACGACTCCTCCTCCTCCTCCTCCTCCTCCCCCTCCTCCTCCACCTCCTCCCCCTCCTCCTCCACCTCCTCCGTTCCCCTCCGCCACGCGCCGGAGCTGCACCATCCTGACATCCAGGAGCCCCAGGAGGCGCTGATCCCGCCCGCTCCTTCAGGACCTGCTCCTACTCCGAGGTGCTCCTTCAAGACGTCCTCCGGTAGGAGGTGCTCCTACCTGCTCCTTGGAGGAGGGGCTCTGGAGGAGGTGAAAGTGATGGAGCTCCCCCCTCCTTGGTAGAGAAGGAGTGGCTGCTCCGTGCCCCTGAAGGAGGAGGAGGTGGGGCTGCTGCCTGCTCCTTGGAGGAGGTGCTCTGGAGGAGGTTAACTTGATGTCTGGAAGTAGTTGCTCCTCCCTACTGTAGAGAAGGAGGTGATGTTCCAGGAGGTGCTGCTCTTTGCCCCTGAAGGAGGGGCTCCTACCTGCTCCTGGGGAAAGTGATGTCAGCCCAACTGGAGGGATGTGGAGGTTGATGCGGCCACAGTGTTCCTGTAGGCAGAGAGAGAGGGGCGGTTTGGGGGGCGTCCGAGGCTCCACTCAGTGACCCTGTGGAGAGAGAGGGGGGCGGAGAGAGAGAGAGAGAGAGAGTTCTGGTACAGGGGCCTCTATAGGAGGTGGGGGAAGCCTTTTATCATCGCACCAACGAGAGAGAGAGAGAGAGAGAGAGAGAGAGAGAGAGAGAGAGAGAGAGAGAGAGAGAGAGAGAGAGAGAGAGAGAGAGAGAGAGAGAGAGAGAGAGAGAGAGAGAGAGAGAGAGAGAGAGATGTTTAGAGAGAGAGAGATGTTTAGAGAGAGAGAGAGAGAGAGAGAGAGAGAGAGAGATGTTTAGAGAGAGAGAGGGAGAGAGAGAGAGATGTTTAGAGAGAGAGAGAGAGAGAGAGGGGGGGGAGAGAGAGAGTGATAGAGAAAGAGGGAGAGAGAGAGAAATAGTAAGAGTTAGAGAAAGAGAGTTAGAGAGAGAGAGAGAGAGAGAGAGAGAGAGAGAGAGAGAGAGAGAGAGAGAGAGAGAGAGAGAGAGAGAGAGAGAGAGAGAGAGAGAGAGAGAGAGAGAGAGAGAGAGAGAGAGAGAGAGAGAAAGTGAGTGAGAGATAACGGCTAGAGATTAAAAGATGTATTAGCTAGAAGAGCCACCAGAGAGGAGGTATTGTTTCCAGGACCAGGGCTGACAAAACACACCAGCCTGGAATTTTCCAGCTTCCTCTTTTGTTGTTCTGTCCAATTCAGTCCAATTAGAGTGTCCACACACACAAACGCACACACACACACACACACACACACACACACACACACACACACACACACACACACACACACTCCCCTCCCCTCTCCCACATAGCTCCTAGCGCTCTAACCCCTCCCTTAACACTTCACCTTCTCTCCCCCCAGCCCCCCCCCACACACACACACACACACACACACACACACACACACACACACACACACACACACACACACACACACACACACACACACACACACACACACACACACACAAACCAAGAATCGGTCACCCTCCCACCATGGCGAACAGGTGTCGAGTGGGCGCTCATGAATAACATGAAGAACACCAACGAGTCGTTGGTGTTTAAGCCCCGATGTGGTGAAATGTACGGGAAAACGGCAGTTTGTCGTTAGACTTGAGCGGGGAATTGGAGCGCGCTCTGAGGGATCACTATTTGGCATCGTGTTCTGATAGTTATTGGAACGGGAAAGCGGAGCACACTCTGATGGATCACTATTTGGCAGCGTGTTCTGACCGTTAGTTGCCGGACTCGAGCAGAGGGATAACTGGGTCGGGGTGGTCTCCTCGATACCTGCACTGCCTTTTGTCCGGTTATAAGTACGACCGTTGGCCGTCGGTTAGTCTAGCTTCTGGGCTCCATCACAAGATACAGCTGAGAGTGAGACCTTTTATTACATCCAGTGAATAGGGACCTGTTATGTAACCACACTAGGGCCGGGGATAGATGTCAAACACACACACACACACACACACGCGCGCACGCGCACACACACACACACACACACACACACACACACACACACACACACACACACACACACACACACACACACACACACACACACACACACACACACACACTAGGCTCATTCAAGGACCCAAGAAGGTTCAGAGCAGCACACTATACGGAATATATACAGAATGATATTTAATGTACCCTTATATAATTTTTATATATATATATATATATATATATATATATATATATATATATATATATATATATATATATACAAATATATATTCAGTTGCAGAAGCCTCTATATTACGTTATAGATCAAGTTATGATAAACATTGAATAGCGTATAGGCCTAGAGACGAAGATAGCCTAATTAAAGTAATAACAACAATAGTTATATTGTTGTTGCGAAATTATATTGATAATTATATAGTAATAATGTCCGCCATCATCTAAAAGAGGGAAACGTGAAGCTACAACTTTTTCCTATGAATCATTAGTCTTGTTTATTACGGTCGCAGACGGCTACATAATAAGTATGACGTCACCCCCCCACCTCCCCGCAGCCGCGCACACAAAACACAAGCGCACGCTAAAACTCCAACGCACGCACGCGGGCGCGCACTCACACGGGGAGGACCAGGCGGACCGGCTCCCGCTGACGTCACCACAACACAACCGAGCGGCCGGCGTCGCGCCTTCGTGCAGTGCGCGTGGGGGCCCGTTCATGTTTTCCATGGCGAGCCACGAGAGGACCGAGAGCAGCGCCGGGGGCGAGGATGATGCTGCCGCCGCCGCCGGGCCGGGAGGCCGCGGTGGGCGGCCGGTGGGTGGTGGGCAGTCGGACGGGGAGCCGGAACCGGAGGCCCGGGCGTGGTGGCTGGCGGCACCACGCCGCCTCTGGAGCTCCGTGAACTGGAGGAGAGGCGCGCGGACGGCCGCGCTGTTCGCCGCCGTCAACAGCGCATTCTGGTGAGCAGCATGACGCAGTGCTTTCTGACTCGTGCAGATATGCGTGTTCAGAGTTTTCTCTAAGAAGGGCAATAGTTGATTTGGAATAAATATGCTTATGATATCGACTAGGTGTTCTTTGACACTATGGCCTGTGATTTGAGCCTTGAACCAAAATGAAAATACAATCTGGATATTGCAGCGACATCAAATAGGACCACCGAATTAAGAGCCCTGATATGCATACACAACGTGCATCCTATAACATTATAATGTATTGACAACATACTTTTATTATAATCTCAATCTGCGGGATTGTGATTTTAAACTCAAGGTGTGTCACTGCTGGTGTTAAGATGGAGGAGTAAACCTGCGGTAAACATTTAAAACGCTCAGCAATGGCCTATAGATATAACTTTATAGATAAAGTTACATAGATATAGACATATCGATATAGATGTATCTATATAGGTGCAGATATATAGTTCTATAGATATAGATACAGTATATGGTATATCTTTCTCCTCTGTCCTGGGTGTTGGCCCATGTTTTGTTGTCTGGTAAAGTACTTCAGTTCACTACACTTCACCTCAGTGCCTGTATTTACTGGTATGATCACATGTAGTTCCTCATGTGATCACATGTCGTTCCCAATCTGATCACAAGTGACCTGTGGCCCCCAGCCATGACCTGCCCCCCTCCCCTCAGAGGGGCATCAGGTGCCCGGCGGGGGGGCTCGGCAAGGCTGGGGACGTGTGACGGACATGGTGGGCAGTGGGTGGGTGGTCACCTGTCACTAGGGTTACCTAGGTCAACCGTCGTCAGAGTTACCTAGTTCACCCGTCGTCAGGGTTACCTAGGTCACCCGTCGTCAGGGTTACCTAGGTCAACCGTCATCAGGGTTACCTAGGTCAACCGTCGTCAGAGTTACCTAGTTCACCCGTCGTCAGGGTTACCTAGGTCCCCTGTCGCAGGGTTACCTGGGTCAGCCATCGTCAGGGTTACCTAGGTCAACCGTCGTCAGGGTTACCTAGTACACCCGTCGTCAGGGTTACCTAGGTCACCCGTCGTCAGGGTTACCTAGGTCAACCGTCGTCAGGGTTACCTAGTTCACCCGTCGTCAGGGTTGCCTAGTTCACCCGTCGTCAGGGTTACCTAGGTCAACCGTCGTCAGGGTTACCTAGTTCACCCGTCGTCAGGGTTACCTAGGTCAACCGTCGTCAGGGTTACCTAGTTCACCCGTCGTCAGGGTTACCTAGGTCAACCGTCGTCAGGGTTGCGTAGGTCCCCTGTCGTCAGGGTTATGTAGCCGCGTGTGGGAGGCAGAGGGGAGGACAATGGTGGCAGAGTAAACTAGTTTGACTAGCTGGGCAGGACGCCATGGCTGCATGTTGTTCCTTTGTTCAACACCCAGCTGATGGAGGGAGGGAGGGGGGGGGAGAGGGAGGGAGGGGGGGAAGAGGGGGGGAGAGGGAGGGAGGGATTAAAGATTAAAAGAGGTGAAATGCAGGAAGGAGGTAGACGGGATGGATGGAAAGAAGGAAAGGCAAACAGAAAACTAGCCTTAGAGAAAACAGATAGATATACAGAGAGACAAACATAGATATAGAGATAGACAGATGGATGTACAAACATAGATATAGAGATAGACAAACTTAGATAGATATACAAACATAGATACACAGATAGATGTGCAAACATAGATATACAGATAGATAAGATTTAAATGCAGATAGACAAACATAGACATACGGATAGACAAACAGAGATAAACAGATAGACAAACATAGATATACAGATAAACAAGCATAGATATACAGATAGACAAACATAGAAAAACGGACTCACAAACATAGATAAACAGATAGATAGATAAACAGATATACAGATAGACAAACATTGATAGATAAGCAGATAGATCTACAAACATGGATATACAGATAGACAAACAAATGTCGATAGATAGATATACCGATAGCAATATAGACAGATGGACAGACAAAGGAATAGATAGAGCCACCAGACAGGAAGCTGATGTCAAGTCTCTTGTGATGTACTTCCTGTAGGTTTGTGGCCTTCAGCACAGGTCGGGTGTACTGTCTCCTCTCCCTCTCCCTGGCCGGGGCAGTCACCGTGGCGACTCTCAAAGAGGCGGTCATCTTGTCTGAATCCAGAGGTAGGATCACCACTCATGACACATGACTCCCATGATGCACTGCTCCATCGCAGATGCTGAGCCTTAAAAACGCCAAACCCTTAACTAAACATATGCACACACACACATGTTCCCATGCACGCACATACACTCTATAGATATAAATGACTTAAACCAAAACAGTTATAAGTTAAGTTCTATCCAATTGAAATGAAAATCTAAGAGGTAATGTTTAGGCAGTGTTTATAAGACGTTAATTACATCTTAGAGTATCAAGCCAGAATTCCACCAGTTATTGAAATAGTCAGACAGCATGCTTGGGTTCATAGCCTACATCATCATGTGAATCCTATCTCTGGTTCACCTCGAACGTGAACACAAACCCCTCATTTATCTCCTCTGCACTGGGAATGTGAGGAGCAGGTGTTACAGTAGCAGCCAGCACCAGAGCTCTGCAGGCGAGTTAGACGCTTATGTTCCAGCCTTTAATCACAGTTCCAGTCTCAAAGGGCATCTCAGACCTCACATTAAACAGTAGCCATGAACCCTTCTCCCTCTAAACCCAGAGGGTACAGACCCTGAGAATGAACCCAGGAGAGGGATCCCTGGTATATTGACCTTTAGGGCATTTAGTAGACGCTTTTATCCAAAGTGATACACAACAATAAGGATGTTCATAGAAACAAGTGCCAAGAACTAACAATTGCTAGGTTAACCCATTCCCTGTATGCAACAAAGATAGATAGGATAAGAGGCTACACCATGCTAAGTACTAAAGATAGCCAGGAGACGATGCTACACAATGCTGAGTACTTAAGAGTGCTAGGATAAGAGGCTACACAATGCTAAGTACTAAAGATAGCTAGGATAAGATGCTACACAATGCTACAAGTACTTAGGTTAGCTTAGGTTAACCCAGTCACCATATACAACACAGATAGATGTCCTCCTCCCAGGACTAAGATGTTTGTTCCTCCAGGGAGGGGAAGGGAGCTGAACGGACAGACATAATGGGAAGGCACCAGACAGCTGGTTAGCAGAAACAACGTTTGCGATGGTCAGTAGTTTGCGGTGCTGTTCCAGCTGTCCTGTTTAGTCCGGCCGTCAGAAGCAGGAAAAGCTGGCTTGACGGAAACAACACCTCGCCCCTCCCCAGCCAATAGCTTGGCTGTTCTCCTCACACCACAGGTCAAGGCATAACTCCCGTCTTGTGACTGTTCTGTAGCCATGCTAGATAGCAGGTAGCCCTCGCGTGTCCGATCAATACAGATCAGGGCAATCTGAACAGCACTTGCTAATGCTGTGGTTTGTGCTGGGGAGTTTTATGTGCTCAGAAATTGCATTTGTTGTTGATGTAAGACCAACAGTGAGTAACAGTTTATCCAGCTATCTATCTTTGTATATAGGGTTAGCATATATATATATAGCTAGTTGGCCTACACGTCAGACGTGCCCTAAATTGTAATCACGTTAAGAGTGTTCTTAAACCTTTTCTTCCATCAGTTGTTCAACATGATAGCATGTCCAGTGGATTGGTTCCCTGACTCAGCCTGTGGGCAAAGAGGAGAGAAAAAGGTCCCTTAGAGCTGAAATGGCTCTCAGGGGAAAGGGACAGGGCAGGTTTGATGAAGGCCCCTTGATGGTGAGATGGTTTGAACATCTATCAACGGTTCCTTATTCCATGTTCTGCTGACCTCTAGATCCTCCTATTTCTTATTCTTTGTCCTGAGTTTCTTTTCAGAGGTAGATTCTTAGTAAACAGCTCAACACGATAACATTACATTCAAGATGAATCCCATAATAAAGGCTCACACCACTCAGCCACAAGGTTTGGATGAGAGGTCTTTTATGTTAGACAGATAACATAACGATTAGAAACATCTTGAACGCTCGTTGGGTCGTACATGTCATGTCTGTCCTGGTCTGAAAGACGTCTCCTCTCTCCACAGTGTTGGACCTCTGGAGCCGAGTCACAAGACGGTACGTCTGCTCTTCCTCTTAGCCTCTGTACTGTCTAACCCAGGGGTCTCAAACTTACCTGGGGGCCGCTGGAGGTAGAGTCTGGGTCAGGCTGGGCCACATCAAGTATTCCACGTTAGATCACGTTGGCTATGGAATCGCTGACAACAGGGGACATTTCTTGACATTTCGTGGTTGGTGGAAACTGGGACATTTTAGCGTCCTTTGGCTTTTGTCGGGACTCATGACACGCAACTCAAAATTGGGTCTGTCCCGGCAAACCCGGGACATCTGGTCACCCTATCACAAGTGATAAAAAAGCATGGCAAGCGACTCAGCAAAAATGTGCGTTTGACAACAACGCGCGGGCCTCACTAATACTAAACTTTGATGTCAAGTAGGGGGCCACAAAATATCATCCCGTGGGCCGCGATTTTGAGATCCCTGGTCTAACCCCTACTACCTGCTCCTAATGACCTGTTTTTGTACTGTCAAACCCTTACATGCTCCTTAATGACCTGTCGCTGTACTGTCTAACCCCTACCTGCTCCTTAATGACCTGTCTCTGTACTGTCTAACCCCTACCTACTCCTTAAGGACCCGTCTCAGAATCCACTGTAAGATGCTTTGGATAATGTGTCATCTGTTAAATGACTAAAGAGATGGTTTGTTAAAAAGTTTAATGTGTGTTAAATGTCAGCAGATGGGCATCATGGGAGATTATTTGACACACAGCTGCCCAATGAAATTCCTTTACTAATACTAATATTGATGTGCTGGGATGGCATATAGACCTACAGAGAGACAGACAGGCAGGCAGACAGCCAGACGGAAGAGAGGAAGGAACATTCTGATAGACAGAAAAAGTTACTGACAAAGACGTGTGTGTGTGTGTTTTCATCTCGACGCCTCGTTATGCCACACACCACCACAAGGGGGAGCTGTTGGGCTGAAGCAAAACAGCTCTTATATACAAATAAGATATCTATGAGCTCATCAACCTATACATCCAAATACAGGATGACTGTCTACCTACCATTTACAATTGAGTCATTAGACAGACTCTTCAATACAACGCCACTGAGCGATAGATATAGACATAGAATCTACATCTATTATAGATATAGATATAGGGTACACAGCTCATAGGAATATATGTCTATATGTTTATATCAATCTGTGTACCGATATCTGTATCTATATTTGTATATCTATAGGTTGTCACATGTTGTTGTCTGTCAGAGCTGTGTTGTGAGATACTGAGCGTCTGGCAAGGGCTCATGGGAGATAACTCTACCAAGGAAGAACGCTGACAGCTGCAGGTGTGTGTGTGTGTATCTGCACAATAACACCAGCATTAGCATAGCTCACTCTGACGCTCCAGACACAAACATCCCCCGCTGCGAGGGGCTCCACAAGAGTAAACACACTCTCTCTCTCTCTCTCTCTCTCTCTCTCTCTCTCTCTCTCTCTCTCTCTCTCTCTCTCTCTCTCTCTCTCTCGAAATTTCTGAAAACATTACGCAACACGCCCTCAGATCTCAGTGAGACGGAATCCTGAGAGACCTGGCACACACACACTCACGAGCCACACTACACTTTCCTCATTTCTACTAAATGTGTCTACACATTCACTGTGTGTGTGTGTGTGTGTGTGTGTGTGTGTGTGTGTGTGTGTGTGTGTGTGTTTCTTATTATTTTAGTGATATGTGTGTGTGTGTGTGTTAGTGATATGTGTGTGTGTGTGTGTGTGTGTGTGTGTGTGTGTGTGTGTGTGTGTGTGTGTGTGTGTGTTTCTTATTGTGTTAGTGATAAGTTTGTGTGTAGTGATAAGTGTGTGTGTGTGTGTATGTTAGTGATATGTGTGTGTGTTTGTTCTTATTGTGTAAGTGGTGTGTTTACGTGTGTGTGTGTGTGGTTGTGTAGGATGACACAACTACTTGTTCACTAGCATAACAACTAAAAGTCCCCTCAAGATGCCTTCCAGCCAATCACATCCTTCCTCTCAAAGGATCAGCAGGTGTGGCTGATAAGGCTCGCCCTGATTGGTCAGTGGGTCCATGCCCAGAGCTCAGTACCGCGAATGTCGCCGTGACAACAGACCTGGCTGCTGCGTCGATGACATCATAATGTTTCAGATACTAAACATGAAGCCTGACAGACGGACAGGAAAGGTGTTCAAACATGTAGAGACAAACACACCGGCAATTAGTCCGGTTAGCAATGTCGGACAATGTTCTATAATATGTCTGCTGAATTATCCCTTCAAAAGAGTATTCACCCTGAAGCAACTGTGTGTTTGATTACGCTAGTGCTAACGCTAGCGCCTGACAAATCACTGTTACCCAACTTCTGAGAAAGCATCCGCCAGGACTGGTCTGTCGCTCCCCCCCACTCATCATAGGCTGGATGTTGTTGTTTATGCCCGAGTCGATGATGCAATCACAATGTTCCAATCAACCAATCAGCACTCACTGTTGACACGTACACACACACCTCCAAACCACGCCCACTGTAGGACATACCTTCACACCCGAGGCCTAACTATGATGGGATCACTGCAGGTCACCCAGACCATGAATAAGCACAATTAGCGAGAAAGACAGAGAGGAGATGGAGAGATCAGAGAGAGAGACAGGGGGAGGAGGGAGGGTGAGAGAGAGAGAGAGAGAGAGAGAGAGAGAGAGAGAGAGAGAGAGAGAGAGAGAGAGAGAGAGAGAGAGAGAGAGAGAGAGAGAGAGAGAGAGAGACAGAGAGAGACAGAGAGAGGGAGAGAGAATGAACGGTCTCCTGGGTCACTCCAGGGGAGTTCAGAGAGAGCTTTAGGAGGGCTGATCTCACCCAACACCCCCCCCCCCCCCCTGACCCCCTCACCACCCTTACACCAACCACCCCCCCGTCCCCCCAGCTCCCAGATCCCTCGTTTAAAGACCAACTCATAAACAGCACCTCGCTGAGCCCCTCTGTGTTGCCCCCTCCTTACCCCTTTTCCACCCCCCCTCCCCTCCGCCGCCCCCCCCCCCCCCCCCCCCCCCCCCCCAGCTCGTGATGGCCGGCCGGTAGGAATTCAGTGTGACCCGTCTATTTTTAGACAGGCTTGTTGAAATACCCGCGCTGGGGGGCTTGACGGCAGATAAACACAAGTTGCTTCGCGTCGAGTCACACGTACACAACCTCTGTCGGCACGACCCGCACGCCGGAACCTTCTGCTGGGATTACCTTCGTGGACCATCTCACTTTGCCGCCCAAGACAGACCCATCCTCCGTTTCTCCTCCGCCGTCTGGTCCTCCGATCCACGTGGTGGTCAAAACCTCGCCGTGAAGACAAACCGCCCTGAACCGGATCTCCTGAACCTCCTGGCCCAATGTCCTGCAAGGAGTCAGGGACGAGGTAGAGGACGGGAGCTGAGGGGTGGTCTGGTCAGCGAGGAGGTAGTCCCTCTGACCACTGACTGGTGTGTCTCAGCAGGACTGAGGGGGAGGCAGCATCTCTGAGTTTGTGTTCGGATCAGTAATGTGCTGAGGAGTAGTTCTGGTTGACTACATCAGGACTGAGGTGGGGCACCATCTTTGGGTGTATTGGATGCAGGCATGAGGTTGATGAAGCAGTGTTGTTCTGAAGGAGAGACAGGGTAGACCGATGAAGGCCGGGATAGAGAACATCCGGCCTGTGGCGGCATGTGGCTCAGGAGATAGAGCGGGTTGGCTGTTCGATCCCCGGCTCCTCTTTGTGTCGAGGTGGGCCTGAGCAAGACGCCTCACCCTGACTGCTCTTGACCAGCTGGCTGTCGCCCTGCATGATTGACTCCGCCGTCCGTGTGTGAATTTGTGCATTAATGGGTGAATGTCAGGCAACATGTAAAGCACTTTGAGTGGCCACTGGTTATAAAAGCACGGTATAAATGAAGTACATTTACCATTTTACGTTGACAGGATCCATTTTGTTCTCATGGTTAGAGCTTTGCCTGTCGGCTCCGTGCTCAGGGCACCTTGAAATTGTTTATATTAAATAGTCAAGTATTACACAGTTGCAAGAAACTTTGTCCATGGGCTTCTAGCGGTTTCTATTCAGGTGCGCGTTTAGTGTTGATTAGGACTGCAGAGCACTGGGAAGTCGACTGTCAACACAGATCATAAACACACAATAGCTGCTTCAGAGGTCAAGTTACTGTGTCACACAAACACACACAAACATGCACACACACACACACACGCACAAACTATATTTATTTCCACACACGTGCTGAAACGCCTGGTATTGTGGCCTGCACTTGTCTGCCTGCTTCTATGTGTGAATAAATACATTGTAAATATTCTCCCATGCATAAATAGATATATTATAAATATATTTATAATATATAAATATCTATATTATTATATATTATAAATATAGTGAGGCCTGTATTATACTCAAACCCAGCCAGGGTAGGTCTGGAGCTCAGGGCGCGTGGGGTCACTAAGGGCCGAGGCTTCAGCAGCTCAGCTGATCAACAGCTGGTCCCGGGCAGGTTCAGACCAGACCCCGGACCCCTGTCTCCCCCACCAGACCCCGCCAGACCCCCTGACCCCAGACCATCTGTCCCCCCACCTGGTCCCCAATTCAACAGACCAGAGTCTAGAGTGCGGACCTCCTGGATCGAGACTCCTCTAGATCTCCAGACCTCCAGACTCCACCAGCAAATCTAAAGGAGGTCAGGTTGTCCATCTTGATCATGTGGTCTGTAATTGAGTCCTGTGATTGGACGTTGGGTTAGCTGGTCGGACAGTCGGTAGTTGGTCAACTGGTTGGTGGTCGGATCATTTATGTTGGATTGTGATTGGTTGGTTGGTTGGTCAGCTGGTCATGTTGTCGGTTGGTTTACCGGTCAGTAATGTGTGTAGTTGTTTGTGTGTTTTCGGTTGTCCAATAAACATGTCAGACGGGTTGCCCTGGCGACGGACCGCCTTCCAGGAAGACGAAACCATAATCTGACCGCCATCGCCAGACGGACGTGTGATCAGAAGATCTTCCATGTCGCCTTTCCGGCTAACCACGTTCCAGAGAGGCTGCTGCCGGGGGCGCAGGGAGACGGAGAGGGAGGGGGGGAGTCAGGTGAATGGGTTCAGGAGGGAAGGGGGAGGGTGGGTTGGCTCAGCCACACGTAGCACCATGTGGTGGTTCGGTCTCCACCACTACAACAAGGCCAGGCCTGGTGCCAGTTTCCAGCCCGCTGGTGGTGCCAGGGGTATTCTGGGACGCATGGAACATTGTTATGACTAATCAGGCCGCACTCAGTAAGTGGACTGGAATGCCACCAAACAGCTGTGTGTGCGTGTGTGTGTGTGTGTGGGTGTGTGCGTGTTTGTGTGTGTGTGTGTGTGTGTGTGTGTGTGTGTGTGTGTGTGTGTGTGTGTGTGTGTGTGTGTGTGTGTGTGTGTGTGTGTGTGTGTGTGTGTGTGTGTGTGTTTGTGTTGTCCTCTGAAAAGTGCCAAGTCACGTTCATGCCATCCTCAGTTGATCACTTGCAGAGGCCTTTTCAGTTTTTGTACCAAACCTTCACTTCATCAATGACTATTTAGAAACGTGTCACTCTGCCTTGTAACTTTTACCTGTATATATTTAGCACTCAACCACCGACAAGCAGTAAAAAACAGCTGATAGAATCCTGGGCAGTAACCACGGCAACAAATGTGGCATTTCACTATGGGAAGTTAACATAAACATCGTAAACGTCGCTGGTACACCAGCCAACACGGTCACAAGGGCACGGTGTTATTACCAACCACTCGTACACACAAGGGCGTCCATTTTGTGCTTGACAGATGAAAAGGGGTCTTGTGAGTTCCTTAAGCTAGTGTGCTAGCATGCTAGGTTTTTAGAGGGACCTAAGCATGCTAGGCGTTTAGAGGGACCTGGTCATGCTAGGTTTTTACAGGGACCTGGTCATGCTAGGTGTTAACAGGGTTCTGGTCATGCTAGGTTTTGAAGATTTTATAAACATTTTTACTGGATCTTAGGACCACAGGTGGGAACCAAACTTCGGTCGCTACAAGGCCTATGTTGTTTGCACACTAACAGGGTTTAGCCCTCGAGCCACCGTTTTGTTGCCTTTCACTGGTTATGTTATTTGTAAACGTAGAATTAGTTAGTATTTGTAATTAGCAATCAATTCATGAAGTAAGAGTTCTTACTCTTAAAGATGCATCTAGTTTGTTTTCCGTTCTCTTATTTAGTTTTAGTTATAGATCACCACTGTTTTGGCGGGAAACTGAGACATTTTCCCGCCAAACTCTTTCCCGCCAATTCAATGTGGCTTATTTGGGACACGTTAAATTGTGGTCTAAATAGACAAACCACGTTCCTTCGACTGTTGACACCATTGAAGGTTGTAATCTAAATACAGTTTGATCCTTGGCCCGACTTCAGTCAGAATCTCACTCTTAAAGATTGTTCTACTTTCCGATCACATGTCGATAATAAACCTCCAGCTTTAAAGGTCCTTTAACCCTGTAGCTCCATGCCCATTCAGCGTTAGGTTCTCTGCGCTACATACATTGCTATATAGGGTATGTTGTGTCAGTTTTGGCACCGGTGAACGCACTGCTGTTGATATCGTGTTCCCTGGCCACGTGCACGCTCATCTCACGCCCGCCATGCACGCCTCATATCACCCTCGCCGTGCACGTTAATACCTGGAAGTCGGCCGTCTCCTCGGGTTTCCGAGCTCCTCAGGCGTCGCGCTCTTCCTAGAAGTTTCCCCGGGTGCCTCTGACTGTTGTTGTGTCACCGGAACACCCCGATGACATCATAGATCTCCTGGTCTATCACGGGTTGGGAGCTGATGGCCACGGCCTCATTAGGGATGGAGACATATAAGGGTCGCAGGAAACAAAGAATGTTATGTCGGATTATTAGAAGGGATAACAACATGGATCTGATCTTAAACTATCCATCTTGACTTTGGGCTGATTTGTTTATTTCTTGGTATGTTTATGATGTGTGTCGGTTGATGGTTCTACTACTGTGTCTATGATGTATGTGTGCTCTGAGATCTCATACCACTGTGTGTGTAGATGTTTGTGGGCTCTGACGTCTCATACCGCTGTGTGTGTAGATGTGTCTGGTTAGATGTGTTTGTGCTGACGTGTCATACCGCTGTGTGTGTGTGTGTGTGTGTGTGTGTAGATGAGTGTGTCGATTTGTGCGTGTGTAGATGTTTGTGTGCTAATGTCTCATACTGCTGTGTGTTGCTCTGCCAGCTGGAAGCTGATGGACCCAGGGGAGTCTGGGGGGTCGGAGACAGAACCTCCCGTCAGCCAGGCCTTCAAGCTCTTCCTCCAGGAGACCTCCTCCTTCAAGCAGCAGAACCCCGGCAAGGTCAGAACCTCAGGGTCCAAACACATCTCCATGGTCTGAAGTACAGGGTCAGAACCACATCTCCAGTGTCAGGTCCGACCAACAACTACACCAGAAGGTCCAAATAGTGTCCACAGTCAAGCCTTTGCCAGGTACTCAAACAGGAAAGTTGTACTGGATTCTGATTGGGTCCTGACAAGAATTGTTCTTACAAAGGCAAGACTAGGGAGATGGTTATGGAGATGGTTTTGGACCACACAAAAAGGTGCAAACACATGTCCATAGTCAAGGTTCTTCTGAAGGTTGGACTGGATTGGGGTTTGGACTGAACCAGATCGAGGCTTGGCCTTCTTTGTGGACACTCTGGTGAACCAGAACTCGGAATGAAGCCCTGTTGGGAGGATATGTTGGATATTAACGTGAGGTTCTCCATTTTTCTCCTAGTTTTGCTTGCTGGTCTGCAGCCTGTGCACCTTCTTCGCCGTCCTAGGGCGGTACATTCCAGGCATCGTCGTTTCCTATGTCCTAAGTATGACTTTCTTTTGTATTAAAAGTACAATTTTTCCTTGTATATTGTTAATACAACATTTTTAGGGACATTTGTTTACCAATACCGATTGCTATACTCCCTACCTTCTGGGTCTGCCTTAAACTTCAAAGCCAATGACCTCCTGGTAAACACCTCCATTCTGACCCCTTCCTGTCACTGTCCCCTGCAGTACTAGGAGTCTTTCTGTGGCCCCTGATCTCCTCCCAGGAGTTTGCCTTGTGGCTGAAGCCAGTTCTGCAGAAGCTGGACTTCGGCGTAGGCCAGTTCCTCCAGAGGATCAAAGATAACCATGGTAACGTGATGAGGACTTCAGCCTCACGACAGCTTACAGACCTTCACTATTTACTACTATTTAGTCATTTGTACCTTTATCCACCCACAGTGGATAAAGATATAGGTAATGAAGAAGCAGGGAGGGGACAGGATGCCTACGGATAGACATTGGGGATCAAACCTGGATCCTTAAGTCTGGGATTGAATCACCCTAACCACTATAGATCTAATTGGTAAATTCAATCTAGTAAAATAAATGAAGGAGATACTGGACCTTTCACAAAGAAGACTTTCACGTTCTGAACCTGAAAGTCGAAGTACTAGTTAATACCAGGTTATATTGCTTTTGTATTCATAACTAGTATCTGCAACCTTCAGTATAGTACCAGCATCATACGTACGTACGGACAGACGAACTGAGTCTGACAGCTCCACCAAGCTCATGTCATTGTCTCGTTGTCTGTCCGCTGAGCCGGTAAATCCTGCTCAGACCCAATGTCTCCTTCCAGAGCGGAGACTGCTCCAGGCCACGTCGGAGAAGGAGAGCATCGAGGCGGACCTCTCCTCCCTGTTCCCCAAGGTCAGCTGACCCCCTCCCCAACCAATAACATTACACCGTCTGCTCACCGACAGAACCCTATTCCACCTTGTCGTGTACAGTGAGCACAGCGGTGTGGTTTTCTCTGTTCAGTTGTCAACATCGCATACGATGGTGACCCTGGTAACCATCGGTTTCCACGGGAACAAACTTCATTTATTGTAAAGCTCCATCATAATGAACCTCAAAGCACCTTCCTGGCCGTGGTGTTGCGGGTGAGCGTTGAGGGCGGAGATAACATCTGTCTGCCTTCTCCTCCCCAGCTGGACTCCACGGCCTGTAAGGAGATGTCCGTCTCAGACACAGAGGTCTCAGACGTCACCTGGACCGACAACGGGACCTTCAACCTGTCAGAGGGCCATACCCCGCAGACAGACAACTCAGAAGGTGTGTTCACCGACCATTCGGTAGACACACACCCGCCTGTATCCTATTTCTGACCCTCACCAACACTCGTGTTCCTTCTCCTCCAATAACAGACCTCGATAAGGAGGAAGCCTTCATCGGGGGCCTCCCAGAGTTCCCCTCGCTGGACAACGGCGCGGGAACAAACGGAGACGATGACGACGACCTCAGCATCGGCCTGCCCACCCCGCCCACGCGGGCCCGGCGGCCAATCAGGTCCAAGCACACCTCGGCGGCCCCGCCCTGCCGGGACCCCACCGACCAGGCCATGGACCTCGTCAACCAGATGGCGAGCGACGCCATCGCCGCCGCAGTAACGGCCGCCATCCAGGAGAGGATAGAAGCCGCTGTCGGCATGGCGATCCCCGCCGAAGTCCTGGCCATGTCTAGGTCTAGACGCCCAGAATGCAACACGGCCCTGCTGCCCATCGCGCTGGCGGGGGAGTCGGAGTCCGACAGCGAGGTGGAGGACTTTGAGCTACTGGACCAGTCGGAGCTGGAACAGCTGGATAAGGAGCTGGGCCTGGCCGTCAGGAGCCAGCTGACCCAGGAGGAGGGGCCGAGTCCGGAGGCCACACCCGGCAACGAGGCCTCCTCCCCTGGGTTCTTCTCCAAGCTGCTGGGCCGCCACTGATGGAGGTGGAAGAGGTGGGAGAGGAGGGTACCGAGGACTTAAGGGGTGTGGGATGGGGGTTCTTCAGAGATAACCGCAGGCGATCATGGGAAGGAGACATCCACTTTTCACCTTTTTCCGCCGGAGACTTGGTTAAAGTTTGTGTCAGCCGTGTGCGGGCCTCTAAGATGAGGGGGGTATGATGTCAGGGTCACTTTGATAGATCGACTGGACATCGATTTATTAATCGGCTGTTTTAGGTGATGAGAGTTTTGGTGGTGAATCGATGTTGCTGTTAACATTTTCAATGCCTCTTTAAGTCGTTGTAATTGACTACCATTGATTGTAGCTTGATGGAAGTTTGGACTACAAATAAAACGTTTTTCAGTGTTACAGTCATCTTAAAGGCGGTACTACGGGTTGTTTGTAATTCTAGCGGTACAGATGTACATCCACCGTGATGTGTCATCATTCATTGGCTTTGTGTTGAGGAGCTAGGGTTCTGTCCAATAACATCGCTGCTGATCCAAGGTGTGAGAGTTGACACCTTATGCGTCCAACATGCTAATCGACTACATCCCCCAGAATTCCACAGCCATATTTCACCTGAAATACAGTTTGACCATCACCTGTGGTTCTCAAGTAACCAGCCTCATGAAACAAACTCATAACCGACGTAGGCTGGTGTGAGGCACGAGAAATAATGAAAGATGTTAGACAACGGTTATTTTATATTTTTGTGTTTTTTATTTTTGTATGCTTTTTTTTTTAGTTGAGAGCCTTGGTTTTCCATATGACATGCAGCGAGGTCTCCTCATATTATGCATGTGATTCTCATTCAGCCATAAACTTACATTACACTTACATTTTGGTTTGGTGTTGTTGCGAGAGAGCTACATGGGAAGGACCATGCATTACCTGGTTTATTATCATTTGCATCAGTGACCCGTCCATCACCATGATCAAACATCATGGTCGACCAGACCATAGTTTGCGGTGTCATTGGGAGATTTTTTGGCCACAGCCTCCTTGTTGAGGACAAGAAGAAAACATTGAGCCGGGGATTGAGTTAAAATGGTCGCCTCTGTCGCCTTGGTTATTCAAACTATAACAGTGTCTTCTTCTGCCGTCCAAACATATGTAGATCCGTGCCTTGGACAATACAAGGTGTTACTTTTACCAAAAAGACACGCTGTATTCTAAAACCCTTTTAATGAATCCCTTACTTAACGTTCATAGAGATCATCTCACTTTTTTTTTGCAAGGTCACTCTATGCTGATGAAACGATAATGACTTAAAAGTACACGGCTGGTTAGCTCACACAGGAATGCATCATTCACCTGTTAAATCCCACAAAGGTTTTGAGTTTATTTTAACAAATCCTATCTGCCTCTAATCGTTCGGCCTTACAGTGAACAGAATATCTACTCCACATGTCCGATATCTTGTGAGTTCCAAACCTACATTCTAAATGCTAATCATAGTTATATATATGTATGTAACTGATCTCTAAACTGTCAATAAAATAATCAAATTACACGTGTTGTACTTTTAGTCTGGGGTGAACATTTAACAAATATTTCTTTGAATATATGCAAATCTCTAAGAAAATGTACAAGTAAAGGCCTGCCATTAGACTTTAGCATGGTAGCCAGCTGGTAGCGCTTGGCAGTGAGTTGAAATTTATGTCATTAATATCTCTATATAAATGTTATATTTATCATACAGGTGATAAATTGAAGCAAAATTATACAAAACAGTGTGAGAATAATAAGGGCTATTTCCAACGTACAACCATAAAAAAGGTTGATAAGGGATCTTTAATATTTCTGCACCTGTAGTTAGCGGTCTGATCGACAGGGGGCGGTGTCTGACCGATAGGGGGCGTTGGCGGTCCGTCCGTGGCGGTGACGTAGCCGACGCGTCACAACAGTTCGAAGGTTACCAGGAAGTCAGACTCGTGGGTGTCCCCGTGTGCGACAGAAAACACAACCTTTAACCGTAAAGACGAGGCGCGGAGGAGCTCACTCGGATATAAAGTAAGTGAATAAAGTAAAACAACACGCCGTGGTCAACCTGTGATCCGTCATCACAGGATGACGTCAGGGTTTGACCAGCATTGGGCTCAACACGCTGGTATCCCACTTGTTTCACAACACGCTGGGACCCCACTGGTTTCTGTCTGGTTAAACATGGTCATACCTCATCGGTGCTGTTTGTTCATACGGGCTGACATGAGGGGTTAGGTACCGTTAGGGGATGGAGTCAGAACAGAGGAACGCGCTGTGTCGTGGAGGCGCTGATAGTTGGCGATACAAACACACAGCTATCTATGGAATTGGTCTTTACATCAGTTTTGTTTATATCTTGATTTAGTCAAGTGTGTATTAGTATGTATTTCGAAGCAATCCTTAACAAAAAACATTATTCAACCAGCCATGCAGCTTGTTGTCATGATTGTTTTTAACGGAGATGCGTCACTGTTGATCCCATTGGTACCAGTGAGGTTCCTCACCTTCCTCTGGCGCTACTCTGAAAACACGGCCCTGAACCACATGGATGTCCAATGTGGCTGCATTGCTACTTTGTTAATCCGTTTTGTAAATATAAAAACTAAAGTTTGACACTGGTGCCCCAGGCCGTATCCTACTGGATAGACCTACTTCAGATTACGATCTTCAGATTAAATTATCCCTGTTGCCTACGTCCCCACCAGGTGTGTGATGTTGATCAACCATTTAAATCGACCCTTTTGTGACATGACACGTGGGTGTGTCTGTACATCAAACATCCAACCAGGTGTATGATGGATTGATCCGCCTACCGGTCCATTAGTTGGTACACTCCACTGGCTAGGCTGGTAGGTTGACCTATGACCTCACTAGTGTACATCTAAGGTGGACTATCCCGCGAGTGCTTTTAAAAGGAGTTATCAACATCATACCTGTTGATACATTATAACTCCTCCCTTTTAGCCGACCAATTGTCTACAGTGCTTCCTACGCTTAGCGTAGTCCCTCGCTAGGGTCGGTCCCTCGTTAAGCGGTCTTATTAAGCGCGGCCACTTGTTAAGCACGGTCTCTCGTTAAGCCTGGTCTCCGGTTAAGCGCCCTCTCTCGCCCCGCAGGCGGCCATGTCGTCCTTCACCTGCATCAGCTGCCGGGTGGTGTTCGCCGACGGCGAGGTGCAGCGGGCGCACTACAAGACGGACTGGCACCGCTACAACCTGAAGCGCAAGGTGGCCGAGATGCCGCCCGTCACGGCCGACAACTTCCAGGAGCGCGTGCTGGCGCAGCGGGCGGCGGCCGAGGAGCAGCTGACCACCGCCGCCGCCACGCAGAGCTGCGGTACCTGCAACAAGAGGTTCTCCAGCGCCAACGCCTTCCAGAACCACCTGCAGTCACACAAGCACCTACAGGCGGAGAAGCAGGCGGTGCAGGCGGCGCAACGGAGGGTGGAGCAGCTGAACCAGAGGAACCGCGAGAAGGGGCTGGAGGGGGAGGAGAAGGGGCTGGGGGAGGAGGCGGAGAAGGAGAAGGAGGAGGTGGTGGAGGACCGCGACGGCCAGAACGAGGCCTTGAGGCGGGCCCTCAGGGAGCAGCAGAGGACCGGCCCCGCCCGGGGCGAGGAGGAGGCCCCGGGAGGAGCAGCAGCAGGAGGAGCAGCGAAGAAGCCACGGGCCGAGAAACCCCCGAGGCTGGTGTGGCTGGAGGAGCAGGCGAGGAGGGGGGGCGAGGAGGAGCCCACCGTCCCGGAGGGTGAGGAGGACACACACACACACACACACATACACATACACACACACACACACACACACACACACACACACACACACATTAATAATTACCGGCTCGTGTTTCCAGACGACTGGGAGGATGTCGACGGCGAGGAAGACGATGATGACATGGACGATGATGACGATGACGAAGAGGAGCCTGAGGTGATGAAGGAGGAAGGAGACGCGGCGGCGCCGACCTCAGACCCCCAGCCCCCCGTGGTGGTCCTGCCCGGGTCCCTCCCGGTCACGGAGTGCCTGTTCTGCCCGCACCACTCACGCTCGTTGCTGCGCAACGTGGCCCACATGACCCGCGAGCACAGCTTCTTCATCCCCGACCTCGAGTTCCTGGTGGACCTGAAGGGCCTGGTGCAGTACCTGGGTGGGTCTTGGCCTCTGGTTCTGGGGGGGTCGGGTCCAGTACCTGGGTGGGTCTGGGGCTCTGGTTCTGGGGGGGTCTGGTCCAGTACCTGGGTGGGTCTGGGGCTCTGGTTCTGGGGGGGTCTTGTCCACCTGGGTGGGTCTGGGGCTCTGGTTCTGGGGGGGTCTGGTCCATTGTGCGTGTGCATGTGTGTGTGTTTACTTACGTGACACTGTGTGCGTCCTGCAGGGGAGAAGGTGGGCGCGGGGAACGTGTGCCTGTGGTGTAACGAGAAGGGGCGGTCCTTCTACTCCACGGAGGCGGTCCAGGGTCACATGACTGACAAGAGCCACTGCAAGCTCTTCACCGAGGGGGACGCCGCGCTGGAGTTCGCAGACTTCTACGACTTCAGGTAACGAAGGGGATGCCATCAGGGGTTAGATTGTTGCGACATTGGGTATTGAACCCAGAACGGCAGGCAGTCGAACACTCGTATAACTAGATTAGTTCCCCCGGCCTTGGAACTCAAGCTGCTCCCCCGTTGTCTCTCGGCCAATAGGAGCAGCTACCCGGACCAGGAGGGCGAGGACGCGGAGATGAAGGACGGAGACCTGGACTCTCTGCTCGACGACAAGGACATGGAGTACGACGTTGGCACACTGGAGCTGACCCTCCCCTCAGGTGACTATGCCCTCTCCTGGCCCCGCCCACAGCACAGGGCCCCGCCCACAACACCAGGCCCCGCCCACAACACCAGGCCCCGCCCACACCAGGCCCCGCCCACAACACCAGCCCCTACCCACAACACCAGGCCCTACCCACAACACAAGGCCCCTGCCTGTCCCAAGGCCCCTCCCACATCACAAGGCCCCGCCCACAACACAAGGCCTCGCCCACAACAGAAGGCCACGATGGCTGCTTCATGTTAAATCTCTCATTGGCTACGTTCACCTCAAGTCTTTTGGATATCACTTTCACGAGTCCATTAACTGTACTCAGATTCTTTCACAATGACATTTAAACCAATGCGCACACACACACTCTCAGACACTCGGATGTTTAGTCACTTCAGTCTCAGGTCATAATGCTGAGTAGCCCTCCTCTCTCCCTCCTCCCATCTCCCCCGGGGCCCTAGTCAGCTGCTGACATGACTCAGCCCTCCCCCACTCTTTCCACCGTCCTCCCACACCTCTTCTCCCCCTCAACATGCTCCTACTCTCCCACCTCCTGTGTACTCTCTCAGTTCCCTCCACCCATCATGAGAACAGAACAGCCTCCTTTGCGCTCCTTTCAGTCCATTCTATTAAATCTGTGTCTGGAGACAGACTGGCTGATGAGGGGAACTCAAGGTTACACCACATAGTACCACAGTATTACACCATCACAGTATACTACAATATATGCTATATGGTACTATAATACTGATGCAGTATTACTCTGATGCATCAGTGATGATCAACGTGTTGGCGTTACATTACATAAGGAGTGAGAGACACTCAGAATAAAGCAAAGTTAACCAGACTCCACCCTCATGTAGATGAGGGTGCTCATTGGGGATCAAACCCACAACCTTTCCCTTACCACTACCCCACCACGACCCCAACACCCACTAAAACCAGTGATCAAGAACCTACAGTACTTGGACTGGTCTGGGCTGGTGCCCAGGTACGAGGCTGTATACACTGCTGCATCAGAACACATCCACCTAAAGACCACTTTTCATAAATATCTGATAACCCTGGGATCTAACCCAGTACCTTCGGGTTCTGGGGGACCCGCACCACACTCTCTACCATATCATGGCCGTGACTACTAAGCCCCGGTGTCCAGTACTCCCCGGTCTACCCTGAGATCCTCGGCCCTCAGACTCTGGGGGTCCTCAGACCCGGGGCCCCCTCGGACCGCCTCGTGCTGACCCCTCCCGTTGTTCCCAGGGGCCCGCATCGGACACCGCTCCCTGCTGCGGTACTACAAGCAGCGCTTCGGGACCCAGAGGGCCGTGGTCCTGGCCCACAACCGCAACGCCGTGGGCCGCGTCATGAGGCAGTACCAGGCCCTGGGCTGGCAGGGAGACCGAGGTAAGACCCCCGACCACCGGACCACCAGGGAACGACCTGTAGCACTCACTGCAGGGTTAGGGGTGCTGACCCCTGGGTAGAGCAAGGCATTCTCACTGCAGGGTTAGGGGTGCTAACCCCTGGGTAGAGCAAGGCACTCTCACTGCAGGGTTAGGGGTGCTAAGCCCTGGGTAGAGCAAGGCACTCTCACTGCAGGGTTAGGGGTGCTGACCCCTGGGTAGAGCAAGGCACTCTCACTGCAGGGTTAGGGGTGCTGACCCCTGGGTAGAGCAAGGCACTCTCACTGCAGGGTTAGGGGTGCTGACCCCTGGGTAGAGCAAGGCACTCTCACTGCAGGGTTAGGGGTGCTAACCCCTGGGTAGAGCAAGGCACTCTCACTGCAGGGTTAGGGGTGCTAACCCCTGGGTAGAGCAAGGCACTCTCACTGCAGGGTTAGGGGTGCTAACCCCTGGGTAGAGCAAGGCACTCTCACTGCAGGGTTAGGGGTGCTAACCCCTGTGGAGCTCAGAGGGTAGAGCAAGGCACTAAGCCTTGGTAAGGGTTGGTGGTTCCCTTCCCTGTGTTGTAGACCAACGACTGTTGTGTTGTGTCCTCAGGGAAGAGCGGCTTCCACACGCACGCCCGCGACATGCCGTACGTGCAGAAGATGAAGTCCAGGTGGATGCTGAAGATGGGCATGAACCACAACAAAACCAAGCAGCACCACTTCAGGATGCAGGTCCTGTTCTGAGCCCTGACCCGGGATCGGGACCGGAGCACAGCGACACGTGGACCGTGGTTTCTCTTTGTACTGACCCTGTACTGACCCGTATGGTCCAGACGACACGGTCGCCATAACCAAGACAGACCAGGTCACTGCCACACCAGTTAACAAGGACCTTGTAACAACAGTCGATACGATCACACACACGGCCCCACTTAACGCATTGGACTAGATACACAGCCTACACAACACACGTCCCCACAACCAGGGTGGACTAGATACCTTCACAATACCCAAGGTCTCAAAACCACAGTGGACTAGATACCAACACAACACACGGTTCCTAGGATGTTGATTCCTTGCGTTTGTGGAGAAGAACAATGCATTGGAGATCAGGAAGTTGTATTTTGTGTAAATGTTTCACCTAAATCTTCATATTTTTGGGGGGGAGAATGAATAATAAACTAATGTAGTTGCTATATTATATGTGATTCCTTTATTAGGAAAATAAAGTTCTCTTGAGTCTCGATTTTTTTGTTTCTTTGTAATGAGGTGCTCCAGCGTACAAACTGGTGGCCATTGAGCAAGGCATCAGTGGGTCAAGACCCAAACACATCATGGGGTCCCGACCTCATGGGGACTGAACACCTCCTGGGAGAGGATCCAGCGGCATCCCACAGCTGCCGTTCAGAACCACAAACAACACTACTCTTACTTCATGTCGAACATCTTCACTTTCATTCTCCCCCTTTCTGAACTCCTCACTTCCTCTCACCTCCTCCCTCTTCCTCACCTCCTCCTTCTAATGATGTCTTCGTCACCACGAACCCTTAATGAGCCAATCCTGCCCCCACCTCTTCTGCGGTTCCGCCCACTCAGAGCTTGGCAGGCCAACGACCACTTCCTGTCGGTTTGGTTTGGTTGGGCGGGGGGGGGGGAGTGTTTGTGGCGTGGGGGGGGTACGCCCCCCCCCAACCAGCAGGGAGCCCTGTAGACAGACAGGCAGCGCCCAGACTAATAGCCCAGGATGTGAGAGAGAGAGCGAGAGAGCTCAGGAACATTAGCAGAGCGGATCTTGGAGGGGGGGGGGGGGGTTCTTGTGGGCACGAGACCGCCGTTGAAGACCGCCGCGCTAATGTCCTGATGAGTAATGTTCTACTGTTTAAGGGCCCCCAGGACTGTGTGTGTGTGTGTGTGTGTGTGTGTGTGTGTGTGTGTGTGTGTGTGTGTGTGTGTGTGTGTGATCAGCCGTCCTCCTCTGATCGATGTCATCACCTGATGACGTCGTCATGACAACGCAGGTACCGCTGACCTCCGTAACCACGCCACTTCCTGTCCGCTACATCCTGTCTCCACCGTTAGAAGGCTGCGGTTGTGCTGGGCAGCTCCCAGTAGAACACTGTGGCTATACTGGCCAGCTCCCAGGATAACCAGTATAACACTATGGTGAGCAGACCCTAGCAACAGTTGGACTCCCTAAGGGACATCAACAATAATCTTCCTTCTCCTGATGAACCTTCTTCATCAACACTACCACATACTCTTCATGAAGAAACGCCAGGCCTTCGTCCTCCTATTCTCACTACTCTTCCTCCCTCCTCCTCTTCTTCTCTCCTCCTCTTCTTCTCTCCTCTTACTCCCTCCTGATCTCCGTTGAGCCCTGGGGGCCTTCAATTGACCGGAGGCTCTGGGCCCTGATTGGCTGAGGGAGGGTCGTTTCTTTGGCTGCGTAAGACTATTGCTGGCCTACACACTGCATATCTACTACTGGGATATACAAGACACTTACTGGTGGATGTGGGGAGCATCCCAGTACAACCACAGTCTTCTACTGGTGGACACTGGTAGCTGTCATTTAATAACGGTTACCTGGTCCAATACAAACGTAATTTAATAACGGTTAACGGTTGGGAGAGGCGTCAACGTATCATTACAACGCAACAGAATGGCGACCTTTTCAACCACCTGTGAGGAGGGGGGCGGCGACTCCCGGAGGTAAACCCGTCGACCTGCACGATGACATCATCTATAAGGCAGCAGCACGAGCGGCAGGATGCTGTTGGATGGGGGGGGGGTTAGGTCGCTAGCTACATCACACCACATACATCTTCTCACGCGCAAGCCCGCACTCTTCCCTCCCTTGCGCCGCTCCAGGGTGTACACCGCCGTGCACGTGACACAGCTTATCCTCTTTCACGCGCTCCCAGTTCGGTTCCGTCTCGCGGGAGAGAGGACGTTCGTTCATCTGTGCGGATGGGGGCGCGCGTGTGTCTGGCCAGTTATCACCTTTATCCAACCGCCGGTTACCTTGGAAACGAGACATAGGTGAGTAAAGGAGGGCGACTATGTGGTGATCCCCGACGGCTCCCGAGGCGCTCGGAGATCCACCGTATCCAGGGCGATGCACGGCGGCCGACCGGACATGATCTCCGGGGCAGCTGTTACCGACCAGGAGCGACGGCCGGGTGTCGCGTGCGCAGAGCTGGCCGTCCGTCCTCAACTTTGTCAGAGTGCCATACCGTCACCACGTCACGGGGCGTAGCGGGGGGTAGGGGGGAACACGACACGTCTACCGGGGGGCGGTGAGGCTCGCGGCTCCGTCGCTTCGGTGGGGGAACAGCGTCGCGTGAGCATCTATGCGATTGCGTGTCGGCTCTGAATCTCACGATGAGCGCCGAGGAGGGAGAGGCGGGAGAGACGGGCCCTGCCACAGGGGGAGAGGAGCAGCGGGAGGGCTGCACGACGACAACTGGCGCCACGGGGGAATACCCGCGAGGACGCCCACGCGACGTGGACGAACCGCGCGAAGGGTCTGGTGGGAATGAACCGGCGGGGGAACCGGAGAGCGACGGGGAGGACGAGGATCGGGAAGAGGAGGAGGACGAGGAGGAGGGCGCGATGGGGGGTCGTCTTTGCGGTGACAAGTCCCCTGCCGCCCTGCACTCCAGCAGCAGCAGCGAGTCCTGTATCCCTACGCCAAGCTGCCGGATCTGCTTCCAGGGCGCCGAACAGGTGGGCCACACGCTCAGACTGGTCTACACCTGACCCAGTAGGTGGTCTAGACCCAGCAGGTGGTATACACACTCAGACTGGTCTACACCCATCAGGTGGTCTACACACTCAGACTGGTCTACACCAGCAGGTGGACTACCATTAGTACTCAGACCGATTTAGGGGCTGCCTAGTTAGAGTGTGATCGCGGAGCGTCTGATTGGCCGGATTCAGATGAAGTACAGCACCACGGACAGCTACCGTCACAAGCTAGTTCATAGCATTAGCTCGATCTCAGTAACAAGTTGGAACGATGCTTGAATGCAGTGATATGGAGTCTACAGGTGTGTGTGTGTGTGTGTGTGTGTGTGTGTGTGTGTGTGTGTGTGTGTGTGTGTGTGTGTGTGTGATTACTGTGATAGCGAGCAACTGCAGCACAGAACAGAAACAAGTTGGAACCACTTTCAACCAATCAATTAACAACTGTCAATTAGCACTTTAAAAACATTAATGACCAACGGTTAACCAGCAAATAATGACACCTTGAAACCAGCAGTACAGAAGATCGGGTGGGATTTAGGACTAAATGGGGGTTGCCTGGAAACTGGAAGGTTGCTAGTTTGATCCCCGGCTCTGCCGAGGTGTCCCTGAGCGTGACCCCTCACCCTGACGGCTCCTGACGAGCTGGCTGTCGCCCTGTGTGGGTCAGCTTTGGATAAAAACGTCTGCTAAATGTAATTGAGATCAGATTGGATTAGCGCGGTATCGATGCAGATATAGGTCCTTGTTGAACATGCAACAGTATTTGTTATCAGTTTGGTCCGACTTGAACAACAGTTGTTCAGGAATACAAACATGCCAACGATTGCCTCATAGGGTGATTCACCACGATGCAGTCAGTGACTTGGTTGAGAGGGCTGGTTGAACTGAATCCCTGATTGGGCACTTTACAGAGAAGGCTTTTAAAGGTTTGTCTCTAATGGACGAGGCAGACGTCATAGGTTAGCTCCTCTATCCGACTAGAAGGATGTTTACACCGGCTCAACTGTTGAGTCAGTCAGTCAGTCAGTCGGTCAACCTGTCTCTCTGTTATTCAGCCTACCAGTCAGTCAACCTGTCTGTTAATCAGTCAGCAAGTCAGTCAACCTGTCGCTCTGTTAATCAGCCTGCCAGTCAGTCAACCTGTCTCCCTGTTAACCAGTCACTAAGTCAGTCGACCTGTGTCTCTGTTAGTCAGCCTGCCTGTCAGTCAACCTGTCTCTCTGTGAATCAGTCAGTAAATCAGTCAACCTGTCCCTCTGTTAATCAGCCTGCCAGTCAGTTAAACTGTCTCTGTTAATTAGTCAGTTAACCTGTCTCTGTTAATCAGTCAGTCTGTCAAACTGGCAGCCTCCTCGTCAGTCAATCTCTCCATCAGTCAGACGGAGAGATTCAGTCAGTCGATCTGTCCGCCTGCCTTTCTATCCTTCTGTCAGTCTGTCCAGTAGTCCCGGTCCGTCAGTCTTTCCAGTAGTCCCGGTCCGTCAGTCTGTCCAATAGTCTCGGTCTGTCAGTCTGTCCAGTAGTCCCGGTCTGTCCGTCTGTCCAGTAGTCCTGGTCCAGTAGGAGTCAGTCTGTAATCTGAGCCCCAGGCAGCAGCAGCAGTGTGTGTCTGTGTACCGGTGAGGCCGAGGCACGCGGTCTAAGTGAATATCCTGCCTCCCCATGTGGCCCTCAGACTATTAGCTCTAATCCAATCCTCCACCTCCGGCCCTGTGCAACCATATTGGATTTCAACGCAGGGACATGGCCCACTACCGGCCGCAATGCATTGTGGGGGACTCCCAAGGACCAAGGGGGGCTGGGTCAACGTGATGGAGAGTTTGAACAACGTAATGCAATGTATTTTTATCAATGGAGGTTAAACCTGTCCCAACCTCCCTCCCGCTTTTGGATCATGTATCCCGTTTCACTCGCCTCCGATAACGGAAGCTGAAAGCGCCGGTTCACTCAGACTCCATCACCAGATTCCCGCATCCCTTTTGAAGCTCAAATTGAATGCCGACACATCTGGAGTGCTCTCACCGCACCACACCACCACTCTCGACTCTGGTCGCCTCCCCCCCGCCCCCGGGTGTTGGTTTGATTTTCGGACTGGGAGATGGATGGTTCATCTTGTTCATCGATCAGGCCGGCGTCACTGGGGCCTCGCTGTGAGCCGCCAGGTAAGCACACGGCCGTGAAGAACGAGCTACCAGTGACCGACCTTAAGAGGCTAATAATACACTGCGACGCAGCGACCCACCATTGGCAGCTCCGACCTCGATGCCTTCCGCAGTGGGCAATGATAAACTGCATTTATACAGCAGTCCTCTAACCAGTGGCGACTTTAAGAGCTTAACAACATCACCTAACATTCACCCATTCATACATACATTCACACACCGACGGCGGTGTCAACCATGCATGGACAGCCAGCTCGTCAGGAGCAGTAAGGGTGAGGCGTCTTGCTCAGGGACACCTCCTGTTCCCACCGCCTGCTGGGACCAGGGCTGAACACTCAAGGTTAATAGAAACGTCTGTAATGAGTGAGGAAATGGGATCCATAGCGGGGCGTTTCAGAGGCGTTTTCATCCGAAGTGGTCCCGGTATCGTACCCTGAGGTGCACCCTGATGAAGAGGGCTGTCTACCGATGAGTGAGCCGGTGGGAGAGGCCTTAGAATGCAGGGTTCTTTGACCTTTAGAGTTTGACGTTACACAGGGTCTCTGTGCTGAGCTCTGTTCATTAATTTACTCATTGGGCTTTGAATCAAGGTGATTGGCCCTAGCCCCTTTCATCACGTTTTAATTAGAATTGAGCGTATTTAGGAGACAGGGGGAAACTCACGGCCGTCTTTGATTTGTGCTCTGCTCTCGTGTCTCCCAGACAGAGAGGTCTTTTGAAAATAAGAAGCCACCTTTCCGACCTCTTGACCAAATGGTTCAGAACCCTTCTTAGATTCAAACGATAGCTTTATTAACCCCAGGCATCCTAACAATGGGTCGACTGTGTGATCAGACTCCCCTGACCAGGTTTGAACCGTGACCTTTGACCTTTGACCCACAGGGCGACCTGCTGAACCCGTGCCGCTGTGACGGCTCGGTGCGCTACACCCACCAGACCTGCTTGCTGAAGTGGATCAGCGAGCGCGGCTGCTGGAGCTGTGAGCTCTGCTGCTACCACTTCAACATCCTGGCCATCACCATGAAGAGGCCCTGGCAGGTAACCGCTTGCCGCTAGCCACACAGGCCAACCGATAACAACACTGCTAACCGCTAACAACCCTGCTAACCGCTAACATCCCTGCTAACCGCTAACAACCTTGCTGACCGCTAAGCACACTGCTAACAGCTATCAACACTGCTAACCGCTAACAACCCTGCTAACCGCTAACAACCTTGCTGACCGCTAAGCATACTGCTAACAGCTATCAACACTGCTAACCGCTAAAAACCCTGCTAACCGCTAAGCACACTGCTAACAGCTATCAACACTGCTAACCGCTAACAACCCTGCTAACCGCTAAGCATACTGCTAACCATTTACAACACTGCTGACTGCTAAGCACACTGCTAACCACTTACCATTATGCTAACCGCTAGGCACACTGCTAACTATTTACAACACTTCTTACTGCTAAGCACACTGCTTACCACTAAGCACACCGCTAACTGCTTACAACACTGCTAACCGCTAAGCCTACTGCTAACCACTTACAACACTGCCAACGGCAAAGCTCACTGCTAGCAACTCTGCTAACCGCTAAACATACTGCTAACCACCTAGAACCCTGCTAACCCCAGTGCCAGCCACTTACAACACTGCTAACTGCTAAGCACACTGCTAACTGTTAACAACATTGCTAACGACTAAGCACATTAATAATAACAGTGCTAACCACTAACCGAACTACTACATGCAATGCTAACGGATATTGACACTTCTAACCGCGATGCACTGGAGATTTAGGGCCAAGGGAACCCTGAGGTTTACAGCACCAGGCTTCCCTCGCCTCCCGCTGTTAATGACGCATTAACGAGATATTGTTTTTACAACCTCCACTCCCCGGAGCTTGCGGCTTCAGACCAGGCCAAGTAATACACTCCAGTAGGGACAGTAGGGGAAAGAGACGAGAAATCTATACCTCAACTCAAGAGCATCAGATATAAAGCATATTTACAACAAAAACAACAATAAATCCTACATTTATTGGTCAACTGTATTATATATGAGTATTGATTAAGATTGTGCCTGCTGATTTGTTGTTTTCTTGTTTCTACATCAAGTATTGATTTGAAACTTCTTGCCAATGTATTGATTACAGAGCATCAGGCCATGCTTCTCCGACTCTAATAATGTCGCTGAGTGGAGTCTGGCAAAATTGTAAAAAAAAAAGAAGAAAATTAGAACGGTCGCTGATTCATAGTCCAGTTCAGAATTGGCGGCAATAAACCAAAAAGCTCTGTGCCAACCACCAATAAAAACCCAAAAGAAGAAAAAGAGTCCATCAATGCTAATGGCCTCTCTCCTGCCCCCAGTGGCAGAGCATCAGCATCACGCTGGTGGAGAAGGTCCAGATGGTGGCTGTGTTCCTGGGCTCGCTGTTCCTCATGGCCTCCATCACCTGGCTGCTGTGGTCGGCACTCAGCCCCCAGGCCCTCTGGCAGCGTCGCGACGTGCTCTTCCAGATCTGCTATGGCATGTACGGCTTCATGGACCTGGTCTGTGTCGGTGAGCGCCCCCTAGTGGAACCCTTGTTTGAGTGTCACATGTCATCTAGAGCAGTGGTTCTCAAACTTGATTTACTAGTTTACCCCCTTGTTCTAGTTTTCAGTGTAAACATGAACATTAAAAGTTTATTAAAATTTTTGTGCGAAACTTGGGCCTGTGCTTTATGCAACTGTTGGGTTAAAACATTTTAATTTATTAATTTTAAGACATTTTCAGAGTACCCCCTGCAGTACTCCAAAGTACCCCTAGGGTTAAAATCCTCCCTTCCCTGTGCCTTAGTGACATCACAAGTGGACGTGTTCACCTAGATGTATGACGGATAGATAAGCAACCTTTGCTACAGTCCACTGGGTAGGCTGGTAGACTGTTCTATCCAGCGAACATCTAGGTGGACACACCCACTTGTGATGTCACTAAAACACAGGAAAAGGCAGGTTTTCAAACGGCTTGTAACGGCCAATCACACTCCCACCTGGTGGGACCGGCGCTGCTGGTCCCGGCCGGTCTGACCCCGCCTCTCTCCCCCCTCCCCCCAGGCCTCATCGTGCACGAGGGCGCGGCCGTGCACGGTGTCTTCCTGCGCTGGCGGGCGGTCAACCTGCACTGGGACGTCCGCAGTTACGACAAGGCGGCGGACCTGGAGGAGAGCAGCGCGGGGGGCCCCGCCGCCCCCCTCGTCCCCCGGACTCTCTGGCTGCCCCTGGGCCCCCTGGGGGAGAGGCCCCTGCAGACCTCCGAGCTGGCCCCCAACAGCCCCTGGAGCTGCCCCTGCTGGCCCTACCTCTGCCCATGCGGAGCGGGGCCCGGCGGGGGGGGGGCCCGGGGGTCCGGGGAGGTGGTGGTGCGGGTCACGTCGGTGTGATGTCACGGAGAGGACAATGGCGAGGGAGAGGGGGGTGGTCCGGACCCAGAGTCCTGGTGAATATTGTCCGATTTCTGGGTCTGGACGGCGGTCTCTGATCCGGAGTCAGGTCAGATCTTTGGGTCTGGATGCTGGTCTCTGATCCGGAGTCAGCTCAGATCTCTGGAAGCTGGTTTCTGATCCGGGGAATGGACCACAAACCACCGCTGTGCTGCTGTCGGTTATTGTTTAATATCTAATTGAATGTAACATTCTTTATGGCAGTCCTGGTTCTTCTTCCACCCCTTGGATTTGTAGCCTCTTGCTGTTTTTTGAAGACATCTTCGAACTGTTAACAGACTAGGTGGAGCCATGAGGCGGGTCCGCTAGGCCGGGTCAGACCGGTTCCACACAACTTAAAGGACCTTTAAAATCAAAGGGTCGGTTGTTTGTACCAGTGTGAAATTCTCTGTTGAGCTTCCGAAAACCTGTTTTATTTTTCCTTCCCGACCCAGGAAGAACTGGTTCATTCCGGTGCCTTAGCACGAGGCTGATGACAGGCGTTAAAATGGCGGCGCGAGTAGCAGAGATACGACGTGAATGTGACTTTGTCGGTGGGCCATCTATCAATGGCTATTGAATGTAACATGAATGTAATGTATAAAGGAAGTTTATATTCAGAGAGGAAGATTCGTGGTTCTTCACCTCGTACAAATGTCCTGAGCTTACAAATGACTGGAGAACGTTATTGTAAGACATTAACATAGGGCATTTAGCAGACGCTTTTATCCAAAGCGACTTACAATAAGTACATTTGTCAGAAGAAAAATAAACAATATATCGCCGTCGGTACAGTAAGTACAGTATGTTCATAGAACCAAGTGCCAAGCACTAAGAAGCATGAATGCTACAATCATCTTTGCTTAAATTCCCATACATGAGAATCAGTTGACATATATTCAAACATGATCTGAATTAGCAATTCACATATTTCAGATAGTGCATTATAATTGTTTTATTGGTAGAACGATAGTTGAAGAAACTATGCGTTTTCGCTACAATAAATTCTTTAGTCAGAAACAACACTGTCAAACGAAGGTAAGATGTCCAATACATTCACAATAGTAATAGAATGCATATTCGTATTGTACTATTGTACAGGGATGAATGTTCATTGACTGACAACATCTGAAACACAGGGAAGTTGGGAGCCTTGCTCAGACACTTCAACAGTGTTTGCCAAAAGGAACCCTGGATAGCTAGCTAGCCTCCAGATGATAACAACCTCTTCTGTCCAACTCGCTAACTGCTATCATTTTGACTCGACAGTTTCTGTGTGGAAAGGTTAAAGATCGATGCCATTACAATCAGAGAAAGTAGCCCCTTTTCAAATCCAAGACTACAGACTATACAACTAATATAAAAGCCTATCAAAGAGGTGTCAAGACATGAAGGTTGCCAAAGAAGAAGTTAGTTAACAATCCTAAAGTCAATGGCTGCATCCGAATACTTAGTACATACTATTTCTGTTCAGTGTCTACTACTTGACCGTACTACACTTAACAGTGTAGCACGGTCTACAGCTATGCGTAGAACGCCTCCGAACACCGCCGAAACTCCACCGGATGTTTAGAGATGACGTATCTCCCCTCAGATGCCGGCAACATTACCTTGATAAGTTACCTGTTTACCGTCTGTTCATAGTTGCTATTAAATTAAAATGTTGGTAAATTAAAGAAACATTTAATACTTGTACTTACATTTCGATATTTCAAAATTTGCGGGAGCAGCTGTTGGTGGTGTTGGGTCAGCCATTTCTTCTTCGTTCGTTACCAGACTCCGGTAGCATTGTGGGATAGCGTAGTGACCTACCGTTGTATACTGTGGCGGTAGTACGCATTTGGAAACGTTTTCCGTACTACACAATGCGTACTGAGCATTCGGACGCGCTATATTTGTGGCGTACTACAAAATGCATACAATATAGCAGTCAAATATGAGTATTCGGATTCAGCCATAGACAATGTTCACACACACGACACTATATAATAAGATAATGAAATTTACTTTGTAGAAGTCCATAGAATTGTGAGTGAGTATTTTATTTGGTTCTAAGGTTTACTAGGATCTAGATTATGTCCGTTATTCCATGTGGGCCCAATGGAATAGGCCCCAAGTTTGACCAACCGCTGGTGGCCATTATGAAAAATGTCTGCCACGGCCACTAGGGGGCGAGTTTGTGAAGGCCCAATATCAAGTTTTGTTCCCAATATATCTATAAACACATCTGACACATTTTGTGCTTATCACAAAATGAAAAATGTCTATGTAATGATGAGCTATGCCGCCCCAATACTAGCAATTGGTGCGCTACATCTTTGATAGTTCACCCCATAGTATCAACACACTGAGAGAGCTTCGCTGTAGCTATCTTGATGCTGATTGGCTTAATAAGCCCCAGGACAGGAGTTATGTGATCGGGAGGCTGAGGAAGGCGGCCTCTATTGGACACTACGGTAAGTTCAGCCTGGACACGATCACTATCGTTTTGCGATAGCTATGCTGTATGGATTCATTCAGAAATAGCGCAACTAACGGTTTGAACAAGAAACGTGAATTATACCGCAGAGTTTAATGAAGCTTCACTAACCCGACAGTAAAGTCCAGTCTTCTTCACCGGGGATTTTGAGTTGAGGTTGTCTTTCTCTTTAGAGTCTGACTGACCAAATCACATGTATTGAATATGGAAGAGAGTTGGTCTTTCAGAACTCCTCTGGTTTGTTTCTCTGCAGGTTGGTTTATCTGGTTATTATTATAATGTTTCTGTAGGCATAGGTTCATCCCCCTTCATACCATGTACTATGATTAGTAGTATAAATGATATCAAAAATCGTTTAGATATATTTTAAGATCAAAGTGTGTTGATTTGTTAAATGTTTGAACAAAGCTAAACGGTAAAAAGACAGCTATGCCTTCCTCCTATTGACTTCCATTATAAAAAATATAATTTTAAAAGTAGAATGTCTTAAAAAAGAAAGAAAGAAAGAAAGAAAGAAAGAAAGAAAGAAAGAAAGAAAGAAAGAAAGAAAGAAAGAAAGAAAGAAAGAAAGAAAGAAAGAAAGAAAGAAAGAAAGCAAGCAAGCAAGCCTAATGGCCGTGAGTCACACCAACCAGATTATTCCAAAAATTCTCCTTAAAATAACACAAATTAGGGATATTGTCTCGGGACTTGTATTTATTTACCGGGGATCAGTGAGTCATTGCGACAGTCGTAGAGCATCCCCAGACGGAAGGGCCGGCCCAGTGCTGCCAGCACTACTGTTACGGTCTTACCACTGTCCACGGCCATCTGAAAACACACACACACACACACACACACACACACACACACACACACACACACACACACACACACACACACACACACACACACACACACACACACACACAGTAACCCTTCTTATCTAAATTTATTTTAGAAATACAATAACATAACAAAGTTAATTTAAAGATACATTTGTTCAGCAAGCATTAGATATAGAATTGCTACTGAGAAAGAAAATAAGTAACTCTAAAGAAAATGGTTCAATAAACGCAGGGATAAATTATGGATAAATACATTTATATTTTCAGTTGAAATTGTATGCAAGCCGACGCTGCTGTTAGGCCTAATATACTACTGATAGCTTCATAATATTCATTGGCTCGTAATAGTAAATCGAAAATGCATTTCCTGCAGAAAATGCGGTGAGTGCTGTATTGCAAAGTGAGGTTGAAATATTTTTTAGTAAAGCCACATATTTTAAGACCTAAAGAAATGTTGGCTTAAGTCAGGTGTAAGGATTTGAACAGTCTAAATGGAGTACACAATGTAAACATGCAAACCATTTAACAAAATGTAAATGGTTGGGAACAAATAAAGTGAAGAGTTAAACAAATAGCTAAAGTGATCAAGTTTTAATACATTTGAGATAAAATATAGAATAGCTGAGCTGGTGTGTGCGTATGCGTGTAGTAATTTAGAAAAGGGGCATATTATTTAGATAGCATTTGTTGCCAGATTGGATTAGCAATTTCCACCCCAACTACAAATTTAAAACCGCCCAATCAACCAAAAACCCACCCAAAACATATATATTGCCATCTATTAAAAAGTTACTAATTATTAACTATGACATTAAGTGGTATACAAGGAAACTCTCATCTATCTCTCACACATATGGTGGCAAATACCAAATCGGCACGTCTGAGCTTTGGTTTTTTCAAAGGAGGAGCAGGATACCTAGTGCTTGTTTTACACCTGGCGCCATTTCTAGCCACTGGGGGAGCATAGGCAGGCTAGGGGAACTAATAGTAATGTTGGAAAACCTCATAAAGTGAAATTTTCGTGCAATGGGACCTTTTACAAAGTTAAAAATATTTTAAACATTGAAATGAAGCGTGCAATTGGAATGGAGTCTCTAAGGGAAAAATTGTGTAAGGAGTTATGTCCCAAAGTTGGTAGAGAATAATACAGAAAGAAAGAACAAAAAGAAAGAAAGAATAAAACTTAAAAAGAATAATAGTTGAGCGCTGCATGCAGGAATCATCTAATAATCGCAGGCAGAATACTCACGGTAGAGATGTCAAAGTCGTTTCCCTGAGAAAGTTGACAGCAACCTCCACTTGGATACCCAGTCGGTGGCCCCTCATTCTCTCACTCTCTCTCCATTATTTACTTTGTTGGAGATTTTATCTTGGATGCAGCAGATTAACCCCATAACTGCTTTATCAGAAATAATTTACTTTGCTGGACATAACGACTCCAGGCTGAAGTCAATGTGTGTAAAATCTTTGACCTGTATGTCCTGTCTTTGGTAAAACAGGTAATGACAGATAAAAACATCTGCATTCAAAGCCAGTTTCAACCCGCCCAAGTTGGTTTCTGAGGAATGGCCTGAGGTAGAAGAAAGGACCCACAATTAGATGGGTAAAAAAAGTTGAAGTTAGAATAACCGGTTTTACTTATGTATGGTATGGGATTCAGTTTATGTAACTACTCTTGTGAGCTATAAGTTCAATAGACTTCATTGACCAAATAAGACGTCTGGTCACCTTTTCTACCTCTACTCTGGCCATGCATTCACTGAGAATATTTGATGCATTTATCAAATAGTGTACAGTACATTTCAGTAGATTCAAGATTATTCATAGTGCCATTTCATATACAAGTATACCACAATAAAATGTGTTCTGGCTTCCCTGCTTGCAGCATCAAACTAAAAAATAGAAATATCAATGAAATAACAATATAATCTAAACAATAGAAATCTAAACAAATGGACAGAAGTCACAAGAGCAAAAGTGCAATGGAATAGGGACAGGCAGCAGGCCACAGGCCGCGAGACTCCATTGTCCATGATCTGAAACTGAAACATGAAACTGTCCCACGATCCTCTGCAGTGCTTTGCGGTCGAGAGCAGTGCTGTTCCCATGTCAGGCGGGGATCTTAGCTGTCAGAAGGCTCTCTGTAGTGCCTCTTTAGATGGCCCGTAGGGTCTTGGGCCCTATGCCAAACTTCTTCATCCGCCTGAGGTAGAATAGGCATCGCTGTGCCTTTTTCACCAACCGGCCGGTAGATCTGAACGATTAATCGAATTCAAACCACCATCGCAATTTAAGAAAACGCAATTTGCAAATCGCAAAACTCTAGTTTATGCGAGCAGGATACCTTGACTCTGTTGGCCTCAAGCCTCTGCTCGCATAGGCTATGACCCTCTCGGTTCCACCCTGGAATTGAGCCAAGACCGCACAAAAGGCTAGCTGTAATCTGGATAGGCCAGCACTGGAGCAGTTGTCAACTTTTGTTTTAGGGACTGAAAGGCCTTTTCACACTCACAAAAAAGGGTGGTTCGGGACCCAATCTCTTCTTTCCCCTCATTTTCTTTCTGGGATCACCAGATGTGAGGTGGTATAAAGGAGCAGCTATGCTTGAGTAGCCTTCAACGTACCGCCTGCAATATCCAGCGAACCCCAAGAACTGCAGCACTTCCTTCCGATTCGTTGGCCTCTCCCAGTCCTTAACCCTGCAGATCTTCTCTGGGTCTGTCTTGGGGTGGGGGAGGGAGGGGGGAGGGGGGCTAGGCGTCAGTCAGTCAGTCAGTCAGTCAGTCAGTCAGTAAGTCTGACTGACTGTCCGTCTGTCTGGAGAGCGATAGGACTTATCAAAGCACCGTGGAGAATGGGTTAGAGCGTTGCAATTACCAGACCTGGTTGCAGTGGAGGGTTACTTTATTCAGTCTCGCTAGTGAAAGGGAAACGTGTGGTTTCCGTAAACAGGAAAACGCGGCAGTACACCCACACCCTGTCCCCGGGGGTGTCTCTCTCTCTCTCTCTCTCTCTCTCTCTCTCTCTCTCTCTCTCTCTCTCTCTCTCTCTCTCTCTCTCTCTCTCTCTCTCTCTCTCTCTCTCTCTCAGAATGACAAGTCATTGTGTCATTGTGAATGGATAAGACAGTCAAATTGCCTAGTCATGTTGTCAATATAACAATACAATATAAAGTTTTGAAGACAATTATTGTCAATTGTAAGTTACACCTCAGTGTATTTGGGAGATTGATTGCAAGAGACTGGACAAGATTCACATTTACGCTTTGACTGTTTGTACTTTAATTTTTTGACAGACCTTTTCATTGCTAGAAATGTGAACATAGGCCAATCTCCTTAGGCTAAACTGTACATGCATTCCTGTAGGAATTACACTGCAGTCTTCCTATACCTCCAAACGTTCCTCTCTGTTGGGCCACAAATTCTCATTCTCACGAAGCCTCACTCCTCTTCTCCTTCTCTCTGGCTGTTGACCCCGTCCAATTCCTTGTCTTTCCATTGTCAGACAAGGTCACATTGTGTTGTGCTCCAGCTATATATGTACTTACCAGTTCATGGTTCATGAGATGCACCTTTGAGCTATTTCAGTAAACTGGTTGATTGTCGGTTGATCTAACACTTCACACATTTCCCTTCTTTAGAGAAAGTCAAGATTCACCTGGTAGCAATTTACCAATTAAGGACAGTTTAAGAAAAAAAGTCTAATGGAAATGTATAGAAATATGCCTGACATATTATGACAACTTGTCAACCATTTTGCATGTAAAGACTTATGCAATGAACTAATGCCTAAATGTTGTGGGGGTAAGACAATTCAATAGAAAGTGAGTAGGAAAAAGCAGAGAATTGTACATAGTCATTTGCATGGATGTACCAAAGCATTTGCAACTTGTTCAAAGCAATGAGGATCTGCTTTTTTGATGCGCACAAGTGACACAATGATGTGAGGGTTGAACAGGTAGTTTTGAGAATTTGGGGTCCCAGGGAGACCCCAAACGTCTCTTTTGGGTCTTGAAGTATCATCACGATAACGCATGCCTTTTACCTAAAAGAGAATTGAAGATGAACACAATGATCTATGTTGATTTTAAGCCTTTTTATTTGACTATTGACCATTGTTTATTCTAAAATATTATATAAATAATACCAGCGTCATGAACTAAGCTGATATATTTTTAGACCTTCAGTCATTGAGGCGGAAATTATCATAAGAAAGAGGAACCATTTCTTGGGAATTGTGTGAAAAATAATGACATGGCCACTCCACCTGGCTGTAGCTCACCCAGCTCAGCTTTAAGAGGCGCGGTAGAGAGACAGAGCTCACATCCTGTTCCAAGTACGCAGCCAGGACAGCCAAGGTAGGTTTTGGTGCTGATTTTGTGCACCCGTTTTGAGCGTTATCGAATGGACCTAATCAGTGGTTATCCGCCCCATAACTAATGTTCGAAATGTGGACCGTAAATGTTGTGGACTTTACTTCAGGTTTCATTGTGATTTATGTTATTACACTGAATCCGGATCGCTTTTAACTCACTTTATTTGCTAAAGTTTCGGGATAATATCTATGAAGCGATAGGTGAATTGTATAGGCACACGTGGAAATCCACTTAGCTGGCCATCTTAGATTAACATGATGACCATCAGACTTTGACTTTGTTTTAAATGGCTTAAGCTTCCCCTTAACTACGAGAACAAGAAGTCCTCTTTCCTGTTTTATTTAATTTCATACCGTGTATTCTCCGTTTAAATCCATGCACCGGACCGTGACGTCCGTACCCATTCGGTTCAATATGAATACATGCATCGTTACACCCCTAGTGTGTGTGTGTGTGTGTGTGTGTGTGTGTGTGTGTGTGTGTGTGTGTGTGTGTGTGTGTGTGTTCTCAGATGGCCGTGGACAGTGATACGACTGTAGTGCTGGCAGCATTGGGCCGGCCCTTCAGTCTGGGGATGCTCTACGACTGTCGCAATGACTCACTGATCCCCGGTAAATAAATACAAGTCCTGAGTCTAACGGACATGCACAAGATCCCTTATTGTCGTTATTTTAACTTATAACTGATTTATATTTTGGCTGAAATTGATGGCTCTGGCCAAATGGATGTTATAATCATGAATATTAGCTGATATTAGCTCCAATAAACTGGAAAACCATTTGAAAATGCTTTTCAGTAATGACAGCCAAACCATATCACATAGGTTCATAGGCATAATTGAGACTATTTAATCATATTAATGGCAAAGAATATTAATCTTACGTCGTAACCTCCACCCGTTTCCATAATATTTGCTACAGTCGTGGAAATGCTCTTATGAAGGTAAAATAACTTAATAGCAGAGCATTGAAGCTGATTTAATTCAGCTGGCAGAGAGAGCACACAACACAGCCATCAGTAGCTTGTCTGATCCCTCGCTGAAGCTACATTTCAGAGGCTGGTCTTTTAAACATCAGGGTTGGGGTGTCGGCATGCATTTAACATGAAAGCCCCTACATTCAGGCTGACTAAGATAACACACTGGGACAAAGAAAGTGGCAACGCACATGATAGGGACCAAGATAAAACCTACCTCATTTCCATTTTACAAACCTGTCACGACACAGAACGGGAATCAATAGCAGATCAAAAAGGGTTTATTTCCATACAGTCCAGCGGGCAAATCAGATTCCAGGTACAGGCAGGGTTCGTAAACAGGCAGGCAGGCAGACAGATACTGGCGGACAGGTACAGGCAAGAGATCCAAAACCGATAGGCAGAAGGCTTAGTCCAAAAACAGGCAGGGTTCAAAACCGGGAAGAACAGTAAACAATAGTTTCTCTTTAAAGAGCTCCACGCTAGTCGCACTCACGTGGCAGTCGGGTAGCAAACAGTACCTAACGTGACGATCTGACAAAGTGAGCAGAAAGGGCAGCGTTTAAATACTCCACCAATCAATGCAAGATGAGGGACAGGTGGACAGAGAAAATGGAGGGCACAAACAAAAGGCAGGAAGTCGCCCAAATAAGGACATGGGTGTCACCCCGGACACATGACCAACACATGGCTCCAAACATAAACAAAGCCCCGAACTATCACACTCCAACAGGTAGGGGGAGACAAAAACAACAGTCCATGCGAGGATCCTGACAGTACCCCCTCCTCTACCAACGCCTCCTGGCGTTGACCGAGGTAGGAGCGGGATGCTGACGGTGAAAGTCCTTGATGAGCGAGGGGTCAACAATGTTCCGGGCAGGGACCCAGCTCCTCTCCTCGGGGCCGTAGCCCTCCCAGTCCACCAGGTACTGGTGGCCCCGACCCCGACGGCAGACGTCGAGCAGGCGGCGAACTGTGTAAACCTCAGACCCATCAACGAGTCTGGGGGGTGGTGGGGGTTTGGGGCCGGAGTTGGAACCCGGACGGCAACACCGGAAGGGCTTGACACGGGACACATGGAAGGTGGGGTGGATGCGGCGGAGGGCAGGAGGGAGGTTCAAGCGAACCGCAGAGGGGTTGACCACCTGGGAGATGGCGTAGGGGCCGATGAAGCGTGGATTCAATTTTGGGGAAGTCACCTTCAGAGGAAGGTCACGCGTGGAAAGCCACACCCGCTGCCCCTGGGTGTAGTGGGGAGCTTTGATGCGGCGACGGTCAGCCTGACTCTTCATTCTGGTCTGTGAGCGAAGAATGGCGGCCCGGGTCCGCCTCCACGTTCTGCGACAGCGTCGGATGAATGTCTGTGCTGAGGGAACCCCAACCTCCTCCTCCTGGGTCGGGAACAATGGAGGCTGGTAGCCGAGGCAGCACTGGAACGGAGACAGACCAGTAGACGCAGATGGCAAGGAGTTCATGGAGTACTCCACCCATGGCAGCTGAAGACTCCAGGCTGTAGGGTCCTGTGACGTCAGGCACCGCAACGCTGTCTCCATCTGCTGGTTGGCTCGCTCCGACTGGCCATTTGACTGGGGATGAAAGCCTGAGGACAGACTGACCCTCGCACCGAGAAGGTTGCAAAAAGCACGCCAAAAATTAGAGGTGAACTGGGGACCTCTGTCTGAGACCACATCCACTGGGAGCCCGTGTAGCCTGAAGACATGCTGCACGAGTAAGTCCGCTGTCTCCTTGGCAGAGGGTAACTTGGGTAAGGGGACCAAGTGCACAGATTCGGAAAAGCGATCAACGACAGTGAGGATTGTAGTGTTACCGTGAGAAGGTGGCAAACCAGTGACAAAGTCCAGGGCAATGTGGGACCAGGGTCTCCTGGGTACTGGTAGGGGTTGTAGAAAGCCAGCAGGTGGAAGGTTTGATGGTTTATTCTGGGCACATACAGAACAGGCTTCCACAAACTCACGCACACTCCGCTCCATAGCAGGCCACCAGAAGCGTTGCTTTATTAACGCAGTGGTACGTCTGACACCCGGATGACAGGCCAGCTTGGATGAGTGACCCCATTGCAGGACCTGGGAGCGGACGGATTGTGGTACGAAAAGACAGTTAGGAGGGCAAGTGCTGGGGCCGGACTCACCAGACAGGGCTGTGCGGACAATGGTCTCAATATCCCATCTAGCAGCTCCTATGAGGCACTGTGGGGACAGGACGGTGCTAGGTGCAGGAGCAGGATCCGAATCTGGGAACTGACGAGACAGGGCATCCGGTTTACCATTCTTGGATCCTGGTCGGAAGGACAGACAAAAGTCAAAACGGGTGAAAAACAGAGACCAACGAGATTGCCTGGGATTTAAGCGTTTAGCCGAACGTAGATACTCCAGATTCTTATGATCCGTCCAAACTAAAAATGGCTCCTTAGCTCCCTCCAGCCAATGACGCCACTCCTCTAGGGCCAATTTTACTGCCAACAGCTCTCTGTCGCCAATGTCATAATTGCGCTCAGTGGGAGTGAGTTTGTGGGAGTAGAATGCACAGGGGTGGACCTTCTGATCTGCCCCAGACTTCTGAGAAAGAATAGCCCCCACCCCAACATCTGAGGCATCCACCTCAACGATAAACTGACGGTCAGGGTCGGGTTGGCTCAAGATCGGGGCCGATGTGAAACGACTCTTCAGGTCGTTAAACGCCGCCTCGGCAGCTGGTGACCAAGTGAACTTCACCCTGGAGGAGGTTAGAGCGGTTAGGGGAGCAGCCAGAGAACCGTAGTTGCGGATGAACCGCCGGTAGAAGTTAGCAAATCCCAGGAATCTTTGTAGTTCCCGCCTAGATGTTGGACGTTCCCAGTCGGTGACTGCTTTTACCTTCGGGCCATCCATCTGGACCCCTCCAGCTGTGATGACATACCCCAGGAAGGAAACAGTCTCTTTGTGAAATTCACATTTCTCCGCTTTAACGAACAGTTGGTTCTCCAAAAGGCGCTGCAGGACACTACGGACATGTTGGGAGTGCTGGGAAACCGACGGAGAAAAAATCAAAATGTCATCTATGTAAACAAAAACAAACTTGTTAAGCATATCCCTCAGGACATCATTAATCATACCCTGGAACACAGCTGGGCAGTTGGTGAGACCAAAAGGCATGACTAAATACTCATAGTGACCTGACGGAGTATTAAATGCAGTCTTCCATTCATCCCCCTCCCTTACTCGGACCAGATGGTAAGCACTGCGGAGATCCAACTTGGTGAAAATCTTGGCCCCCCGCAACAACTCAAAAGCTGAGGACATCAAAGGCAGAGGGTAGCGGTTCTTCACAGTGATGTTGTTTAGGCCCCTATAGTCTATACAAGGACGCAGGGTGCCGTCCTTCTTCCCTACGAAGAAAAACCCGGCACCAGCAGGCGAGGAAGAGGGGCGGATAATACCGGCAGCTAGTGATTCACAGATGTATTTGTTCATAGCTGCGGTCTCGGGAGAAGACAAGGAATAGAGACGGCCCCTAGGAGGTGACGTACTAGGTAGAAGCTCGATGGCCAGGTCATAGGGTCGGTGCGGTGGCAGGGAGGTTGCACGGGCTTTACTGAACACAGCCTTGAGATCCAGGTACTCAGGTGGTACTTCAGACAGATCCATGGAATCATCTGTGGCTGGTGAGACTGCAGGCGGGGGGGTAAGGGCACTCTTAAGGCAGTTATTCAGACAGAATGTGCCCCAGCCAAGGATGGTGTTATTAGCCCAATCAATGTGTGGATTGTGCTTTACCAGCCAGGGCCGGCCGAGGACGATGGGAGCAGTTGGTGAGTCTAACATATGGAACACTAGGTCCTCTTGATGATTGCCAGAAATGAGTAGACTCACCGGGGGCGTGACATGGGTTATCTGGGAGAACCTTGCTCCGGTTAGTGCTCTTGCCTCCAGAGGGGACTTCAGCTGGGCTGGGACGAGGTTTAGCTCAGAGACCAGGGAGGTGTCCATGAAATTGCCATCCGCTCCCGAGTCAATAAGTGCAGACACGAGGTGGGAATGAGCTCCTGTAATGAGCGTGGCAGGGACAAGGGTACGGGTGGTAGCAGAGGGATGAAGAGGAGTGACGCTCACCAGTAATCCCCCTTCTACGGGTGAGCGTTGCCTTTTGCCGGTCATTGGGCGGAGTAATGACCCGGTTTACCACAATACATGCACGAATTGGTGTCCCTTCTTCTCTGTCTCTCGGCTGGGGACAGATGGGTACGGTCCACTTGCATGGGCTCTGGTAGGCTGGGGTAAGATGGCGCAGGCAGGAATGGGAGAGGGGCCTCCGAGGCGGGTGACCTCGGAGGAGGGCGGAACTCTCGCTCCCCGGCGCGCTGCTTCAGGCGTTTGTCCACTCGGATGGCAAGCTCAACGAGGTCATCAAAGGTGGAAGGCAGCTCACGGGTGGCGACCTCATCCTTAATGGCCTCAGAGAGTCCATAGAGGAAGGCATCATACTGGGCATCTGAATTCCATCCACTGGTGGCGGCGAGGGTGCGGAAGTCTATTGCATAGTCAGAAGCAGACCTCTTGCCTTAACGGATCTGCAACATCACTCGGGCGGCCTCTCTCCCGTGCACCGAGCGATCAAAGACCTTCTTCATCTCATCTATGAATGACTGATAGCTGAGACAGGCTGGGGAGTTGGAGTCCCAAACCGCAGTTCCCCACTCTCTTGCACGGCCCGCCAAGAGGGTAATGACATAAGCAACCCGGGACTGATCCGACGGAAAGGTGGCGGGCTACAGCTGGAACACCAGCGAACATTGTGAAAGGAACGATCTGCAGGTTCCAGGTTCCCCGGCATAAAGTGCAGGAGCTGGCAGACGGGGCTCTCGGAACAGGTTATCAGGTGGAACGGGGGGGTCGGGCGGTGTCGCCAGTTGAGGCTGGGGTGACCGCACCAGGGCCAGTTGGACCTGCTGCAGCTGGGCCGCCAAGTCTGTGATGCTGGTTGCGATGGCCCCCAGAGAATCTTCAACTGTCTGAAGCTGGGCTTGATGTTGACCGAGAAGCGCTCCTTGCCTCTCCAGCACAGCTTTCACCTGATCCAGATCTGCTGATTCCATCTTGGTCAGATCGTACTGTCACGACACAGAACGGGAATCAATAGCAGATCAAAAAGGGTTTATTTCCATACAGTCCAGCGGGCAAATCAGATTCCAGGTACAGGCAGGGTTCGTAAACGGGCAGGCAGGCAGACAGATACTGACGGACAGCTACAGGCAAGAGATCCAAAACCGATAGGCAGAAGGCTTAGTCCAAAAACAGGCAGGGTTCAAAACCGGGAAGAACAGTAAACAATAGTTTCTCTTTAAAGAGCTCCACGCTAGTCGCACTCACGTGGCAGTCGGGTAGCAAACAGTACCTAACGTGACGATCTGACAAAGTGAGCAGAAAGGGCAGCGTTTAAATACTCCACCAATCAATGCAAGATGAGGGACAGGTGGACAGAGAAAATGGAGGGCACAAACAAAAGGCAGGAAGTCGCCCAAATAAGGACATGGGTGTCACCCCGGACACATGACCAACACATGGCTCCAAACATAAACAAAGCCCCGAACTATCACACTCCAACAGGTAGGGGGAGACAAAAACAACAGTCCATGCGAGGATCCTGACAAAACCTCAAACTCATTTACAACATTGCACAAGCCTGAATGCCTACAGAAACATTTATTATTATAACCAGATAAACCAACCTGCAAAGAAACAAGCCAGAGGATGGCTTCCCTCAACAGCAAGACAACAGAACAAGTTCTGAAAGACCAACTCTCTTCCATATTCAATACATGTGATTTGGTCAGTCAGACTCTATTGTAAAGTATTAGTGTGAGTTAAAGCAGTGATGTGTTCAGAATATAGACCAGCCTATATCATCCCACATCAGAACAATTCCACACCTTTATTTATTTGTATTTAACCTTTATTTATCCATATCTAACACATTGAGATTCAACAGCTATTTTCAAAGGTGACCCTACAGCCTTCATAGGAAAGCATTTACTTTAAGTATGAAACCATACACTGATATATAAACAAATATGTTTTTTATGCATTCCTCTGAGCTCGGATTGTGATTTGTTTTCTCTTTGTCTTCTTCTAAAGCTCTGACACTTTGGGACCGGGAAGCCTTAGAGAAAGAAGCAGACGAAAGACCCCAACCCAACAGTGACTTTGCCATAGTTGCATCTGACTCCATCGAAGACAAATCAACTGCATTGAATGTTGAAGCTTCACTCAAAGCCAGTTTTCTGTCTGGACTGGTTGAGATAGAAGGCTCTGCTAAATTCCTCTCAGATTCTAAGATTTCCAGAAATCAGGCTAGAGTGACACTAAAATACAAAACGACCACCAAGTTCAAAGAGCTGTCAATGAATCACATTGGCAGAGGTAATATAAAGCATCCATATGTGTTTGAGTCACGACAAGCAACACACGTAGTGACAGGAATCCTATATGGGGCACAAGCCTTCTTTGTGTTTGACCGTGAGGTGTCAGAAAAGGAAGACAGGCAAGTCATCGAGGGCAATCTAAAGGTGCTGATCAAGAAGATACCCGCCTTGACGATAGACGGTCAAGGTTCTCTGAACATGGCAGACACGGACATTGCAAATGTTGAGAAGTTCTCCTGCAAGTTCCATGGGGACTTCAACCTTGAAAAACACCCTGTGTCTTTTCAGGAGGCAATAGAAGTCTATCAAAGCCTACCTAAGCTAATGGGAACCAACGGAGCGAATGCTGTGCCTCAGAAGGTCTGGTTAATGCCACTGAAGGCTCTAGATTCTGGTGCTGCTCAACTGGTTCGACAGATAAGTGAACGATTAATCAGGGATGCTCAGAATGTCCTGGAGGACCTCAGTGAGCTGGAAAGGAGAAGCAACGATGCAGAAAGATGCACAACAGCCCAGCAATTCCCACAGATTAACAAAAAGTTAAAGGCTTTCAAAGAGCTGGTTTCTCAGCACAAACTGGAATTCCAGAATCATATGGCAAGGAAACTCCCATTGATCAGAGGAGGAGGAGAGGAGGAAAGTGTTCTCGCAAAGATCCTGAAAAAAGTACATTCTTCTCCCTTCAAAAGTGGTGAACTGAATGAGTGGATGGAATGCAAAGAGACAGAAATCAAAATCATCAGCTCTCTGATTGACAAGATGCCCAACATGACGATTGTCACTAATCGAAACACTCTGCACCATGAGATCCACAGTGAAGATGTCAGACATACAGTGTGCTTCGTCTTTACCTCCCTGGAAACCCCAGAGCCATTCCTTTCAGCTCTGTCAAACTACTTGGATGAAACCCAACCAGACGATGTGCCATGTGCTAAAGATTTGGAAAATAAACAATGGTTCTTCTCCAATGTAATTTACGAGAAAATAAAGCTCTTCAAAGATTTTGCCGTGGCCAACAAGGAGAACAAAAGCGTCAGGTTTCTAACAGCTGCAATAAGAGATGATGAGAAGAAAGGTGCAACTCTCCACCTCTACAAGGATGGATCCTTAGTCAACAACAACTTTGAACCACCTTCGAAGCCAGAGATGATCACAGGTGACATAACCCATAACAGTGTAACACTGAATATTTCCCCACCTCGTTTTGGGTTAACAACTGTCACCCACTACACTGTTGAGTTCTGTGTCGATGGAGATGATATTTGGCATAAACAAATGGAGAGCAAGGCTGGAGATGTCACAGTGTCCGGCTTGAAGATTAATGAAGAGTATAAGATCAGGTGTAGAGCCAAGTGTGCAGTCGGCCTTGGCCCGGCCTGTGACGATAACGCTTTAATTAAAACCTTACCTACCAGTCCTCCAGAAAAAAGCAAAGAGAAATCTGTAGTTGTGTGCACAGAAAAGCCACCTGAGGCTGTTAAGAAAGAAGGCAGGAAGATTACAGGACCCCCAGATTCTCTGGACGTTCATACTCTTCCTCTGAAAGCCCAGCCCATAAATGTAGAGGGGTGTGAGCGCTTCATATTTGGAAAAGACTCTGGGAACAAGAACCGCACCATCATGGTTCTAGGAGCCACTGGGGCGGGGAAGTCCACCCTGGTCAACAGGATGATCAACTACATCCTGGGGGTCAAATGGGACGACACCTTTAGATTCAAGTTAGCAGACGAAGGCGCGGCCAAGTCTCAGGCTCACAGCCAGACCTCTGAAGTCACCGTGTACAAGCTCAACCACCGAGAGGGCTTCCAGATCGACTACTCCCTGACTATTGTGGACACACCGGGTTTCGGAGACACAGGAGGCATAGAGAAAGACAGGATGATTAGAAGTCTACAAAGGATTTTCTCAGCTGAACATGGAGTCAGCGAGATTGATGCCATCTGCTTCGTGGCCCAAGCGTCTCTAGCTTGGCTTACACCATTACAGAAATACATCTTTGAATCAGTGCTCTCCATATTTGGCAAAGATGTGGCAGAGAACATCCGGATTTTGGTGACATTTGCAGATGGCACAAAACCTACGGTTCTCGACGCAATCAATGAGTCTGCGGTCCCCTGTCCAAAAGAGAAAGATGGTTTACCAATTCACTTCAAATTCAATAACTCCTTGTTTGCTGACAACAAGGTACTTGGTGCGAAAAACAAAAGTGAAGACAATGACGATGATGATGACGATGAAGACGGGGACGGATTTCATAAAACAAATTGGGACATGGGAACCAACAGCATGAACAGATTCTTTTCTGCTCTGAATTTCATTGAGACCAAGAGCTTGACCTTAACTAAGGAGGTGCTCAGAAAGAGAGGTGAGCTGGAGAATCTCCAGATTAAGGTGAAATTGGGCTTAGCTAAACTTGTGGCGATTAAGCAAGAATCTGAAATTCTCCAAACACACGAGGCAGCGATCACAGCCAATGAGGAATTTGAGTATGAGGTCATCTTCATGAAACCTGTTCAAGCTGACATTTCCAAAACAGGGAAATACATCACCAACTGTCAGCAATGTGAAAAGACCTGCCACTTTCCCTGCTCCATACCAAACGATGCTGAAAAGAGTCGTTGTAGGGTCATGGGACCAGACGGCAACTGCACACAATGTGAGAACAAGTGCCATTGGATGTTGCATTTCAACCAAAAGTATCACTGGGACTACGAACAGGTGACGGAGAAACTGACCTACAAGGACCTGAAAGAAAAGTATGAAAAGGCCTCAGAGAAAGCAATGTCCGTTGTAGATGTCATCAAAAAGATGGAGCTGGAGTACGACCTCCTACAGGAGGAGGTGGTTAGGCTGAAGGAGTGCTCAGCCGAGTGTCTCAACACCCTGAAGGAGATCGCTCTGAAGCCCAATCCACTCTCAACACCTGAATACATTGACCTGATGATAGAGGGAGAGAAGTCAGAAGCCAAGCCTGGCTACCTGGAGCGCATCGAGAAAGTACAGCACATGAGGGAGAAGGCGGGGAAGGAAATAATAATAAATAATAAATTTTATTTTTGCCGCCTTTACCCAAGGTCTCCTTACATAGAATAAAAAGCATAAGATAACAACAACAAAGCATCAAATAACAGCATCAAACATAATTAAAACCAAACATCGATCACTGGTCACTGTAGTGCAGTCACCAGTCATAGTGAGTATGCAGATTTGGAGGTGGCCAGCGGAGCCAAACTGCTCTAGATGTGGGGGCATGATAGTCCAGCGGACTATCATGCCCCCCCCCCCCCCCCCCCCCCTCTCTTCTCGTTAATCTGGACCTGACAACCTGGCTGAGATAACATTGAGTGAGACTTCTGTGACTCGCACACTCTAGATCCCGATGTTGAAATGAAAATATAATGAGGAGTTTAATACCCTGATTTTGTTTCGGTTGTTCTGCTATTTATATGCTTGGCCGCACTCCCCACTCCAGCTGAAACACAGAGTGTATTGACTTACTGTTTCTTTATTTTTCAAGTTAATTGTGCAAATTCTTATGTGTGCTTTTCACACACTTCAACACATTGGATTATGGCTTTGATGTACTTTCATCATGAGATAAATACATTTCTTCTTATTTTTTAATTCATGGTTTGCTGTGTGTTCTTTGTCAGTAGTTTGTAAATGTAGATGTTATGAATTCATGAGGCATTCTTTTTAAGTTTGGGTCCCGGGGAGACCCCATGTGTCTCTTTTGGGTCTCAAAGTGAAAAGGTTTGGAACCCCTGAATTATAGAAGAACAAAGGCTCTAAAAGAGACTTAAAGCTAATACAATGATCTGTGTTTTAAAAAAATGCCCATTGAAAATTCTCAAAAATGTATCCTTTGCAGACTGCCCCTTCTGGTCTGTTTTAACAAGGTCATGAAACCACCAGCAGGGGGCGACAATCAGAGATAGTTTTTGTGTCAACTTTGTACAACAGACGCTAACATTTATCGGCCCCAGCCACAGCCCTTCATTTTCATGTCAACATAAGGTACAATTTCCCAATTGATATAACACTGTGCGTTTGCGTGTTCCTAACACAACATTAATGAAATAGTGTAAAATATCCAAGACAAAATATTCTCTGGAACAGAAATAATGAACAAATATAAATTACAAAATGTGACAAAATGTTTAAATGATTAAACCTTATTTGGGACATAAACTGGTTTTGTTTTCCACTTACCCGCCGATCCATTTCCCAGTCCCCATACTTGGCCTACATATTGTTAGTAAGAATGTTTGATTGACCAGGCATGCTAGGCATTGAATGATTAAATTAACAAAAATAATAAATGTGCTCTCTATTTGGCATCGTAAACATGAACATTAGAAGGGTGAAAATACTCACAATTTAGTGAGAAAAATGGGCCTGAGCTTCATGCAACTGCTGGCTAATTTCTCCCCACAAAAGAAGCCCAACGCCAGGGGAGGGTCAGATTGACTGTACGCAATTGGCTGCATGCCTTCGTTACCCTGTCGTCATTGTGTTAAACCAGCCAACCGCGCCAAGGGGAAAGCTTGGTGGCTTTTCCCCTTTTATCTCATATTTATGTTAGAAAACCTCATAAAGTGAGATTTTCATGCCATGGGACCTTTAAGTAACTGCTTTGACGGGGGTTTAATATGCCCCACCGACAACTCAACATCCCAGGCGCTGAGTTTCTGGTGATCTTGGCCCGCATATACACATGTAGGATGCCTTTGACAACATTTGTCTATTTAAAACTTATACCCCTAAAAAGTTTAAAAAAAAAAGTATACCCCTAAAGCAACAGCAACCCTGTCGATCTGGGAAATGCTTTAAGATTTAAGTGTTTTAAGTCTGCATGCGGGACTTCCAAAATCAACCACCCCAAAAAACCTAAATTCGACACGGGCAAACGTCTGGCCTATCTTCTCCTTCAATACCATGGACCTGATAGAAAACAAGAATGCATTTGTCCTTTTGCAGTAAAAATGATCTGTAAAACGTTTGTTTTGTGGGCAAACCCTGGCTGAAGTCTATGTATCATCGTGTGTACTGCATCTCCCCTCATGTCTCCCATCACACAAGGGAATCTACAGAGGAAAAAACTTAGCCCAGCAGCAATCCACAGGTAAAGGATTTTTGTGAAGCATTTTATTATATAGTAATCGTCATGTTGTCTCTACGAAAAAAAGTCCACCCGCTACCCGCAGCATCCAAGACAATCACGTGAAGAACCGCAGAAGAGCCAACACCTTGACGCGTGCACCCTAGTCTTCAACCTATCTGTGACCTGGACCGTAGCAGAACGCGACTGAACAAGGACGGCTACAAATGAGGTGAAAGGAATATTGTACAAGAGGTCAAAGGTCAACAGCGATGGTTCACTGGTCTTGTGTCCTCTAACCGCCCAACCCCCTGGACTTGGCTGTAGTCGGGATCAGTCACTGTGTCTCTTCCACTGTGATGAGCTTACAGCGGCCGGCCACTGGGAGTTTGACTTGTTGTTGTTTTTTTAAATTAGCAGGATTTGGACTGGGAATAGTGTGGATTTACTATTTCCAATCCTCCCCAACACTTTATTTTTATGTTTTATGGAAACTTTGTCACCTTATTTTAGCGTGTATCTGATTTGTGCAATATCCCAGCACCTTTTTAAAAAGGTTCAGTTTTATTTAGACATGAGTAGCATTTATACAATCTGGTTGGAGTTCGTATCCAGATTGAGAAAGCTGCATGCATGCATTTACAGAAGAGCTGGCCATGGTGAAGCGCTACTCAACCTTGCATCTTGACAATATTTTTACATTGTGGATCCAATGTAAAATCAAAAGACAACCAATCCAGGCAATCCCTCCAATTACTGGGTGTTGTTAAAATCGTCTTTATTTTATTTATCTTTGATCTCAGTCGAGATGAACTGTACGGTAAGCCAAAAAAAACTAAACATGTTGATGTTCATTACACTACAAACATTTTCAATCGCAGTCTTTAGCAAAAGAAACATGTAGTATATGTATAATAAAGACTTATACAAAATTGAGAAGATGGTGTTTTCTTATTATTTTCATCCAAACCTCTTAAACAGCGTCATTCGACACTGTTTCTCATCAAAATAAGAGCCTATTCTCTTCTATGATTTAAGTGTGCAAAAATAAAATCGCTTCAATTGTAAAAGTTCAATTTCAATCTGTTTACACATACAATTTCGACTACAACCGATATCTTTCGTAAGAATGTTACTCCTCATCACCAAAGAATGAGTAAAGGAAGATAAAGATCAAAAACCTTTAAATAAAGCATAACGTTGAGACGCCAACAAAGAGTCATTGGAAAACGTTGTGACAATAGTGACACGGTTGGTGAAAACTGTGACAGCGCGGAGGTATAGTTGGTTGAAATGAATCTGTATTGGCTCAAAGTCTGTATTTTATGGACCGGTGTAAAGGAATTTGTCTGAATTTTTCTTTTTAAGAATTTGCCAGCCTAGATCCAACAGCCATCCAGCCATCTGCAAAGCAACACACGCTTGCGTTTTCCATTTGAGCTCGAATGCACTGATGATGTAGGTTAGGATATCAGGGGACGACCACAACATTTAAAACTCATCTAAGATCCGTGAACATTAGGGCCCCCTAGTGATTCGGATGTGCAGTTAAGTGCTACAAAATGTAAACCTTTCAAAGCGAGAGAACACAACAACCGACAAGAGCGAAACCCATACGTACCGGGTGAAGGTCACCCACGGCAGACACCTTGGCGACCCCACCCGTGGACAGACACAACTTGGCTCAACAGTGAAAAGACATTAAAGGTGTCCGTGCCTTGAAACACATTGTGCCATTTTAATTACTATGAACAAATCACATGAAACCTTTTATAGTACCGCCAACTTATATTATCCTTTGAACATTGCTCTGTCTCTGTTAAGAACCCCCCCACTTCCATTGATAAATAGATTTTATATATATATATATATATATATATATATATATATATATATATATATATATATATATATATATATATGAGACGGCAGATTGGGGGGGGGTCTCAAATACCCGCAACAAAGCTGAACTTTTCCATGTCCAGTCACACACACGTTGTTATGGTTACCAAAGTGGCCCCCAAAGGCCCTTTCGAATTCGCATTATTTGTTTTTTACAGCAACAGTGATTACTTTGGTATTAGTGCAGAAGTGCAAATTCTAAGGGTCCAGAGACGATAATAACACACTCTTCAACACAAACAAGCTCATCTACAGGCAGCCGGTTCAGACTGAACTCCCCGTCGAGTCTCTGCCCTCTTATCAACAAACATCAAACCCAGGGGCAGCACTGTGCTCAGTCACACCTGGGTTAACGCTGCTTTCTGATTGGCCCAGACAGGTGCCAGGTAACGTCATACAACCCTTCAGTGTGTGACGGTATTTCACTACTTCAGCAGCAGTGACCCCGGTTGACTGCTGTCTCTAGGGCTTGATCTTGGTGTTGGGGGTGTGTGTCGAAAGTGTGCGTGCATGTGTGTGTGTGTGTGAGAGAGGAGAGCAAGCTTCAGGTCACCTTGCTCATAAGCCTCTTTTAACCGTTCACCGGCTCGTTCACAACACTCGCTGAACGAATCGTCATTCTCCGGCCAACGGCGGGCATTGTAACAGCCGCGCGCGTGTGGCAAGCCGCTATTGGCCGAAGTCAGACCTCTCCCTGACGTGTAAGCGTATGGCGGTAACGGAGCAATTATGGCTGAAATTGAAAACTGTGGAAGAAGTGTGCTAGCGCTGCAAATGCATATTCTATGGCATTGTGTTGAACTTGATTAACTAGGTGAGAACGTACACAGCGAAGAGGAAAGGAAGCCAGGCGATTCAGTTGGGAGGACACACTATAACCGCCCTCTGGCAGGTGTGCGAGTGTGTGGGTTTGTGTGCGTGTGCGTGTGTGTTTCTCAGCAGCCGACGGCGTCCCAGAAAGTCAGTGAAAGTGTCTGAAGACATCGGAATTGTCCTTCTCCTCTTCCTCCTTTGAATTCTCTGGCTCTCTTCCCTCCTCTTCCCAAGCCTCCACAAACGCCTCCGAGGAGAGGCGACTTGAGTCTGGAAGAGAAGCCAGAAGAATCCCATCAGATGGAACGGATAACAGACGTCCTCCCGCATTCCCAGGGGAATAGGATAGGAAAAGCTATTCAATCCGAGTGTTGCACAGCAAGTCATGTTTTGCTGACTATTAGCAAGTACAATTTTGATATGAACCCCTGCAAATATTGAATCAAGGCAGAATTTAGATCATGAGCGATTAGGAGCACATAGCAAGAACCGAGCCCTACACAGCTCTGGAACAACAGAGAGGAACAACAGGGTGTTTTGAGACTCCATGTAAACAGGCCTTTGATCAGGTGCTTTCCCTCCAGATAGCAAGAAGAGGGATGGAACTAGTGCTGTACCTTGGAGGGCGTCTTCAGTCTCGCGGCAACATCTAAAGAAGAACCTGTGGAACAAAAACAAAAGCTCACTCAAAGAGAAGCTCACTCAAAGGCAAAAATTAAACCCTTCTCTGAGAAACATCACAGAAAAGACGGAACCGTTTAACATTGACCCGTTCTCCAAAAATATAAATATATACTAACAGTATATATTATATTATACTGGCGGGCAATGTAACAGTATATTTTATACTGTTAGATAGATTGATATTATACTATCTATCAAGATAGAGAGATATAGAGTTAGAGATATATAATATAGATAAGTATAACAAAAATTGAATCAAGGTAGAATTGTCATCAGGGGTAAGCAGGACAATATGGCCACATTTACGATCTTTTACTTTGAAAAGCACATGAGAGGGTGTAGCACTTGGGCCTGGTCCTAGGGGAGGGGGCTTTTACTGTGAAAAGAACATGAGAGGGCGTAGCACTTGAGCCTGGGGGGGGGGGGGGGGGGGGCTTTTACTGTGAAAATCAGATGAGAGGATGTAGCACTTATGCCTAAGCCTGGGGGGGGGGGGGCTTTTACTGTGAAAAGCACATGAGAGGGAGTAGCACTTGAGCCTGGTCCTGGGGGCTTTTACTGTGAAAAGCACATGAGAGGGTGTGGCAGTTGAGCCTTGTCCTTGGGGTAGGGGCTTTTACTGTGAAAAGCACACTTTTACGGTGTAGCACTGGAACCTGGTCCCGGGGGGGGGGGGGGGGGGGGGGTTACCTGCGACTGGTCCAGCACCAGCCAGCGCTCCGTGGAGGTCTGCAGGTCCTGTCCGCTCAAAGGCTCCCTCAGACGCACCTTCACCTCGATGCGGCCCCCTGTGTGCTTCCGGCCGTCCATCACCTGTAACCGTGGAGACGACGGTGCGCTGGTGAGAGACGCGCGCTGCGAGCTAGGAGCTAGGAGCTAGAAGCTACAAGCTAGGGCCTTGTGGGCTCACGGTGAACAGAGAACAAATCAAGGAGGATATAAGATATCTGCTGTAACCAGGGTCCAAAGGTCAACTCAAAAAGGTGATACATTATGCCACCAGGTGTGAGTGTGATTAGCCGTTACAAGCCGTTTTGAAAATCTGCCTCTTCTGACATCACAAGTGGGCGTGTCCACCAGGTTTTCAAAACGGCTTGTAACGGCTTATCAAACTCACACCTTAAGAATGTTGCCTGTTCATCTGCCTGAGTAGTAGGACAGCAATGGACAAGCAATGGTTTTAATATGTAACCCTGACCTTTTTCTTTCCTTGCAAATGGCAAAAATGTATGTATTTCTGACTCCTATAGCTCCTCAGCCCAGTCGTGTTCATCGTTTAGGTTGTAAAGCTATTTATTATTGCAGATACTTAGATACACAGATTCCTTGTTTTGATTGTTTGCAGCTTCATGGGGCTGCTCTGGACTAACCGCTAAAGGGCTGATTATGTTCCCACCGTCCATGTAATGCAAGGGGGTTACGGACCCCTTACGTCCTTGCGGACCCTCCTTGCGTCCACCGCAAGGGCCTGACGTGCGGCTCCCAAAAATATTAGCCTTCCGTCGAGGCGACGCAGCAGCAAGGGCTGTGATTGGTCCGCTCACTAAAACCTGACGCAGATCCATACAGGTTTAGGACTGCGTCGGAGCGTCTGCGTGGTCATTGCGTTGCGTGAACGTGGAACCACAACCAGCCGCTAAGCCTCCACCGTTGGACTGTGAGCCGGCAGGGTGGACGCGGTCTCACCTCAACGATCTCCCTGATCTCGCTCTGGCTCTCCAGCTGCTCCAGCTTCACCACGGCCGAGCCCACCGCCTTGTCGCTGCGCAGGAACCCCCTGGGGTCACATGACGAAGGGAGAGGGGATGACATCACTGTCTCGCCACAACAACAACCAAAAGCTCCTCCGTATCGGTGTCAGGGTCACTTGTTTGTGTAGCCGCTTCTTAATGCAGAGTTTGTGCACCTAGCTGTACATGTTTCGGTGTTTTGGTGGGCTCGTTGCCCATGGTCACCGATGCGGACACAGTGTGGATACATGATCCGTACAGAGATCTCTTTGGATGAACCTACTGCAGTGCGGGCCGTTCTCTTCCACACTCATGTTTTTGTCAAGCTGGATGACCTGACCTAGGTCATGATGACCTGCACCTAGTAATGTCTGTTTAACCAAATATTTACAGCACAGATTGCATTGAACTAAGATTGAAAGGGTAGAGCAGCAAACAAATTAAAAATAACTGACTGTCTGTCTGTCTGTGTCTCTATGTCTGTGTGTGTGTGTGTGTCTCTGTGTGTGTGTCTCTGTGTGTGTATGTGTGTGTGTGTGTGTCTCTGTGTGTGTGTGTGTGTCTGTGTGTGTGTGTCTGAGACGGACCCCTTGTGCAGGACCTCCAGCTTGAGGCCCTTGGACTGCAGCACCCTCCTGAAGCCCCGGTGGTTGCGGTTGATGGTCAGCGTGAAGCTCTGGTTGTATTCTGGGGAGGCAGAGCGACGGCAAACACGTCAGTAACCAGACCGCCCGGCCGCTGAATGACACTAGGGCTGAACAATAATAGAAGAATCGAAATCACGATGTAATAGAACGAGATATGCAAATCGCAAAGGCTGCGCAAAAAATAAGAAAATATAGGTCGCTTTTTTTGGGGTTTGTTTTGTTATCGTATCTGACTGGAAATCAGTCATTTTACAAGTCAATCCAGTAAAAAAGATTATAGGTTAAAGGTTATCAAAACAATTAATCTCAACACATAAAGCTGGCCTAAAGGAAAGAGCAGTTTATGTGTTGACTGCATCCAATGTTGTGTTGGTCATATTAAAGAAAGATTTATTGCCTTTTTATTGAATAAAACAGAACATAAGGAAGTTAATCAATTTAAAAAAATGGCATATTAATTCTCAATCGCAATATTGGTCAAAATAATCGCAATAATATTATTTCCACAAATCGTTCAGCCTAAATGACACACAGGAATCCCATCCTCTGAGAGGTGGTGGCTCACCTGGTGAATTGTTGTTTTTGATGACCGCCGTTTTATGGGATTGAGGTTTCTCCTGGTTAAACAGGAAGCCGATGTGTTGAAACAAGGAATAGGTGCACAGCAATCTGGTGAAATGATTTCCCATTGGGGTGGGCTACTTACTGTGCTTGGATAGGGGAAGTCAAACTTGACGTATGCATCCAGGTCATTTGCTTGGATACCTAGAGGAGAGGATTTGTTTTGAATAGTCCCCACAGTGAAACTAGGAGTGCATGCGAAAAAGCCCATTTAACTAGAACGGCCTATAGAAAGGTTTAAACACTCCCTCATCCCATAATGAGCACCAGTGCGGACGCTTACCACTAGGAGCGGGTAGATTCAACCCTTTGACCAACTCCACCACCATCTCAGTACTGCTGAGCTCCGGGAAGATCCTGAGGGCAAGGAGAAGACAGAACGCCTTAGCTGAGGAACACGGTCGGGACAGAACGCCTTAGCTGAGGAACACGGTCGGGACAGAACGCCTTAGCTGAGGAACACGGTCGGGACAGAACGCCTTAGCTGAGGAACACGGTCGGGACAGAACGCCTTAGCTGAGGAACACGGTCGGGACAGAAGCCGTCAGGACAGAAGCCGTCAGGACGGGGCTCGGACGGGGCTCTGGGTCTGTGGTGTCCCCCTACCTGACGGTGCGATGGGTCCTCTCCTCAAAGTGGTGCTTGGGGGGGTCCAGCCCCCGCGCCTGCGACAGCCTCAGGATCTCCAGGTTCTTCTTACAGCTCTCGGCCATCTTCTCGAACCTGGTAGGACACGGAGAGGGGGGGGGGGGGGGCAGGGGGCAGGGAGTCAGACGGACGGCGTGGGAGAGATTCTATGTGGGTTCCCTTAAAGGTTGTATCAGCACTGTTGGGCGACGTCACTTCTGTTGGTAATGGAAGCGAGATCCCAAACAAACCAAACCAGCTCGCCCCTCCCTTCAGTGTTTTGTGCATCCAGTAAAAACGACCATGAACGCAGCGCAAAACCCCGCAACACCCACCCCTTGTCGGTGATTGGTTTGGATACTATTTATTTAGGATTTGAGTGGTTGGTAGTACCATTTGTTTATGTGTGCGATCTCGGAGCATAGGCTGCCTACAGAGACGCGTTTTTACTGACGGCCTGCTTATGGGGCGGCCAGCTAGCGGATCGGATGGAAAGATCAGATGAATGTCATCATTTATGTTTCGGCCTAACATCGCTGATACAACCACCAGAAGAGACATTTGTCGCCCGTTCGCGTTGTCGCCCAAGTTTTGTCGCGCAACAAATCATAAGCTATCGCTGTGCAAGTTTTGTCAGGCGAATTTGCTGCGGTTCATGCCGGACTGCACTGCAGGGAACGGTTGGCCGGTTGAACGCTGATTGGCTGTTACGTTACACATGTCACTCAGTGGCCACGCTGTCGAACGCTGATTGGCTGTCATCACGCGAATGCCACAGAAAAGTTGAAATATTTAAACTCGAGCGAATTCGATGCGCTGCAAATCCTCGTGAACGCGCTCGCCCGTGCAGGGCGAAAAGTGTGGCGCGACAAATCAATACTACAAATTAGAGCTGTCAGTTAAACGCGTTATTAACGGCGTTAACGCAAACCAAATTTAACGGCGTTAAATTTTTTATCGTGCGATTAACGCAATTATTTTATAAAAAAAAAAAAAAAAAATTTTTTTTTTTTTGGCTCAAAACAAAGAAGCAGTAGCCTGACTGCTATGTTCAAATGACATTTGTTCAAAGCAGTCGTTTAATTGCACTATAGGCTCTTTTTTTGTATCGTCCTGTTTTGATCAGTGTATATGCCAATGTTGTTATCAATAAAAAATCATTTGCACAAGGCAAGCCGATGCACTTCACCATGTTGATAAGAGAATTAAAATGAGAAGAATTATGGGACAAAAAAATCAAGGGATATTTAGCATAGAAAAATATTTTGCGATTAATCGCGATTAATTAGAGTTAACTATGACATTAATGCGATTAATCACGATTAAATATTTTAATCGCTTGACAGCTCTACTACAAATCAATACGCCGGTTTTCTCTAGCGAGTAATTCCCCCAATTCGCGTCTCTACATCTACTTTGTATTGGATTGTGTCGTCCCTTCGCGTTTGGTGTGAACACACCTTCAGAGCTACAACTTACTGTTACACAAGCCAGCAAATAACTTTAAAGAAATGTAAAGAATACTTTACTTTGTCGTCTCTGTGATGTTCCCCAGGTGTGTGAATTGTTTGGAGTAGGTCCGACATTTCTAGACGAGGGGCACAAAAGACACACGATAAAATACCTGCAAGGCCCCAAAGAAACAACATATAACAAAAGAGAGAAGAAAGTTCAAGAAACTACAGCAGTATGAATACATAATTAAATGTGATAATAACCCACTATAACATGCCGTTATCAAAATGGCAACAGCGAACCAGCGCTCTACCTCGTGTTGTTCCTTGAGGATCTTGAGGAGCTGTGCGTAGACCTCCTCTGCCTTCTCCGAGAGCTGCACATCACTGTGGTGCACGAGGATGAAGTCCTCATCCTCGTCACCAGGGGGCGACGGCACCTGGAACACACAGCATACGCATTAGTATTGAACTAATCTCCCATCCAGAAGTTTGACAATCCTATCGCCGAACTCCCAAGGGGGGAAACGGCACAGAGACTGGGCCGGAAACAAGGAAGTGGAGTGGAGTTACGCAGTTTTTTTTTGTTTTGTTACCGATACATACCGATTCTTCAGAAAATAAAGTAATACGCAAACGCATCCTTCAGAAGACGATTTACCGAATTGATTTCTACAGTGGCCAGTCTACTATGTGGGCGTGGTGATTTTATTAAATTATAGGCGTGGAGCTTTTATATACCAGGGTAGGGTTAATAGACTAAACTAGATAAGATAACACGAAGGTATCCCGCAACACAAAAGTACGCAAGTTGAATGCGAGTCGACAAAGATTCAAGCCGTGTCCTGTTCTAATCTGTAACTTTGCATCACCCAGTTAGCGATTAGCAACCAAGATGGCCGTTAGGCGACCGAGGCCCAGAGAGGCAGTGGGAGACACCTTGCTGATGTCCACGGGGTTTCCGGCCCGTGCCGCCTCTATCAGGGGCTCCAGGGCCTTGGCGGAGCGGAGGAAGCCCTTAGCCTGCTCCAAGTCCTTCTTCTGCTTGGCCTGTAGAGCTGCCCTCATGTACTGCTTCCTGCGGCCCTCCAGGAAGTCCAGCTGCTGTGTGCCTGCACCGCACACGCACACGCACACGCACACACACACACACACACACACACTCTCTTTCAGGCTGTGTTTGATTTGGCTTTGCCAGTGGGCCCATCAATAAACATAACCAGTCACATTTATGGCATTCAGCAGACATTGTTATCCAAAGCGACTGTTCATACACAAACAGACAGCCGGCTCGTTGGGAGCAGTTAGGGTGAGGTGTCTTGCTCAGGGGACACCTCGACACTCGAGATCGAACTAGCAACCTTCTGGTTACAAGTCAATCCGCTCTAACTCCTGAGCTAGGCAGACACTATATATAACCAATTGAAAATAGTCTCTAAATTAAAAAGGGAGCTGTACAAGTGTTTCTGAGGGTCTGACCTGTGGGTGAAAGGCCCTCTTTGGCAGATTCACTGACAGGGGAGGAAGCGCTGGACTTCTTCCGCTGTGGCTGCACCATGGGGGGCACCGCCATGGTGGGCTTGGTGGGAGAGACCTGGTCCTGCGGTCGAGAGGAAGGAACTAGGGTGACTTAGAGCTGGACGATTAACCCATTTTTAATCATAATTCGAATGAATGGTTTAGGACGATTTTCTTTTTCAACAAAATCGATTATAAAAGAATAAATAAAAATAATGACGTTAGGGTTAGGGTTAGTTTGACGTTTTTTGGGTTAAATATCAACATGCAGTGAAAAAAGAGAGTGGTAGAGTTTGCTTAAAGTCTGAGGCAACCATAGGGGGAAGCACATCACATTTATTCCAACATCTTAAACGGATGCACGCACCAGAGTGGGAGATGTGTTTTACTTATTTTGCTTTTGTTGATCATTGTTATTCTTCAAATAAAATCCAAACTTAAAAAAAATAATGTATTTTTCACTTGAAGGAAATAATCTCTTAAATTCGATAATCATGTTAGGTTTTTGGCCAAATCGCCCAGCCCTAGGATGACCCAGGGAAGGGTGAGGAAGCACAGCTGAAACGCTTCACAAGTGGAGTGGTGAAACCAGACATGGTAGGTGGCTCCACGAATGTTGACCTACCTCCTCTCCGTCCTCATCCACATCTGCAGGGTCGGTCGTGGCAAGCTGATTGGCTGTCTCCAGCGCAGCAGCCAATCCCTGATCAGCTCCCGCCCCCTTCTGGCCAGGGATTGGAGGAAAGCCTTGAGGACACAATCAGCGTTTTGATTATCAGAGAGGTTTGTCTCCATTGTTTTATATCAAATCAATATCCTAGTCAGCAACATAGAACAAAAAACGTGAGGTATCCTAAAGTTTGGAAATATGGAATGCGTAGGCAGTATTAGTACTCGCAACTAACCAAACCAAACCCTACAAAGCATGCCAGGTATATGTTTACTGTAAAGTTTAAACACCAGTTCAAGTATTTTAAGCTGCCGTTACACTATTGATACATTATCAGAAAAGGAATAGATTCAACTATACCATTATTCCAAGCCATGACCGTATTCTGCTACCGACGCCTATCGAGTTTAAGATAGTATCCACAACTGTGTGGGCATCTGTTTGTGTATGAATGCGTACTTGTTTCTCTACACAGTCTACAACTCCTTTAAATATATGCAAAAGAGTCCCAGCATCCTGCAGAACACACGCAGACTCTAGAGGTGGGTCAGTGGCTACTACCACTGGTCATTTTCACAGCGGTTGGAAAAAACATGGACAGCTATTGATAAGAAGTTAACGTACGTCTGTGGTTATTTAAAGGGGACATAATATTCCACCATGTGCGAGTGTGATTAGCCATTGCAAGCCGTTTGAAATCTATCCGTCATACATCTAGGTGGACACGTCCCACCTGTGATGTCAGAAGCGCTACATTACCAAAACGGCTTGTAACGGCGAATCGCACTCACACCTGGTGGTATAATATGTCCCCTGTAACTGGGAGGACAGGAGGGGAAGACGGGGGGGTTCTCACCCGGTGGGGTGGGGAGCTCCTCAAAGTTCACCGGCTTCCCCGCTTTGTGTGTTCGGATGGCACTCTGGTATTGCTGTAGCAAGTCAACGGGAAGAAGGGTTTCAGTCAGGGACAGCCGCCCTCCGGCGATTTGCAAGTGCTATTTTACATGGACGTCCACGGGAGCATTGACACGGGTTGGTAGAGGACCGGTGGTTTGAAGATCAGTTGACAGTAACACATCCCCCGTTGGGGTGGTGAACAAAAATGATCCGGGGCAGTCTGCTCAGGGAGGAGTCTGGGCATATGACACTGACGTTTTATGTTCACGGTTTTATCAGCGGTTCTAGTCCGAAATATAAATGGTCACATTCATCGGATCTTTCCTCATGATCCGCTAGCTGGCCGCCCCATAAGCAGGCCGTCAAAAAAAACGCTTCTCTGTAGGCAGCCTATGCCCCGAGATCGTACATAAAAACCAATGAAAAAAAAAACAGACACTCAAAACCATAATGAATAGTATTCCAACCAATCACCGACAAGGGGTGGGTGTTGTGGGGTTATTGCGCTGGGGTTATTCGTGATCGTTTTTACTGGATGCACGAAACGCTGAAGAGAGGAGCGAGCTGGCTCTGTCTGTTTGGGGTCAAGTACAACAGAAGTGACGTCACCCATCATCGCTGATACAACCTTTAATTGTATTATTTATTTTTTGTTGTTGTTTTTTGGGGAAAGAAATGCTTGTGGTAAAAAATACACGTCTGTCCGACAACGCAGCAAAGTGGTACGACAAAACTGTTGTTCAGCACGCAGGCTGTGAAGCTGCCCCAGCGCGGCCCGCTCACCTTGGCGATGCGGTCGTGCATGCGGGCCTTGCGGTCGTCCCCGCCGGCCTTGGCCTGGGCGCTGGCCTCGGCGTACTTGGCCCTCCGCTGCTCCAGGGCCTCTAGCACGTCCCTGGGGGCCGTGGGGGGGGCCGTGGGGGGGCCCGCTGCCTGGGCTGCCGCAGGCACTAGGCAAAGAGCAAACTAAGTATTTAATTGTCTTTGCTTTGAGCATCATGGCATCACCCCCACTCTGAAACCCATTATAAAAAACAGTCTAGGCACTGCCCAAGCGCACACACACACACACACACCCCTAGAGTTCCACCAATAAGTAAGTAGTATAAAAAATTCATCCATAAGGATGATTGCGCTGCCCACTTGTTATTGCACTATTGCCCCCCCCCACCAGTTATTGCACTGTTCCATCAGGAAAAGCTCCCTCCATTAAGTAGCTTAATCGATAGCGGAACTACTTGAATCTATTTAGCCTACAAAATGGGGGGGGGGGGATAATGAGTTAAGAGATCCCTCCAGCCAGAAGTACTTCCTGTTTACGCTCTACATGGCAGAGACAAACAGGTGATACGTAATGAATAATAGAGTGACATAGTAAGCTGGTGAAATGTAGGTTCTGATATCTGACAAACTAGTCACTTAAGGGCTGATTATGGTTCCGCGTTCCCGCAACGCAATGACCACGCAGATGCTTCGACGCGGTCTAGAACCCTTATGGTCCTGCGTCTGGTTTTAGTGAGCAGACCAATCACAGCCCTTGCTGCTGCGTCGCCTCGACGGAAGGTTACAATTTTTGGGAGGCGCACGTCAGGCCCTTGTGGTGGACGCAAGGAGGGTCCGCAAGGACGTAAGGGGTCCCTAACCCCCTTGCCGTTGTCTGAAAGTAGGACCATAACCAGCCCTTAGTAGTGTTATATCCAAAGCTGGTGACATGAAAGTTTGATACCTGACAAACTAGTCACGTAGAAACAAGCTCTTAACTGTTGGAGTACAGGTTGAGTATGCCTCAGGCAGCTTTTCTTTACGTAATGGCTGAAGCATGACAACTTTTTTTGCCAAGTATAAGAAGTAGTACAAACTTGCATGTGATGCAGGAATATATCTTGGTGACGTCCGACGAGTGATTTTTGGGTTGTTATTCTTATTTTGGACTTGCAGAAGGAATACCCCACACACACACACACACACACACACACACACACACACACACACACACACACACACACACACACACACACACACACACACACACACACACACACACACACACACACACACACACACACACACACCACACACAATGTTATCACCTGGTTCAGAGGGTTGTGCCACAGAAGACTCCTTAGCTGGAGCTGAGCTCCCTCCTTCATCTGCAAGGTACCGGAATCCAACATCACCTCAAATGATACGTACTCTTCTTTGACTTCTATTCAATTACTGGATGCATAGTAATACATAGAAGTTGTATCAGCCATGTTTTTAAAAGTCCCATGACATGCCATCAGGTGTGAGTGTGATTAGCCGTTACAAGCCGTAAAACTGGCGCTTATGACATCATAGGTGGGCTTGTCCACCTAAATGTATGCTGGATAGATCAGTCGACCAGCCTACTGAGTGGACTGAAGCAAACGTTGCTCATCTATCCGTCACACATCACAGGTGGACACGCCCACCTGTGATGTCGTAAGGGACCGATATTCAAAACGGCTTGTAGCGGCTTATCACACTCACACCTGGTGGCAGGTGTGAGTGTGACCTTTGACAACAATACCACGGGGTGTTTCACTGCGCCATGGCGAAATCTGACCATGGCATTTGTATTTAGTAAAACGTCCAATCAGACGCGGACGTATTTGCTATGGCAAATGAAAATACAATCCCCCCACCCCCCAAAACAAGACAATTCTCACCCAGTGGTGGGGGAGGCGGCAAGCCGCTCAGGTCCACGGCCGTTCCGTGCTCCAGCGCCTCCATCACTGCATCAAACTTCTACACACACACACACACACACTACACACACACACACACACACCACACACACACCACACACACACACACACACACACACACACACACACACACACACACACACACACACACACAATGACAGCCTTTGTCGTCTTTCAGATGTCTGGCCTAACTGTGAGACACCGGCCAGTGGACAGGTACAGGGGAAGCGAAAGGCCTCCAGGAGTTAGTTGGGTCTAATAACCTGCACGTGGGGAATTTGTTTTTTTTCTGCTGCTCCTGAACCAAGGGGGATATTGCATGGGCATTTTGGATGGACTCATAGCAGTACAACGTGGGGTCAGAATTGAAGAGCGACATGTGATTTCAAACAGAGATATTGTCGTTATTTCTATAAAGCTACAACGACAGTGTGCTTGTTGTTGTGGTTGGATCTGTTTGCTTTACGGCCTCGTTATAAAACACTAAAGCCAACCAGTAACGGCATCACACCTGAAGCCTTTCGTGTAATACATGTCATTGTATAGCTCTTAAGACTCTTATTCACCCAAAATAGACAGAAAGCAAATCACACTAGTATACCGATAGATACACTTTGAAGCCAGAGTCTTTCTGCCTGAGAATAATGCAGAAGCAGATGGCCCTTTGAACAAACACTGCACAGTGCACAGTGTTTGTTCCAACATTGCTGCTAAACCTGTTGCTTGGTTCTCAAAGACTAAGCAGACCACGAGCAGTTTTGAGTTCCATCTCTTCACTAACACAAGCCTTTGTATGCGTTGATACCACACACACAGATTAAACCCTATGCAAAGCAAAGGCTGGATTGGTATTTGATATAGGTAGTATTATACCACAGTGGGAGGAGAATGGAGTATGCAGGCTAGGGCACCACTCATCAAAGCCAAATTACAAACGTAAACTTGTAAGAGCCTTTGTATTATCGAGTTAGAGTACTGAAACAAGGGGGATGTTATTTTACACAGTCCTTCTAACAAGGAAGGCAAAACATATCAAACACTGATTCAATGTTATTACATGCAGTACAAAAACTAGCTGAATCTATTCATTCACAATCGCAAAATGTACAGATTCAACGGGACCAACTGTTAGTTTATATACTAACTCGATGTCAGTCAACGACAAAATCACAGATATGCAGTTATATTACTAAAATCCCACTACAATGCAAGCTGGTAATAGGTTGAAGCCAATCTCATGCCATAGCCTAATCTGGGGACTGACCCATAGTGTCTGGACGTACCTTGCTGGTCCTCACGTAGAGCTTGGCCTGCTCCACTGCTCCCTGCTTCTTGGCCCGTAGCGCGGCCACCCTGTACTCCCTCTGCCTCTCGAGCAGCATGTTCCTGGTTGCCTCATCCACTGTGGCATCACCCCCCACACACACACACACACACACACACACACACACACACACACACACACACACACACACACACACACACACACACACACACACACACACACACACACACACACACACACACACACACACACAGTAATTTGTTTGAACACGTACTGACAACATTTTGGTACATGTTATTGAATCGTTCTATAAATCTGACGGCCTTCATGAAATGACATTCAGTTATCTAAAACTTAACAACGATCCACCTCCATCTACGGTCATCGGATCAACGGCAGGGTTTCCGACAGCACTTTACAGCTTAGGCGGCCGACTAAGCAACACAATCCTGCCGCCTTCATATATTTTAATTTTATTTTTTATTTCATTGACTCTCTGTTTTTAAGATCAGGTTGCAGCGAAAAAGTGAGATATGAAAATAAGTGTAAATAAATGGTCTGCCGGGAAACCCATAACGGAGTTGTACTGACCCGTGGGTGTCTTTGCCTCCGCCACAGGGGACGACAGGCTGCTCAGGGTGGACGAAGAGCACTCCTCTTCCTTGCTTGGCTCTCCCTGCTGGTCTGCGGGGGCGTGCTGGGGGTCCGCGGGGCGCGGTGGGGCAGGCCCCTGGGACTGGGGGGCCCCGGTGGACACCGGAGGGGGGACGTCTGCCTCGTTCACGCTGCGGCCCTTGGTCACCGCCGTCAACATGGTCTCCAGGGCCTTTGGGAGATTAGACCCGATTTTTATATTTGTGATGAACGTATCTCAACAACGTTGAGATACGTTCGGATTTTTAACAAATATAAAAATCCAAATATATAAAAGTGGCTGTTCTTTTAAAGCTTAGAACGGACATGAGCGAGTACTGACGTCAGAGCCAGAAATACTTTGTTCTCTAAGATACACTATAATGCCTTTGTTAACTATGTTTGGTATAGTGGCAATCTCGGAGATTGTCTGTTTGAGTCATAGATGTGGTTCAAAAGCAGGTGTGCTTTTGAACCGTAGATGTAGATGTTTTGAACCACATCTCTGTGGTTCACACATCTATGACACACGTAAGTCAGTTGGCATTTGGTTTACTGGCAACTATTGCAGACACATACTTTAACAGTATAATTGGTTTTTTCAATCCCTTTTTCACAAGTTATTGGTAAGCTAAATCAAATAAATAGTATAAAATGTATAAAAATATAAATAAATTGAAAGGGTTCCTGCAAGCATCCTTGCATCTTCCTCGCCTATTGAACCCTTTAGAGACCTGAATTTTCCAAGAGTCAACTCTGAAGGGAGAGTTCAGAGTTGTTGCTAGCGCAGCCCTGAAAGAACTGGGTGGTTGAACCCTGCCCACCTTCAAGCCTCGGTCGTATCGCCTCACTCTGGAGGACTCTCCGGCGGCCTTGGCGTTCTCCAGGGCCGTCTTGTACATGGCTCTCCTCTCCTCCAGGGTGCGCTGCAGACTGCCTGGGGCTGAGGAGGGCTCCTGATGTACGGGGGAAAGTACAACAAATATAACCACCAGGGAAGGGTGAGGAAACACAGCTGAAACGCTGGATCACTGGTGGTTGGAGGCAGCTTGTTGAACAATCACAGGACAAAATCAGAACAAAATCAGAACAACCTATTCAATTGGATGAACCATTTCATACAGTAAGTCATGGTCAATTGTTGCTAAAAAAGTTTGTTACGTCCACGCTTTGGCGATGCAAAGAAGGCAGTGTTACCGCAAAACTAAAAATAATCTAGCTGCTCGCATCCGTTCCGACTTAACTGGTTTAGGACGCAAGGCAGGTACGAGAAGAATGTTTTCAAAGATCTCTTGGTATACCATACAGCATCACTCTGCAGGTCTCGTTTCAGTGTGTGAGAAGCACGACTCTGTCAAGAGCAGCACCCACCTGCGCTGTCGGGGACCCTGGTGTGTTCGCTGGAGAAGATTCTGCAGTGACAGTGGAAGTGGAGTCCGCCTTCATGGCCTCCCCCGTTTCCTCCTCACCAACCACTTCCTGTAACTCGGCCTGGTTTTAATCGAGAGTGAGAATAGTCACGCGACGCAGAAGTAACACCAGAAGCAGGTTCTGATTTATGGTTTACTATGCACGGGCTGTAATTGAGTGACAACGACGTGTGGAGGCGAACCAACCAGAAGATCCTCGTCATCTTCCAGGTCATCATCGTCGTCCTCTTCGTCCAAGTCTTTCATACAGTCGTCGGCCATTCTTGCGATGTCTTCCATTGGCAAAGGGGCTGTGCAAACAAATGGTATCCCTTAAATATCTTAACGTTTAAGATGACTGTTGACATGAAGGACTTGTAGTACAATCCTATTCTCACAATTGTTTTAAGAAGCCTGTTTTGGAATGCCATTCGAGTCAATATTAAATAAATAAATATGCCTATGAAATAATTAAAAGAGGCAATAAATATGTCAAGAAATATAAATATCTAAATGTATCAATATATTTAAATAAATAAATATATGTCTTTTAAAAGGACTACTGTTTTTGTTGTTTTCAGGGGCATTTTAGTTCATCATGTCACATGTATCTATTTAATGCCACTTGTAATACATAATGCCACATATCCATGTTATATTCAAATGAGTGGGGGGGGGGTTATTTCAGGCAAGCCCAACAGCATTGAATCACTGTATACACAGCAGCAATGCAGCACTCACTATACACAACATCTACTGAAAGTACAGTTTTTGAGTAAAATTAACAGATGGTGGTTCTAACCTTTGCCCTTCGGCTTTGCCCTCCCACCAGCAGGGGGTTTGTCCCCAGTGATTGCAGCAAGCTCTGCCTCTAGGGACGGGTCGTCCAGGTTATCGTCCATTCCCATAAGCATCTCCTCTGGGCTCATGTCAACAAACAGACCCATCTGTAACGATGACGTAATGATCACATTTTATACATTGCTTCATACTTAGCTTTATACATAGCTACTTGGCCAACTAGACGTACTGATAGATATATGTGGATTTCAGAATAAGTAATTCGCTTCTAAGTCTCCTTTACCTTTTTGGCTGCAGCAGCTCCGTGACCCTTGGGCATCGGTGCCTTCTTCTTCCCGAACATATTTTGGCTTGTCAACAATCCCAACTTGACATGAAGCTGTGGAATATAAACCTAAAATACACACACACACAACGGACCATCTGAGTGCATCCAATGTAAACAAGCATGTGGTTCATAGCGTCATGTGAGGGCTCGTCAGGTGCCTCACCCTAGCAGTGAGCAGTGCCCTGGCTTCCTCTATCATTCACAGCTAGCGTTCACCAGCGTTGAAGTTAGCCTCGCTGGCTGTCATAGCGGCTAGCTAAGCTAAAGTTCATAAACATGCACTCCCATGGAAGATGTCGGTCGTTACAGGCATCCGATTATCGTCTGGATTAGGTTTCTGTTATGGTTGGGAGAATTATTTTCTCCTACTTGTCGAAACGCTCGTTACTCTACCTGTTCATTCGTCACTTATCCCGTCAGTCCCGGAGATGCGGTCAGTTTTGTTTTTCCCTACCATCGCTTTCTCAGTGCGCATGCTCAGGAAGTGGGAGCATTTTGGGACATACATGAAGTCATAACGGTGGTGGGCTGGTGACTGGAAATTTGAATTTATGACTCAGAAACAAAACTGTCAAACAACATCATTTATTTTTACAAAAACGATTTTAGTTGAATTGGTACATACATATATGATAAATAATTCAACACAATATTGACCTTAATGCACTTCTTGTTTTAGGCTTTGCATAAACTAAATACATTTCACAACGCTACATTGTGTCAAGGGTTTAAACATCTTTCTTTCCCACAAAATAATAATACAAAATATATAAAGCATGTTGGCATGAAGAAATTAAACAAATCTCTGTTGTTGTTGCTGTGCAACTTGGAATAGGATGTCCCAATAGATTGGCCATGCCAATATATATCCAACCAGCTCCAACACATATTCTTTCATATTTACCTGCACTTTCGTAATCTTCAGCTTGGACATCAGGGAGACAATGGTGAACAGGGTCATTTAAAGTGTATGACTTACCCCGGTGAAGAGTCCACTAGTGGCTTCACCAGTCCCTTCCATCTGTACTAGAGGCTCAGGATGTGGTTGTCTTCATCCTTCTTCAAGTACAATGGTAAACACAAACAGTTGAACAAGATTCCAAGCTAATGTTTAGTTTGAAGCCTGCCCAAGAAGGTACGACGCTTCAATGGAGGTGCCGGAGCCTACATAAGAAAGTAAAGCAGTTTCAAAATAGAATAAACAAAAATTAACAACCGCAACAATAATGATCACAATTATCACCATAATATGATTAAATGGTCAATAATGTGGAAAAAAAACAGGGTTAGAAAAACATTACGTTTTTTTGAAGCAATTTAACCTTACTGTTCTGCAGCATGATAGTATAAATATATACATTGATGCCTTAATGTAGAGAATAGCATAAATTTGTTGGCTTACTGTTTTTTTGTGGCCTCTTGCTTTGTAGCCAGTCAGATTTAACAGTCAACATGGCAGTGTTTCTCCTGCAGGTAGAACTGGACCCAGTGTTGTGTATGAAGAATGAAGCCTTTCGTTCAGCATTAATGATGGGCCTGGTTATAGAAACCAAGTAAAGGGATCTCCCCCATTGAACTCGGCAAAGGGAAGCCTCAAAGCAGCTGGTTTTCTATTTATTATTTTGTTATAAATATATAAGTGACAAAATATATTGGCATGAGTCTATTATGTCTATTATGAGTCTATTATTTAATAATGCGGTTGACATATAGCCTACTATTTAATGTTAAATTAATTTGATTCAATTGGAAATAATCGAAATTGACCAATACAAAAAGGGTCAAGTAATGATATTATGTATGGTATATCATACATATAGCCTTACTTAAACCTGCTATCAAATATTGGACCTCTAGTAATAACCGTTTCAAACTCGGTCTGGATACTATTTTTTACTGAAAAAGATTGTCATCTTTTGAGGCCCTTTAGCACCCCCTGGAGCGGCATAGGTGGATATCGTGGAGCTGACTCTTGAACCGATTGGGGTCTGATGAAGACCGGCCCTCTCTGACCAGGATGCTGTTTCAATGAAGAAGAAGAAAAAGTTAAAGAAAAAAAGTTATCCATCTGCTCATTGATGATCAATTAGAATGAATTGATTAAGAATAATTATAATTTTTTTTGTGCTGTTCAGCCCTACCTTGTACGGCCCCTTCTCCGGCACAAAGGGCCACTTCATCTCCACAGCCTCCTGGACGAGTAGGGGCAGCTCCGCGCACAAGGAACCTGCCGGGGAAATAGTGTCAACGCACCTTGACACGAGACGAAGCCCGCCTTCAAAATAGTACTACACTGTTTCCTGAGCCCTGTTATAAAGTGGCCTCTTCAAATCCCTGCCAATGTACAGAAAACATGGTGGAAACAGCGCACTCTGTTGGCTTACTTGTACTACGGTGATTCTGCCTCGCGTCTTTGCTGGCTTGGTGCGGTTGGGGCAGAGGGCGACTGCCCCCCCCCCCCGTGCCTCCATGGTTGAAAAAGTGCCCTCAAGCGTGGCGAATACGAGAGAAAGTGCCTTATATGGGTGCCCTCTGGTGCCCCTTCATACAATAAATTAGGATGATGAGCCCTCTAGAACAAGAAAATTCGATAACGTGCCTCAATGAGTGCCCTCTTAACGTCCTTACAGTGCCTCCATGGTTGAAAAAAAGTGCCCTCTAGAGTGATGAATACGAGAGAAAGTGCCATACATGATGCATCATAGCTTTTTGCACGCTGGTTGGGCCCCATGTTCTGCAGAATGTGCCTTTTTATTTTTTCGCGCCTGCCCTTCAAACAGTCTGAGTCCGCCACTGCGACTGCTCCTGCAGCGTCATGATCAGCAAAGGCCAAGACCCGCCCCCGACCTTACATTAACGCAGGGTCTCTCCGCAAAACAGTCTAATTAAATGCTTCACATTAACGCACAGTTCTCTGGACTATATCAGGCACAATACACATATTGTTAAACCTACATACAATACAGTGAACAGAACATCTGCACATTCCAATGCCCATATTTTGTAGATGCGCACGTTCCTTCATTGAGTCCTATGACAAATCATCACATTTTATATTTATGTCTCTTTTTGTATAGTAGGCTACTTTTTTTTCTATTTGCGATGCGTTTATTACTGTTAATTAGGTTATTACTTTTTGCAACAATTTCCAATGCAAATTCCTTGTACTTTAAACCCACTTTTCAATAAAGTCACACATATTATACTGACACACATTGAATGATTATATTTCAAAAATATAACATTTATTTATTTTAGTAATATCCTGTCTATTGCCCTTTACTGCACCAACATACCTGGTATTTGCAAAATTCATAGCCAACCAAGTACCAACCAAGTAGGCTAAACAGAACCGCTATGCTTCTATGGAGTCAGTTTCCTGCCATAATTCAAACCTGAAAAAAAAAGTTTCACAGACTTGTAAGTCTGGGTTTGAAAACTCAACACCTTGTAAAAAAGGTTTTGCAACACTGAAAAAAGAGATTATAACCTGAAAAAAAATAAAACTAAAATTCAAACATCTGTAAACATGATTTTGTGTTCTATTTTATCTTCTTCATCATTTTCAGCAACCCATTTTCAAAGTTCAAACAATTTCACCACCGCATTTGCAGTTTCAAATCTGGCACTGTTCTAACGGTGTATTTCATTGTTGCCCGGTTTTGAAACCTTGTAAATGGGATTCTGCAAACAGGTGTTCATACATTGAGAAATACGTTTTGAAAGGTTGAATATTTAGTTTTAAAAACTTGTAAAGGTGTACGTTTACGACATTGCACCGTATTTTTTCAGAACTGACTTTTCAGCACTGACTTTTCAGAGATTTGAGCGCAAGCTTTGAGTCACGTGAATATTGGCAGTGTTCTGACGCCACTCGTTTTGAAACTCCTGACAGTCAAATCTGAAAACGTTCCTGGGGGCGGGACCATTTAGCTCTAAACCTATTGGTTGCTCTCGGCTGACGTACATTCCAATCACATGTGCCGTTCACCGGGCTGTTCGTGATTGCCAGTGCTCTGCCGATGACACGAATAACAACGGGTTGATTTCGCGGTTGATTTTGATTTCCATTTTCTGGAACCAGAGTCTCATCTCCATAGGACGCGACTAGCAAGGACGCGTCCTAGCAAGGCTGCAGCCTTCACTTTGGGAAACAGCCATGGTTCCAGAAAATGGAAATCAAAATCAACCGCGAAAGTCGCTTGTTATTTGTGTCATCGGCAGAGCACTGTCAATCACGCACAGCCCGGTGAACGGCACATGTGATTGGAATGTACGTCAGCCGAGAGCAACCAATAGGTTTAGAGCTAAATGGTCCCGCCCCCAGGAACGTTTTCAGATTCGACTGTCAGGAGTTTCAAAACGAGTGGCGTCAGAACACTGCCAATATTCACGTGACTCAAAGCTTGCGCCTGTGTGGTCAAATCTCTGAAAAGTCGGTGCTGAAAAGTCAGTTCTGAAAAAATACGTTGTAATGTCGTTAACGTACACCTTTACAAGTTTTTAAAACTAAATATTCAACCTTTCAAAACGTATTTCTCAATGAATGAACACCTGTTTGCAGAATCCCATTTACAAGGTTTCAAAACCGGGCAACAATGAAATACACTGTTAGAACAGTGCCAGATTTGAAACTCTGCAAATGCGCTGGTGAAATTGTTTGAACTTTGAAAATGTGTTGGTGAAAATGATGAAGAAGATAAAATAGAACACAAAATCATGTTTACAGATGTTTGAATTTTAGTTTTATTTTTTTTCAGGTTATAATCTCTTTTTTCGGTGTTGCAAAACCTTTATTACAAGGTGTTGAGTTTTCAAACCCAGACTTACAAGCCTTTGAAACCTTTTTTTTCAGGTTTGAATTATGGCAGGAAACTGACTCCATATGCTTCCCTCATCCAACCATCAGAGATTGGACTGACGGTATCGATGCTCCACTTTCAGCCGCAGAATATTGTGTTTGACTATATTGCGGCCTCACTTCCACCATTCAGCTACCAGGGGATGCTGTTGGACCGTATTGTGGCACTGGCACCAATTCAGTTGTTACCCCCCCCCCCCCCCCCCCACACACACACACACACACACAAATGTAGTACATGACAAGAGGACACATAAACAGGCCATATCCTGTCTGAAAAAAATCTGTTGAAGGGTGACGACGCTGTCTTCCAGGATCTTTTGTCAAAAGAAAGTAGTAGTTCAATGTAGAAGAGGGCCTGTGTGTGTGTGTGTGTGTGTGTGTGTGTGTGTGTGTGTGTGTGTGTGTGTGTGTGTGTGTGTGTAGCTTGTCTGGCTGCCTGGTCAGATATTTTCTTATATTTTCAGACTTTAACAGTTTCATAATGCAGGGCTCGAATATCAGTTTATATTTTGATAAACCTAACATGGAACCAGATTTAAAGCAGATTTAATATATTCATAATGCAAGCAGTCTGGGAAAAACTATCGATCATGTTGGATGGCTTTAAATGAATGATTCCAGGTATTCTGTGGGGAACGACGCAGCAGCAGAACATATTCAGTTATTAAAGATATGTGAACACCTGTTTATGATTAGTAATGTCTGCTGCTTCTATTGTTTGTGTCCTTGTGTTTATTGTGCACATGTAAGGGACTGTTTTTCTGTTGTTTATGTCCTTGTGTTTATTGTCTTCATGTAAGGGACTTTCTGTTTGGTTAATAAAGCATAATGGTGACAAGAATACGTTAAGGGTTTTATTTAGGTTTACAGCACACCGGCTTAAACGCTTCCTAACACCATATTTTTGTAGCTTTTATTTTGACATGTGGTTCGAGCTTTTATTTTGACATTTAGACAGTATCCGACGGCGGAAGGAAGTGAATTTGAGCATGCGTAGGTTTCCGCACGTTGTGGGCAATGTTTTCCGAATGTTTTCTACACGTTGTATAGTTATTTAAAAAGAATACCTATATCGTAATTTTCCAAAGATTTTACAGGAAAAACGGACAGATTGTATTACGTCCATACATAGGGTTAAATAGAACGAGGGCAAGACGTTTAAAACTATTTGAGATCTCTTTTGCTCTAGAAGCATGGCCAATGTAGTGCAGATTATGGCTGGGAGCTATGAACAGATCATATTTGGTTACAAGGTTACCTGTGAATCGGTATCGGTAAGTGCAATAGGATTGGAAACTTTCCTCGTTTTCTGTTTTGTTGAATACCTTGGCATCCGATGTTACAGCCGGTAGACCTATGATACTGGTCTGCCCTCAACTGATTTTAACCTGGCACGACTTGCTTATATTGTTTATTTACGATTTAACGTAACAGTCCAACTTATAACCTTAGTTGACCTTATAATGACTAATACGATATAATTGTTCCACTTTGCAGGAATGGAAAGCCACTGCAGACTTCACACATCATGCCCATACACAGTCCATATCAGCTGTGGCAACTAGTGAAAGATTTGTTGTCACAGGCAGCAAAGATGAGACCATACAGTTATACGATTTGAAGAAAGGAGTTGAGCATGGAGCGTTGCTTCATCACGATGGTAAGAAATGAGTTTTATTGATAAACTATCATTTATTAATATTGATACATTTTTACTTGAGAAGTTGAGAATATTTAATTGTCATAACTTTGCAATTGCTTTTAAAATTGTAATTTAAAACAAAATATGTAAGAAAATTACAACAAGCTGTAGCCAGGGTCTCTTTGCATGATGCGCTACATGTGTGCTCTTCTCGCCCAGGAACCATCACATGTCTGGAGTTCTACGGCTCGTCTCACCTGCTGAGCGGAGCAGAGGACGGCCTCATCTGCGTGTGGAGCACCAAGAAGTGGGAGTGCCTGAAATCCATCCCTGCTCACCGGTACGTCGAGAACGAGGCCTTGTCAAGATCATAGAACAGACTTAACACTTGCCTCAAAAGACCAGTTTTGCTGATTTAATACATTGAGCACATCGGTGGGGTCCTTTTTGTGTTGTTTCAAATTGATTAAACTGTCTAGAGTCAGAACTGTTTTCCCACTGCTCACTTTCGTACTAGCAAAGTGATGCTGTCATTGGTGGCACCCACTGTAAAGAAAATCTCATTACACGGATTGTATTGGAAATTTAAACTGGATTATATTAATACTCTATCCCACTGCCCGAACGATAAGCTCAATGTGTTAAATCGATAACTTAAAAATAAATAAAATTTAATGCAACATTTTTAATCGATTCTACCAGAGGCAAGGTGACATCGCTATCCGTCCACCCCTCTGGTAAACTGGCGCTGTCAGTTGGTACAGACAAGACCCTCAGGTAAAGCCCATTGAACGTTTACAGAAGGATGGCCCTGAAGTCAAATAAATAATACAAACAATACATCAAATCAATTGTGAATTCTCCACTCTTTTATCTCGGTTAGGACGTGGAATTTGATTGATGGAAGAGCGGCCTTTATCAAAAACATCAAGATGAGTATGTTGCATCATATTGTTTCTAGTGATATCCCAAGCTGGATTGACATGCATGTTTTCATGTTTTCACGTCGTGTCTTTGCTGTGATATCACCAAGTCTGAGTGGCTGAGCATAAAATTGCCACAAATAAATTGATAACGCCCTCCTCTAAATACAACCCTGTTACTTATGCTCGCCCCCAAACTTAAGTCCTGTTTTACTTGCTCATTAGTCATATTACTGAAACATACTCTTCAGCTAGGTCTTTAAAGCAACACGCCAACATGTTTCCTCTCTTTTCCCTTTTGTCAGTTGCACAAATTGTCCGCTGGTCCCCAGACGGGGATAAGTATGTGGTGGTGATCGATGAAAAAGTGGACATTTATGATCTGGCGACCGCTTCTCTGACTGGAACCATCACAAACCCCAAGAGGATCTCATCCATTAAGTTCATAACTGTACGTTTTCACTGTTATTTGGATTTTAAAAACTCAGTCTAATGATCTGTCATTTGACAGGATGGAATCCACTCTGTCCTAAGTAAGAGTCTAATGTTGTTATAATGGTTTCAATTGACATGGCTGTGTTGTCTGTGAAGCCGCTGTTGGACTGATGACTTACCTTATCCTTATATATATATATATATATATAACATATAATACGGTACAGATACATAAATATCAAACGCCCACATTATTACCGTCATTCATTCAAATGATTCTTGTATTCATTTAGCAGACATCTTTGTCCATAACAAAGGATTAATTGAGAAATCAAATATTGTAATGTGTACATTTATTTGTGACTGTATTTTGTTACCATTGCCCTGTAGAACTCCATCCTGGCTATTGCAGGAGACGATGAGAAGGTGAGGCTGTGTGACGTGGGAACGGAGCAGTGGCTCTGTGAATTCACCGCCCACGAAACAAGGTACATCCCGGGACAAAATTTCAATATCAAATCCTCAAATCAACAGTCGAAGACACATTGCATTTTATTCCCTGTTGTACTGTCTGGGTCAATACAAACCACATCAGCTTTCTATGCATGTCTGTATAGAATCTATCCCTATGTATAAGGATTTTGCATGTGTCGTCCATTAGTAAATGTAAACAAAACTGTAAATTTGTGTTTTTCAGAGTAAAAGCTGTTGACTGCTTCAGCGCAGAGGAGTATGTTGTCCTGGTCACGGCATCGAATGACGGATTCATCAAAATGTGGAAACTCGTAATTAGCGAGGTGATTATTCATTGGTTGTACAAGATATTTAGTGTAGAAAAATACATTGGTGACTTTAAAATGGAGCGCAAATATCACTGACCAACATATGTCACTGATGCTCACCACGACATTTCTGCACCGAACATCAATTTGTCACAAATAAAGTTTTTGGACTAATCTAGATAGCATTAGTCAAAATGTATATTATTAAGGTTTTTGTTCATGATCTTGACATGGGTATTAAAAGCCCAGCGACGTGGCAGAACATGTTGTTAACGTAGCGGTCTCTATCTGTGTTGTCGTGAAGGAGCTGAAGCCGCCTACTCTGCTGGGTGAGGTGAACTCCACGGCCCGTCTCACCTGCATGGCCGTGTGGACGCCTGAGTTGATACTGGAAGCCAAGGAAGATCCAGAACCTGTGGTAACAGCAGCCGAAGGTACTTGAGAGACGCTGATCACTGACCTTTTTTTATCTTACAAAATGGATGTATATATGTAATTGGCTTTCTTTTTTTTTTTTACCATTTTTAAAGTGGCAGAGCTCGCCAAGGAGATTACAAGGAGTAAGAGAGTTCGGATCGCAACTGACGCGGTTATTATTGAAGACGAGAGTCAGCCCAAGAAGAAGGCGAAAAAAGGCACCGGAAGGAAACAGAAAAAACAACCAAATGTTACAATTTGAACGTGTTTTTCTTTTATGTGTTTAAATAAACTTGTGTTCACCACTAGGTGGCGCTGGAGTACTCTTATGTTCCACAGTGTAGATCACATTTTTGACTCATTCTGCCGACTTTGTATAGTATATTTGTTACTCACAATTACCCTGATTTATATTAAAAGGAAGAAAACCAAAATCTTTGAAGTCAAATTTGCATGTTGAATTATTTTGCCGTCAAAACCTTTTACTAAGCTTTACGTTCTTGGCATAACCCGGAAGTACACATAATTATATCATTACCTTCCCTATGGAAACAACCAGAGCGGCACAATACCTATTCCATAATGGCAATAGACTGGATAGGTTTTGGGTACGCAGCCTTGGTGGTTTCCGGGGGGGTCGTGGGCTTTATTAAAGCAGGTAAGTTAGGTCGTCCGAGATTTCATTTGTTACGTTCCATGCAGGAGAGCAAGCAGCTGGCTTGTTGCACCTCTATTGATACGATGGGTATTTTGCAACACAGGTAGTGTCGCCTCTCTTGTCGCCGGACTAGTCTTTGGAGTCTTGGCAGGATTTGGTGCTTATCTGACCTCTAGAAATTCCCAAAATGTATGGGTTTCACTTGGTGAGTTAACACACTTGGATTGTTCCAAAGTCTAAACTTAAACGTTGTCTGCCAACCCTTTTAATAATGTTTCCTTCCCACTGCAAAACTAGGAATATCAGGAGCACTGGCTGTTGTGATGGGATTGAGGTTTTTCAACTCCTGGAAATTCATGCCTGCTGGGCTGATGGCCTTGACGAGGTACACTACTATTTATGCTGTCCGTCTTTGTTACTGCAATGCAATACACATCCCAACAGATTCAAAATAACTAATAACAGCAGTACATTTTGTTCTAATGTATTTTCAGTCTATTGATGATGGGCAAGATTATGGTTGGAATGACCACAAGGCCACACCAAACCTGAAAACCGTGGTTTGTCATTGAAAGTAAGATGAATATCATTTGGGGGAAAATGAATGCAAGACCATCAACTATGTTCATATGACAACACAATTGACTGCTTATGAGTCATAAGCTTAGTTTACTTTCCAGATGCTGAATATATTTTGGTATGGATAACAACAAATTGAAATGTTTTATTTTATATGAGAATGCTTTTTTAGTAGATATGAATAATAATGATATACTTTTTCTTATTGACAATGCAAAAAATGTTACACTATGTGTACAGTGATTCTTTTAACCGACTTTGTAAAAGGCCTTTCATGTATTCTATACCCGTTGGCTCTCAAAATTGTATTCCAGTATTGTCTACCATTCTTCTATAAATAAATGAATTCAAAATGAATCAAGAATTTTCTGTGCGTTTATTCATCATAGTGCATATGGAAGAGGACCTCTCAACCTCTGAGTGTAGCATCCTAAGGCTACCTGCTAGCGGTTATGATTGCCACCGTACTTGGCGGACCAGTCTACCCGCCCGAACACTGTTGCGACGCATGGCTTCTTGGACAGAAAGACAGCCCTCTCTTCTCCCTTGCTGTTGGGTACGGGAGGTTTTGCGTTCACAGTTCTCCTCCATCCGTCGCCGTCTGAGCAGATAACAAACACCAGGAGGCAGGAGATGGTCATGGTCCGATGGAAAGATATGGAGCTTAAGGCCGTCTAACAATGTTTAGGAACCAACTCATGGATGTGGTGAAGTTGTATAATTTGGTCATTATAAATGAATACGTACGTTTTTGTGTAGGACTACAGTTTATTCCATGACATGACTCCAGTCCATATACATTTGGAAACAGATTTTGAGGTTTGGTGTCAATTGACCCTAAGATGAGACCCTTTGAGAAACGCCCTCCTTACGAGAGTTTTGTGTGGGAATGCAAAAATTGTAATTGTTATTTAAAAAGGATTGCAATCACAGATTTAAAAGTCACAGCGAAGTGATTGAACGTGCATCACTGATCTTAGGTCTGCATACCCAAGCATCCCTAATGAGGGAAAGTGATCTGGGGCCTGTTCTGGCCTGGCTCATTAGTGGACATGCGATCCCCTCGGTCCTCCCGTGCTTAATACTTGCCTGATCTCATCAATTAAACATGAAGAGACAATATGTTCTTTTTGTGTCTCTGCTAAGTTAACATGAATAATACACCTATTCCTCTGTAGAGTACATTGTGATTTGCCTCGGCTCATTAAAAAAGTCATTAAAACTCATCCCTTCTCACGGTATGGGCTTGTCTTTCGTTGTCCTTGTGTGTGTGATGTAATTAGTGGCGTAGTTCACAAACACCATGGTGTTGGATGGCCGGTATTCATTCCATTATTTTTCTCGATGACTTTTGTATTGGAGAAACTGCGAGAGAGTACTCTCACTCTTCGCTGCACTTTGTGGTCGGTGAACAAGAAAGTCTGTACAAGCTTTGCCCAATTGATGAGAGAAAAGTGAACCCATTTAGATGAACTGTTGATAGGAGCTTTCAGGAGTGATCAATCCTTGTTTGGAATGTAAAGATGGCCGTTTAACACATATAGCTATTCGATGACCACCCACATATTGTATAGTATATGCACAAAACATTTGTATTCATTTATCCAGCAATTTAAATATTTATGATTGTCAACTCTGTACGAATGTGCATCAAGTGAGCAGCCATGCAATCTGACACTAAACATCATGATGTCAGGGGAGTCTGATTCTCCCATCAAACACTACTTACCTTTGGAAGAGGTGTGTTCTGACTCCTGGCACGCAGCGATGCCCAATGTTCTGTCCCAGATGTTTCCTTCAATTGTTTGATGTCCGGTAAAAGGATTTACTCACACACACACACACACACACACACACACACACACACACACACACACACACACACACACACACACACACACACACACACACACACACACAAATTAAAAGGGCCACCACCCCAAGAAGACGCTCTCTGTCTGTCTGGGATTTGTTGAAGAAGCTGCTGAATCTGCGAGGCTGTACCTCATATGTTTGCTGCACCCCATTACATTTAATGATGTGGGCTTTTAGGATGGTTTCTTTGCAGTAAACATTCTGCATTTCATATGCCATCACACCAATGCTTTCCACCTGTTGCATTTTAGATTGCTTTTCCAACTCTGTGCTGCTCACCAGTCATCTTCCCAGTGATGTTAACATGGTTATTAGTCCTACGGGTTTACCTTACTAACTAAAATCATCCTCTACGAAGGAAGCTGGGGCCTGCTGGAATATCCTTCCCAGAAGTGTTTTCTTTCAGAGCCTGTCCGGTGTTTATTTCCCCTGGTGTTTATGTTCCGCTTTCAGTTTTAAGTGCAATTTCCTTTACCAGGAAAACTCTTTCTCTCTGCTTCTGCCATATTTGAGGGGGCCACACAAGTCCGCTCTGTTTGGCCTGCTGCTTTTTGGTGGTTGGGTTACACAGTTGTTTTCACTCTGATTCTTCGTCTCTGCTGATCTGTTCAACATTATAAACAGATTAAAAATAAAATGTTATTATATTTAAACCTTTTTTTAATGCTATTTTTAGTTACAACTGTTTTTTCGATGCATGTTTTTGATGTGTAGGCAGGGACTAGTCATCTTATGCAAGGATGCCGGTCTGCAGGTATAAATCGACTCCATCGATTTAGACAGGAGTACAATATAGTCGCTGACTTATGGGCTGTGTGTTCAATGACTAGCCATTACAGTCGACCAGAGCCTTTATAAAACCCTGCCCCTTTCGATACGAAGCAGAAAGCTGTTTCTCACTGGAAGTTGCAGTCGCTGAGTGGCCTCTGTGTACAGCGATAGAGGCTGGGTGGTTTAGAGTTGGAAGCTGCATCCTCAGTGTCATCGCAGCCTTCAGTGGCTTGGACCGATGTCCCTCCCTGAAGCCTGCACCCGCTTCTTGGTCCATTCCTCTGCTTCTTCCATACCTGTTGAGCAGTCCCATAGAAATCCCATTTTTATTCCATATAAAAATGGGAGTATTACCTTATTTTAATGTATGGGATTTCATAGTTAATATTGCATTTGATAATTTATGATTTAACCACTGAAAATACATTAAAAAATATTCAGAAAACAGAAGAATACTTGCATTGGAAGACAAAGGTACATCCCAAAATCATTGACGATGGCAACTAGGACCAAATGAGCTCACTGATTGGCTGGTTGTTCCCAGGCTTAGCGGTTGAAGCTAAAGGAGGTGTGAGGAGTGAGGAGTGTGCAGCCATGGGACAGCCGTGGTCCTTGCCGGTCAGAAGGGTTAACCAGTCCTGGGCCGGGTGGGTCTGCTTCTCACAGAGTGCTGGTAGATGGAGATGGTCCTCACAGAGAGACAGAGGCTTTCGGGCCTTAGCATGGGCCTGGTGCTTCTCCAGGTACCTGGAAGGAGGGCCCAGCCCGTGGCCCACGTGGAAGTAGGGGTGCCGCAGAGCATGGGGAGTTTAGACATGGTATCCATGTCAAGTTGAAGCATGAATACCGTATATCCAGAGACATTTTGTTTTGTTGTTCTTTTTTTTGTTTGATGATCTTTTCCTACTAAAAGTAACAACCAATCGTGACTTCACCATCTGTCAAATGATTGACTATACAGACAATATTATGGAGCAAAACATTCATGGTTTATCTATGGAGATGTCGTTTGCAAGTAATAAGTCACGCCAGCATAATCCTTTTTAATTCTATGTGATCCCGACCCAATAAGTTGTTTTCCAATGTTACCTGGCTAGCAGATGGCCTTTTGCAAGGGTCCCATTGCAGCATGTTCTTCATGAGAGTGATGCCTTCATGGCAGGCATTGGGCACCAGACATCTAAGGCTAGTGGAGACGCACTTTGGTAAGCAAAAGTTCAATGAAGTAGCCAGGTTGAAGCCCTCTGGCCAGTCCGACTAGTGTGGAAAGGAAAAATAAATAGATAATACAAACAAGCAAACGGCAGAATGACTTTCTCTGGCAAAGTGGAAGTGGCAAAGCTCTGTATATTATATTAAATCTATGATTAACAACTTCAAAAGTATTTCTTTAACTCTTTTTACCTTTTACCTAACTAGATATCAGCGGTTTGCTATAGCAAATTGCTATTATCAATTATTTTTCGTGTGAGATGTGCGTATAATGGCATTGGTTGCGTACACCAGCGTCTCATCGTCCTCACCAACCTTCTTCAACATCCCCAGCACCTGGCAGATCTTGAAGACCTCGTCCACCTCGCTGGTGCCGGGGAACAGGGGCCTGAGGGTATAGAGCTCAGCCACGATGCAGCTCACGGCCCACAGGTCGATGGGGGAGCTGTAGGAGGGGGACCTCAGCAGGACCTCCGGGGCGCGGTACCTGCTCAGCAGACACAAGGTCACAAAAGTGAAAGTCAAGGTCAAATGTATTTGTATAGCACAGTATCATACACAGAGGTTATTCAAAGTGCTTTAAAATAAATACAATTAAATAGAATGAAATATATATATAAATCAAAAATATATACGTATATATATTTTCAAGTAACAACAGAATATTTTTTAAAAAAGATTAATTGAAAGCCATAGAAAATAAATGGGGTTTTAATTTATTTTTAAAAGAAGTAACAGTTGCAGTAGATTTGATTTCTGTTGGTAGTTGGTTCCAACAGTGGAAAAATTAGAACATATCAATCCTGACAAATGATGACATAAGAAGGCCAAATAAATCCCCATTTTGCAGATGCAAAAGTTGTATAACAAACCCTAGACAAGATCAGCGGTAACAAGTTGCAGATAACGACATGAGGAGGCAAAATAAAGCCAGAATATGCAGCTACAAAGATGTACAACGAACACCAAACCAGTTATATGTTCTGGGTCATTACAAAAACAGGAGACACAGTTTGACTCCTCACTGGGTTCTGTCTATCTTTTAAGTCTAGAGGTTTTCAAACTTTACAGACCATGTAACACCCAGGACCAAACCAAACCGCCCAAGTAACACCTACCAAGTCACCGTCAAAAGACGCCACAGAGAATCAGGCCAGGACACTTATTGTTGCTTATTTAGACATGGTGGTTTCGGGACTAGTCCCTGCCTACGCACCAAAAACATGCACCTAAAAAACATAGCTACAACAAAAAATTGCATTGAATAAAACGGCTACAAACTATAACAACAAATTTAAAATTATTTTTTAATCTGTTTATAATGTTGAACAGATCAGCACAGAATAAGCATCAGAGTAAAAAACAGCTCTATAACCCAACCACCAAAAAGCAGCAGGCCAAACAGAACAGACTTCACCATCTACTCGGCCATTGAGTCCAGTGTTGGTCCTTGCTGAAGAGATTCTCACCATCTTGTAGAGACGTATTCTGTGTACGGCTGTAGGGATCGGAGCTCCCGGGCAAGGCCAAAATCTGCTATTTTAACCATCTCTGTTCCTGTACACAGCAGGTTCTCTGGTTTAAGGTCACGGTGGAAATAGCCTAGGGGAAAACATCAAACCAACCCGCATCAAACGTTCATAGGAAAAACAAGATTATTTTACTTGATATAACACAATCAGGTCAATCACTAAACTCAAACTTCAGGAACAGCACCAAACCCAGAAGCCGTCATAAGTTTTGCAATTTTCTTTGACGGTGCCGTTTGGGATGTGATGTTCCCGGAGCCCATGTCCTTTGTCACGGCCCGGCTCTTGGCCATAACAAATAGGGAGACACACCAAGGTTTAAATGCAGAAGTAATCATAATTTATTGATAAACAAAAGGTAAACAAAAATAATGGTTTAACAAAAGTCAACTGATGTCTGGAGAGGGAGAGAGCCATGGGCACCACTGGTGAGCCTTATATATGCCACACACTGATTGGACTGATTGTGTAGCTCCGCCCACCATGAACCACCTTAAAGGAGAAGTTATACACAGATAGCCAGAGGGCCGTCACACCTCCCAAAGAGGACTTGTTATGGCCTGTCCTTCACCAGAGATAGGGATGTTTCTGAGGCCTGCTTTTTAACATTGGGACACTCTTTAGGGAGAACCTAATCCCAGTACCATTTGTGCATTTGTTTGCATTCGATGACTCCCCTGACACATGCTGTCACATGCATAACTTCTTATTGGCCAATCATCATTATATTGTCACCTGCTGTTATAGCGACACACCTGTCCTCAACTTATGGAATCTGAATTGAAGGGCCGTTTACTCAGGACTGTTTTTAAAAACGGTAATGCCTTTATAAGGCAAGGCAAGGCAAGGCAACTTTATTTATATAGCACTTTTCATACACAAGGCAGACTCAAAGTGCTTCACATATAAACATTGTCATACAATAAAATAAAATAATAGATAAGTAAAAGAAAACATATGCAAGAAATGAGTAAAATAGAAAGTGCAATGTATTTAAGAGAAAATTAAATTGAAAGTTAAAAAGGCTTTTTAGTAAGTAAAAAGGCATTTTAGTAAAATAAAGGTAGTATTAAAATAGAAAATAGAGGCAAAGTTAAAAAGCTTTTTAGAAAGTGCAATGTATTTAAGATTTTAGCAGAAGGCTATAGCAAACATAAAAGTCTTCAGTCTTGTTTTAAAGGTGCTCAGAGTTGGGGCAAGTCTTAAATCCTCTGGGAGTTTATTCCAGCTATTTGTTGCATAGTAACTAAATCCTGCTTTCCCATGTTTTGTGTTTACTCTGGGGATAATTAACAGATTGGTCTCAGAGGATCTTAGTGGTCTAGAAGGCTGATGTAGTGGAAGCATATCAGTTAAATATTTTGGGCCTAAACCATGTAGGGATTTATAGGTTAGCAACATGATTTTAAAATCAATTCTCTGACCTACAGGAAGCCAATGTAACGATTTCAGAATTGGTGTAATATGATCAAATTTTTTGGTCTTTGTTAGAACTCTAGCAGCAGCATTCTGAACAAGCTGAAGCTTCCTCAGAGTTTGTTTTGGGAGACCTGTGAGGAGACCATTGCAGTAATCAAGCTTACTAGTGATAAAGGCATGTACAAGTTTTTGTAAGTCTTCGGTGGACATGAGTCCCTCTAAGTCTTGCTACATTTTTAAGGTGATAATATGCCGATTTTGTAACTGATTTGATGTGACTGTCAAAATGTAAATCTGAATCCATGATAACCCCTAGATTTCTGGCTTTGATTGAGGTTTTCAGGGACAGAGAGTGAAGGTGCTGGGTTACTTTAAGCCTTTCCATTTTAGAACCAAATACAATTATCTCTGTTTTGTCCTCATTTAGTTGAAGGAAATTTCGGCACATCCATTCCTTCACTTGCTCAATGCACTGGCACAGCAGATCTATGGGCCGATAGTCATTTGGTGATAGCGATACATAGATTTGCGTGTCATCAGCATAGCAATGATGGTCAATATTGTTATTTTGCATGATTTGCCCTAGTGGGAGCATGTAGATGTTGAATAAAGAGGGTCCTAAGATCGAACCTTGTGGGACTCCACATGTCACGTTGGTTGATTCTGATACAAAGTCGCCAATGGAAACAAAGTAGTTCCTATTTAACTACTATTTGCGCAACATTTTTTGTGACAACTGCAAGTAGCTGTTACTGTGTGTTCACACCAAACGCGACGGGGCGACAGGATCCCATACAAAGTGAACGTAACAAATTTTTCGCGAGAGAAAGCGGACGACAAGTTTTGATTTGTCGCGCCACACTTTTGTCGTGCACAGGTGAGCGCGTTCACGAGAATTTGTCGCGCGAAAAATTTGCTCGAGTTCAAATATTTGAACTTTGACGCGAATTTCACGCGATGATGCGTGATGACAGCCAATCAGCGTTCAACAGCGTGGCCACTGAGTCACATGTGTAACGTAACAGCCAATCAGCGTTCAACCGTCAAACTCAGTGCAGTGCAGTCCGGGGTGAACTGCAGCATGGAGGAGAAAGTGAATGTTGCCGTTTGCGACTCCCGGAGCTCTATATATAATATAATAGTATATAATATAATATTTGTATGCATAATATCACGGCCAAAAGCTCTGTGCGCCTCCGGATGGCCATAGCGTGGGGAGCTCTCATAGGGATTGGGCTTCTCGGGGTTTGTTTACCGGTGTTGCTATGTTTCCGGTCTTGTGTGTTCCAACGGTTTATTAATCTCTGTCTATTCAATACTTCATTCACTGCCTCTTCCGTGGTCATTAAAATATTATGAATATACTGCGTCGGGTCCTCCGACGTCTCTCCCTCTTCCACAAAAGGTAAAGACATGCAATGGTGGTTATCTTGTTGTGGCGCGACAAATTCGACAAAGCTTGCACAGCGACAGATTATGATGTGTGGCGCGACAAAACTTCGGCGACAACGCGAATGGGCGAAAAATTTCGCGTTTGGTGTGAACACAGTTAGAAAATATTTCTGAGACGCGCTGTTGCTGTAGTCAGCTATGTTCATTGTAGACACCTAATGTACTTTTTCCATTCCATTCAAACATTTCCTTTACGTTCATTACGCTGGAAAAGGATTCCTCCGGATCAGATAACAAAGGTGTGTGGGGAAAACTATGATGCCCAAATGTTCTGACAAATTATAAATTCTTTGGGTGAGATGGTCACCTACCTACCTACCGTTTTTGTGAATAAAAGACAGCCCTTGTAAGATCTGAAATGTCATGTTCCTGACAACTGACTCTGGAAACAACTTGTTCCTGTGAAAATGGAAGACCAACCCAAGGTTACTCAATCCGAGGTCTAAATTGTGTACAGACCAACTCTCAAGGAACTTTAAATAAGCATGCAAGTCGTTGGTATTCGAATGTCATGGGCATGCAACATAGCTTACCTGGCTTTAATGAGCTGAAGAAGGTTTTCTTTCATATATTCAAAGACAAAGTACAGAAAGTCATTTTCTCGAATGATTTCTTTTAATTTGACCACGTTGGAATGTCTCAGCTTCTGCAGCGACTGAAAAAAATAAAACTGCCAATCAAACAAAGACCTAGCACATAATGCAATGCCTGAAAGCAAAAAGGTCTATGTTTTGTATGGTAATATTGTGTTTGTATTCAACCTCTTACCTTAACCTCTCTGAGATTCACACACTCATCCCAAGAATAGAATTTTCTTTTCATTCTACAGTAGAAAAACAATACAATAGCATTAGTGTGTGTGTGTGTGTGTGTGTGACTGTGTGTGTGTGTGTGTGTGTGTGTGTGTGTGTGTGTGTGTGTGTGTGTGTGTGTGTTGTGTGTGTGTGTGTGTGTTTGTGTGTGTGAAGATATATATATATTATACCGATGAGTACCAATGATGATAATTACATTCGGTACTGTCATCTTCTGTATGTAAGTGAGGCCAACAATTCTTTAAAACCTTTATAAGTCCCATCTGACTTGCAGTATGTTCCCCCCCCCCGCCCCTTTCAGCAGCAACATGACGCGTTCCACTTTCACTCCTCTCTCTGTCATCACCAGTGTCACCTTTCACAATAGCCTTCCATTTACAGCACCTGGTCCGAGCCTCTGGCCACCATTCATTATTAACCGGAGGCTTTGGGTCAATTTGACTTATAATAAGCTGCTGATGAATGAGGGACCTTACCAACACACAGGCTGCTCGTAAAGAAAAACAACAACACACACACACGAAAAGCCAGAAGATGACCCACTGCATGTTATCGAATCCATCCTTCACAGAAAAGAAATGGTAAATGGTAAATGGATTGCATTTTTTTCACACTTTCATCCAAAGCGCTTTACAATAGAACATTCATCCATTCAAGCACACATTCACACAGCGACGGCGGAGTCAACCATGCAAGGCGACAGCCAGCTCGTCGGGAGCAGTCAGGGTGAAGGGTGTTGCTCAGGGACACCTCGACACTCAGCTAGGAGGAGCCAGGGATCGAACTAGCAGCCTTACGGTTACCAGCCAACCCGCTCTACCTCTTGAGCTTCTAGAAAGAGAAAATAAACCGTGAGGGAGGAACCCACCTCTTAATGGCCACCAACTCCCCAGAGTCGAGTCTCTTGCCCAGGAGCACGCTGCCAAAGGTCCCGTCGCCCAGCTGCCTGGTGGCGGTGTAGCGCTTCATCGTCCCACACTGCAGCGATGATCCCTGGGAGAAGAGCTCCATCAGAGTCAGAAGTCATCATGAGGACAGAGAAGGCAACGACACACACACACACACACACACACATATGCAACCGGTTGGACCCACAACACACACACACACACACACACACACACACACACACACACACACACACACACACACACACACACACACACACACACACACACACACACACACACACACACACACACACACAGCCCCCTCCTCCACCTCTAAACCCCGCCCCTCTAAAGTAAGATGAGTACAGTGAGGTTAGGGTGTCCACCTGCTTCTGAAACAAATAAATAAATAAATGAAAGGCTCACTCTCTCCTGCCTGTCTCTCGGCTCTTCAAAGGGGACATTAGTTCATGTGTCTTGACTGGAAAGGGAGGGTTGAAAATGTTAAAATACCTCCACAACAAAATACTTCTAGTCGCCCTATCTTATCAGCCCACATAAACTTGCAAAGCAAGTTCCATAGCAACCTGCAGACAGAAAGTAATTTGAATACTTACATACAAATTCTGGTCTGACAACCAAACAGAGTGCTTAGGCCAATCCCTGGTTTGTGCCCCGCTGTGTTCAACCTGGTTTGGTCTTAACAACAGGCTTTATAGGTAGAGCTTGTTAAGAGTCAGTGCCCTGAGATGGGCTCACATGGGAAGATGATGAAGCATCATTTGTAATCGTCTATTATCGTGGTTTCGGGACTATGACCTGGAGAATGATAAAGGGTCAACGCGTGGTTTATTCAAAGGTACAAGGTAAACGGACACGCACTCTGGAGGTGGCTAATGAGGCATCTCGCACTTCCAAGTAAAATGTCGGTCTGTTTTGCTATGGACAAAATGGTAAATATGCCACGCTTTCAAGGTCTGATATACCCAGGTAAATCTTAAGTCTGTCTTGGCATGGGCAGAATGCTAGAGAAGCAACGCCCATAGGGTCTGCCTTATCTCTAACTTTATATGGTGTTTTGTTGACCACTCCATGTATAGAAGCAGAAACTAGTCAGAAGTGGTGCTAGCACAAATATGTGGTCCTAATATTAGCTTAATATAATGTGGTTTAATAAGGCATAGAATAAATGCATGTAAATCAAAGATATAATAAAAATGGGATATTTCACTCAGTGTAATAATTTAAATTCAATTATTTCACGTCATCAGTCACGATGAGAGTAATAAACACAAACTTGTTGTTTTGTTTAAACTAGCCACACGCCAACACCACCTTCTTGAATCATAACGAATTGGAATTGATGGCGGGCCAAAGGCTCCCCAGAGACACAGCACTTCAGCGTTTCTCATTAGACAATATCATCTGACTGTTGTAGCTTGTTTAATATGGTTTGTTTGATCCACAGGGACTAGATAACAAAAGCAGACTCCCACCCTTGAGAGTCTGATTATAGGTCCACTCACCCTGTGATGGGAATTGCCGTAAGTCGCAGTCCTCGGTAGTCCGGGACGCAACTAAATGCCAGGTAACGGCCACAGGGTTACGCACCGGCTCAAAAAAAATGAACGTGGAAACGTGAAAATAAAGGAAGGAGAAACGATAGTGTAAAAGGGTAACTGAATATTATTAAAGTATATTACAATAATATGATGGCACATATTTGTCATACACAAGGTGTTATTTAAATATATATTATTTAAATATAAAATAAAGCAGTGATTAAACTATGTTTCAATGTACTGGTAGGTTAACTGGCTTTTAAGAGAAAGAGTTTTTTAAGAGAAATATTAACCCCGCAATCTGTGAGGTAAAAACCTACATTTAATAATATTTAATAAATACTTTGACTTTAGGTCAAGCTTGCATGGTATCAAGCACTGATTTTAAATATAAGCATTTTTGAGTCGAAAATATGTAACGTAGGCCTATGAAAAACTGTTTATACATAAAGTGATGAGAGCCTCGCTCCAAGGGTTGCTATTAATAGACTGGCTTGGCAGCCTAGAAGCATCCTGTATGTTGCTAGCTTTAGCTGAGCACATCCGTTCCATATTAGCGCCCTCTAGTGTTCCTTTTAAAATCCTGAAAATTATGCTATGGTATTTAGGCCTATGCGAATGTGCTACAAAACCAACGCCCCAAAGACTTATTAGATGGACAAACGAATTAAAACAAAATAAAGATATTTTTCATTAGTCATTCAGTCATTCATTAGTTTGACTGTCAACTCTAGATGATAATGTAAAATACATGTGTTATAAACAAACTACAAATCTATCTACAATGCACGGTATTTGTATTACAATATATCCTATATTAAATTGATTTTCTCTTTGATTTTACCGTTTCAAACAATCCGACCAACTGAATGTTTTCACACTACACGCAGCAAGAATAATTTAGAATAATAATTAAAAAAAATAACACCACAGCAACGTGCATTGGCAGGATAAACCGTGTTTAAGGCCAACAACAAAATGGCAAAATAAGGAAAGTTTAGACTAATGTCTGCATTCCATGAACCATATAGGGCAGACAGAATGTGCCTCATATGCAGTCAAGAAATGTGTGGAATGAAAATCATGACCAGCATTCTCGAAATGGCCATACTGTAGTAATGTGACGTGTGTTATGCATTTCATCTAACAACTGTGCAGTTGAATGTTGACCATTTGCAGATTCTATGCTGCGTTTTTTCTCCAAGGTTCTACTTTTGGTTACTTACGGTAAGGTGGACCCGCAGTGTCCACTAAGCGGGATCAGGTGATCCTCTATCTACGAAGCGTAGGCTGACGGGTGAAAATGCAAAATGACATATAGCAAATGTCGGAGCATAATTCATTCACATTTTCGGATTAAATTCGAATTTAGATCACATCGCTGGAGCTCCGATGTTACGATGGCGCGTTAGGACTGCTGATTTGACGTGGTTTTTGATATTTTAATTTATGAAAAGTCCAATTGACAGACATATATTGGTTTCAACATGGGGCTGTGCTACAGTTTGCGTCCCCGGCTCTTTGGGGACCTAAGCGGGTCTATTTCCAACGCTAACTCGGACTCGGATCAGCCTCCAGACACAGCTGTACCTCCGCGCGCCGGGGGAGCCCGTGGAGAGGACACAGGGGGATGTGGCGAGACATCGTCGCTCCGCGGTGGAGGCAAAGTACGCCAAGGGGACACCGCTAAGCTCCCGGCCGGGGAGCTCCGCCGTGGAGATGGCACTGATGCTGTGCTCATACAAAACGGGGGTGGCGGAGGAGCGGGAAAGGGATCGGGAAAGGACCGTAGTCGACGCCTGCCGTTGCTGCAGAAGACGAGCACCCAAAAGCAAAAGAATTGGGAATTTGTCGTGGAGGAAAAGGAGGCCGAGAAGGAGGCGAAGAAAGTCAGTAAGAGCATTGACAGGGTGCTCAAGGAGTTCAAACGGGAGTATAAACAGACGCATCGACTGCTATTACTCGGTAGGTTGTCCCCATCTGTGTTGTGTTATGGACGTGGTATAGCCTATTATTAGGCACTGAATGTAGACAGTCAGAAATTATGTCAGTGCGTTGGGGAGGCCTTTTACTTTGTTTTTAGCTTGGCTCAGAGGACTACCCCCTGCGGTTTTCAGTGACAAATGACGAAGATGGACGTTAACCCACACACAGCTGGGCCTGTTGTCCTGTTGCAGTTTTAAAGCTAATACATTTAATTGTTCTTGTAAATACCCACTATATATATATATACACACACACACACACACACACACACACACACACACACACGCACACACACACGCACACGCACACGCACACACACACACACACACACACACACACACACACACACACACACACACTGATAAGACTGCTAGGCCTATCTAATAACACGACTTATCATTGATGGATAAATCATGTTTACCAGAAAACATTAGGTGTCAGGGTGGACCCCTTAGTACTCCTACTCCTACTGGGCCCTTATGTTTTCTAAAATGACATGTTTATACAAATGTTCATACTTAGTAGTGTGTTCTTCAATTCTTCAATAATCATTGTGGTTATGCTATTGTTACATCGACACATTTGTAATTGTGTTTGATTCACGACATGATAAGAAAAGCAGACATTCGTCAAGAGATAAACAGCTTCATGTTGTTAGTTCTACTCAACTGCTCTTCTTCTAAGTGTTAAACAGTGAGTGAGAAGCATACCTTGTCAGAACAGTATATCAGAAGGTGCTATTCCTTTTAATTCCTGTCTAAACCCATAACTCCAGTTCTAAGTAGGATAGACTGTATAACTTTCAAACTACCCTCTGGGAACTAATCTTAAACGGAAGAAGCTTCATTGTAATGGCATTCATAAAATATATATATATATATATACCAGTTCTAAGTAGGATAGACTGTATAACTTTCAAACTACCCTCGGGGGACTAATCTGAAGCAGAAGAAGCTTCATTGTTTTGGTATTCATAAAAGTCACTGTTTATATATATGTTATGTTTATTGTTGTAATCTGTCATTTGGAATGGGCTCCCTGTTCGTCTTTTGTTCCTAATCCTGATTATTTTGGTGTAAACAGGTACAGTCTGAAGTCTCTCCAGAGTGCCACAGAGGGCCTCATTTGGTCTCCTTAAGGGACCTACAAGACTCTGTACCTTTACAGGTGTCCACTGGGACTCTGGTTGCAGCCAGGAGGACTGTGCTTGGTTTTAGTTCCTCTGAAAGTGGACACCTTCCAAATAGTGTTACATTTCAAGGCGACCTAGGCTATGGCTAATCTGGGTCACTTTATCTGTTTGTATTTGCTGCTGGTGTTTGGTTGAATAATGATAGGAATAAGGAAGTGTAACTTAACTGCGCTGCCATATTTTTTCTGCACGAGTTAGATTGAGATTGCACCCGTGTCGCCATATATTCTTTTTGCCATTTATATGTGTGTGGATTTTGAAATTTCATTCATTACTTATTTATTAGATCAACTTCATGTCATCAAAGTATACATTTTAATACCACAACAACAATTTGCTAACTAACAGTAACTTAAAACCTGTCTATCTGCTGAATACAAAGATGGGTGTCAAGACCAGAGTTATGTTCCAATTAAGTACAGCAACAGATGAGTAGGGTAAAGCCTGCTTTCAAAGACACAGGAGGTGGTGATTAGCATCTGCAACAGCGTTCCTAAACGACACTTGATTGGCAGTTCCATATCTCTCTCCTATCAACCCCCCTCTCCACTCCCTATTTAATGAGCACAGGCTACAGGCTCTGACACCGGATGGAAACATATGGCAAAAGGAGAGAAGGTGGACATGTCACATCGTGTCACTGCAGTGTTTCTGTTCAGTTTCAGGACTTCTTGAATGGGATGACCTCGGTGCTGAAAGAAACCCTTATTGATACATCTCCACACACCACAACACAGCCACACATGGGCCCCTGCAGGCTCGTCCATCCCCAGCTTATAAATGCAAGAATGTCTCACACAGGTGAACTTTGCTTCCCTCCGGACGGGTTTTATCATTGACCATTGCTCTGTACTTTACCACTGGTGCCATTGAGTTCCTAGTTGCACTAATCATCAACAGGCGTGATTGAAGGATGAATTGTCATGTTTTATGGCTTCTATAGCAGTGCCCACCCTAGTTATTGGCCCTGATACTGCTGTCAGCTTATAAAGCTTTGCTACATACAAACTGACACATACTTTTAAAGACATTGAACTATGCTCGCACCGTTGCATTTGTAGAATGCATGATTTACACTTATCAAGGACCCCATCTCTCAGACATGAATGCATAAGGGTTTTCTGTAGCATCACAATGTGAAGTATTTTTAAGAGGGTGGGACACTATTCACTTGGTAAAGGACCCCATTGTTTTGATGGCAGTTTGGAAATTGAAAAGAAATTAGTGGGAGTTGTAGCTTCATACAGCAGGACATTTAATCGCTGTTTGTGTGGTCCACATATATATTTTGATGGTCAAATAATAGAAAAAACTACATTGTGGCTATATACAAGTAAATCACATGTATACAGCACTTTCTTGTCCTGAGTAACCCTAAATGGAAATCAAAGCCTTATTGCAGGCAGGGTTCAATGGTCATTTTTGGTTAGAGGTTAAGCTGAGGCCTTTTATCTGAGGGGAAGAGAAAATGTTATCATCCTCTTCCTTGAACTGTTCGAAGAAAAAACATAACAAATATGTGAGTTAATCCTATTCGCTTTAATTATGTTTTTACATATTACATTTAGACTTTATTGTAGTTATTCCCCATGTAGGCATACGATGCATAGGCATTTTCTGGTTGTTATTCTGCATTAACTACATTTACATATATTTAGGGATTGCAGCTTGTGATATAAATAGATGAGTCGAATGATGACTTCAGCACAATACGTGTACGTTTTCAATGAATAACTAAGATATAAGTGAGTGGTCTATAAAAAGGGAGTCATCCAGTTTTAAAGATAAGATAACATGAACTTTAAGGCTCAAAGGGAGGAGATTGTTGTGCTAGGACATCTGGGGTTATGAAGGAAAAGGGTAAATTAAAGAAGGATGGACTGTATGGACATTTAAATCCCAAGCCATTATAAACTGACTAAAAACGATGAATTCCCAGGAAGTGGGGGAGGGGTTTATTTGGAAAATGTTGGTAGCGCTGGTAGCGAACTAGCAAATCTAAAAAACACAAATGTTATTCTCTATTTGAGCACTAGAGAGCACTGTGGGCCAGTCGCTTGTCATGACCTTGTATTCTACGGTGGGGAGACAGGGGTGTCGAGGAGGAGGGGGTGGTGGTTGAGATTTTAACACCCAACAGATGAAGTGAGAGTCCCGGTTTTTTATTTGCATGCAGAGCTACTTTGTTCCACTCATTTCACTGCATGAACCAAGCATTTGCATGGTATTTGCATAATGTTGCCCATCGCAGCTTGTTCGTTTCTACATCTGGCACTATAAGCATTGATAGCTGTCTTGTAGCCTATATTTGAATACCTATGTTAGTTGGTGGTCAATGAGATATAACGCCCATTCATGGTTTGAGCCGAAATACAAAGTGACCTTTGATTGCAGCTTTTAATAATAAAGATCAAAACACGCAGGGACCATTTCAACCATATTAAATGGATAATACGGACAGTATGAGACAATACAATGCACACTGCATCATTGTATGTACATCTAACTCCAAGATTTAATAAGAGAACTGAGATATATCTCCACTAGACAGCCTAAAACACTTTACAAAAAGGCCTCCATTAAAACATGTTCTTTAATTCTGTCCAAACAGTACATGAGAAACAGAAAAATAATACTATGTAATTTGAAAGATTACAACAGTCAGAGATGGATTTTTACATAGCATGGAAATGGTACACAATGGCACATATCTTATGCATTTATTTACTCAATCGATGTAGGCTAATATAAGATGGCACAAAGGTACTAAGCTCTATGTTTATATTCACAGCCTCCTTTAACTAAATATTGGAAACAGCATAGTTATCTGTACTATGTTATATTATATTTTAATTGTTAATTTGTGTGTGTGTGTGTGTGTTTGTGTGTGTGTGAGTGTGCATGTGTGCGTGTGACCGTGTGTGTTTGTGTGTGTGCGTGTGTGTACGTGTGTATAGACTTCTTTATCACACAAGTGGATAGTGTGTGTGTAATGTGTGTGTGTGTATATAGACTGATCTATGATGAATATTTTATCCTTTTAGTAAGCTACAACACAGTTTCTATTTTTTATTTTCTAAACCTATTTAACGGTTACCAGTTTAGTGGCTAATTATGTGTAGCAAGCACACTACACATGCTAAGATTCTATTATCTTTGCCCAAAGCCTTATAAGTCATAGGCCTTGAGCAACTTTAACTAAGACATATAAGTCAAAGTGATATGCTAACATAAAATAGTATTACAGAGTAATGTATGGGATGTATTATCTGAACTGAATCGTTTGCTACCTCATCAAGTGTTCTTTAGTGTTTATCAACAAACAAAAGGTATATACATCGGAATTGGTTCTTTCCTTGGGCATCCCAAAGAACTACAACAAACAAACATGGTTATATTTATTTTTAAGCAGGTATTAGCAATAGCTATTATCCTTCCTCACGCCAGATAGTCCTCTGACGATATACACATAGAGCAATATTACATGTTTACTGTAATATACGGCACAATCCTGCTTTAATATCACATTAGCAATATTTGATTACATTACATTGTAAACCTTGTAAACAGGGCTTGAATTATCCTCAAATTGACACAATAGTAGACTACTGCAGAGTAAACATAATGTAGGACAAAACTTGTTGTATATCTAAGCTCGTTTGACTTGGCCTATATTCCTATATAAGTTATATGTTCTAACTTCTAATGTAAGTACACAACCTACCCATAAAAAATATATGTAATGTGCGGCGTGTTTGTTGTGTATCAAGACATTGAGTCAGGAATATAGTTAACTTTAGTATGTAGACAGAGTGCAGTTTACTTGGTAAACAATCGAGAGTTTAGGTCAGGGCCATCTCGCTGACTGCGTTCATGTTGGACGACATGAGACCCAGCCCTCTGAAAGTAGTCTGTAGAGGCGGACACTTTCCACCCCTTGTCGATTCGTTTGATAGCTGGCTAGTGGAGGACTCCTGTAGGCCTACTAATGTTTTTTTTAATGGCTCAACCTTTCCAATGCAACTTCTAAAATTATATCAGCCTATATATATATGTACATATATATATATATAGGCCTGCCTGATTGGGATTGTTAAATTTGAACGTAGATATTTCTTCGTTTCTCTCTCCCTTGGTTCACGGTTACTTCCTGGTGTCACAGAGAGAGGCAGTGCTGAGTTAAAGAGACAGAAATACTGATAGAAATTTAGATAGAAAATACTGTGAGAAGAGGGGAGGAACAAGATAGGAGCAGTTGACTGGATTCCAGAAATCGAAACCCCCTCTTCCTTTGCATGTTTGCCATTATTTTTTTAAACATCGTTTTTTTTGGTTTGAAAACCCAGAATATCGTTTAGATGACTCGGATGCCGAAGCTCCAGCTCGTTGCGGCTAAAGCGGAATTGTAACGGGGAACGTATTCCTCCCTCCGACCGAGAAGCCTCGCCAAGATTTACAATATACGTATTGCTTTTTTAATATACCATCCGAGGTATTTCCATATTTTCTTTTAACGAGGAAGGGTTAAAAGAGACGGAAGATGGGTTGTTTGGGCAACAGCAAGACTGAAGATCAACGCATCGACGAAAAGGCACAACGAGAGGCAAATAAAAAAATAGAAAAACAGTTACAAAAAGAAAGACAAGCATATAAAGCTACACATAGGCTGTTATTATTGGGTAAGGCTTTCATTTATGGTTTGTGTCAATGTCTCTATGCCTTTCTGTTGCTGAACACGTACCCGTTTGACAGCGCTTGCGATATGTCAGGGGGGTGGATATTGATGGAAACGAAGCCGAGCATACAATTACATTCAATTCGAAAACATTTGTCCATTTTTTTGAGGCTTGTCAGGATGTCTGCATTTCGTGTTTTGATAACATGCTCATGTATTGGGTTTATGTCCAAGGTGCGGGTGAGTCCGGAAAAAGCACCATTGTGAAGCAGATGAGGATTCTACACGTCAACGGCTTCAACGCAGAGTGAGTGCTATTCAATAGTTTCACATGAGATAGCCTGTGTGTTGTACAAAAATAATCTCGATTAATGTTTTGTGTCTGTGTATTAATGAGTGAGACTGTCGAGGCTGTAATATAGGCTGAATGGATTTTCCTCAGGCACTGCAGCGCCTGTTGGGCGCAGTGTTCAGTTCATATAAGCTATTTTCTTCCCATTTCCTCCTTTTTGGATCAACAGACTACATCTGTAAGACATAACGTTTGAGTACAGAAAAATGTCCGATTAATTGTTTCTCAGTTTCATGTTAAAGGGTGATAGGTCGGATTCAATAGACCTATTGATGGTTTGTTTTGCTGCAAGGCCTTGCAATGGCATTGATCTGACCAATGGTCTATTTTGAACATGCCTATATGTCATATTGCTGTAATTGTATGAGTATCTTACTGTCTGGCCCTACAGCAATTCCTATCCCTACTTTAGGGGATATTCAAGCCGCTTTTATCTGACTACTGCCAGCAGCGATTAGTTTGTTGTGGACATTGCCTGATTGATAGTCCCCTTACACCTGTACTGTGTCCCCACACAGAGAAAAGAAACTGAAAATACAAGATATACGAAAAAACGTTAAGGATGCCATAGTGGTAAGTTTGATCCGTAACAGTGCTTTCCTATTTTTGTAAATAATTATCTCTGTGTCTTTTAAATGTAACCTAACATTTTTAGTGAATAGTCCTATATTTATTGTGTACTAAAGGCTTGTTATGTTTTCTTCTTACTTCCAACTTGTGATCTGAAGACGATAGTGTCGGCAATGAGCACTTTGATACCCCCAGTCCCGCTAGCTAATCCAGAGGACCAATTCAGAATTGAGTACATCAAAAGCATAGCTCCTCTCTCCGACTTTGACTATTCACAGGTAAGATTTCAATCATCTTGTGTCGTGTTTTTGTGTGTTTGTGTCTTGTGTGTGCGTTTGTGTGTGTGTGTATGACGTGTGTGTGTGTGTGTGTTTGTGTGTTATATATATATGTTTTGTGTGTGTGTGTATGAGGAGAGAGCATGAAATAGTGAATGAGACTAATGCACAGACTAATGGGTCAGGATATATATTTGTATTGTTTTCTAGAGAGATTGCAATGTGTGTCTCCTTGATACGCATTATATTCTAGATTTTAATTGGGGAAAAAGGAGCTTATTTTATTTTCAAAGAGTGAGTTTTGGAAAACATCAAGGATGCACTATCACAGGGTTTCATAAGAGAAAACTGATTATAACATCCATATAATAGCAACTTTATTTACGATCTGCCACCATTTTGAATGCTTATCATGCTTCGTAGCTGGGACAGACATTGGGATTTTAATGTGATCAGAAAAAGGGATTGTTTTCAGTGTTCTACCACCTGATAGCTCTAGGTCACGTGATAGCCGGATAGGGAAATAATATTTTACATAATTTCAAAAGTCTTCCTTGTTTTAAAATAAGAGTCGCAGCTTCTGCAAAATAGGGCAGGAGAAATCAACGCATAGACATAAAGGAAAAAGATTATTAGCGTGTTACTACCTACTATTTCGATTTAGTGCTTCTTATTTTTACTGTACTGTACAGAGAAACTGACTCCATATTATGCAAGGCTAAAATGGCTGTGTTTTGTGGGGAAATGTGTGTATTATTGATATTTATCGATTAGGGAGCGTACCTTGATTATTTTGAGTGTGGATTGGATCCCAACTATTCAATTGTGGTACATGAATCAAACAGGTTCATTTTAATGTTTCTTAAAGTTTAAAGAAGTACATGCTGAGTAGTCATGAGAAAGCCTGGTTCTCAAAGGCCAGTTCACTCGCATCGTTTCCCTCATGGCCCAATCCATAGGCCCACCATAACAATCACCTCTGACGTTGTCACGTGACTAGTATTGTTTAGTACAGTGTCACTTTACATCACCCATGGGATGTTTCTCATTCTCTCCTCTCTAGCCAGCTTATTTGCTGAGCAATTGCAGGAATATAAAGTTTAAAGGTGTGTGTGTGTGTGTGTGTGTGTGTGTGTGTGTGTGTGTGTGTGTGTGTGTGTGTGTGTGTGTGTGTGTGTGTGTGTGTGTGTGTGTGTGTGTGTGTGTGTGTGTGTGTGTGTGTGTGTGTGTTGGACAGTTCAGGGCCATTGGGAGGGCTGTCTCCATGTTCCCAGGCCTAGCCAAACCAAGGGGAACAACATAGCTTTGTCTGGTGTGTCTGTGCATGTCATCAGTGGTGGGCATTACTAGTGTTGTTGGTGTCACCACTACATTGTCGCCAGTATATCACCACATAGCCTAGCTTGGCTTGATATCCAATACAGCCCCCCTAGGAACTCAGCCAATTCCTGTGGCTCTAACCTGTTGGGGCTACAATGAAATGGGAAAGTGTGGAAGGGCGGGTTATGCTGGCTTAAAAAGTAGTTGGGTGAGTTGGCATCATGGTCAACCAATTTCATACATTTGAACACACAAGGTTATTTGTAATTCTCAGCTTCATTTTGTCGTGCATAGCACAACGGCACAATTATTTTAGCCTGGTTACAATGTCCTTTTAATCGTGCATGAACCCTCCCAGTTTTCATATTCTGTTCGTCTTACCACTCGAAATGGGCCATTTTTTAAAATGCCCCTGGCCTACCTTTACCCTACCACGAGCAACAAGGGACAACAGTAAACTCATGGAAAATAGGGCGCTGAACGGCCGTCTATGCAAAGCAGAAACAAATGAAATAGCGGGAGCTATGCTTAGCTTTCCAACAACCATCGGGTGAAGCAAATTCAGATGAGTTGGCTGCCCATTTTAAACAATGAGCAGCTTTCCCCAGGATTGGGCCTGATGCCTCCCCTATGTCATGGCGTACAAACCAACTAGCTCCATCACCTAACACAACCACCTAGCACCATCAGCTAACACAACCAGCTAGCACCAACACCTAGTACAACCACCTAGCACAACAACCTAGAACCTTCACCTAGAACCATCACCTAACACAACCACCTAGCACAACCACCCAGCACAACCACCTAGCACAACCACCTAGCACCATAGCCTAGCACAACCACCCAGCACCATCACCTAACACAACCACCTAGCACAACCACCTAGGTGTAGCACCAATACCTAGGACCAACCGCCTACCACAATCACCTAGGTCCTAGCACCAACCAACTAGGTCCTAGCACCAACCATTTATGTCCTAGCACCAACCATCTAGGTCCTAGCACCAACCATCTAGGTCCTAGCACCAACCACCGAGGTCCTAGCACCAACCACCTAGGTCCTAGCACCAACCATCTAGGTCCTAGCACCAACCATCTAGGTCCTATCACCAACCACCTAGGTCCTAGCACCAACCATCTAGGCCCTAGCACCAACCACCTAGCGCAACTACTCTGGCCATGCACCACTTACCTAGGAGCTAGCACCAACAACATAGGACCGACCACCTAGTAACACCACCTAGGAAGGACCTGGCATCTAGCACCAACGACGACCACCTAAAATTCCCTCTCAGCAACACCACCTAGAAACTAACCGCCAGCAACAACCTGCTGCCACCGAATCCCTAGCACAACCACCTAGCATAAACTACCTAGCATCAACCACCTAGCACCGACCACCTAGCACAACCACCTAGCATCAACCACCTAGTATCAACCACCTAGCATCAACCACCTAGCACCGACCACCTAGCACAACCACCTAGCATAAACTACCTAGCATCAACCACCTAGCACCGACCACCTAGCACAACCACCTAGCATCAACCACCTAGTATCAACCACCTAGCATCAACCACCTAGCACCGACCACCTAGCATCAACCACCTAGCATCAACCTCCTAGCATCAACCACCTAGCACCGACCTCCTAGCATCAACCTCCTAGCATCAACCCCTTAGCACAACCACCTAGCATCAACCTCCTAGCATCAACCACCTAGCATCAACCGCCTAGCACCAACTACCTAGCATCAACCCCTTAGCACAACCACCTAGTATAAACCACCTAGCACCGACCACCTAGCATCAACCTCCTAGCACCAACCACCTAGCATCAAACACCTAGCATCAACCACCTAGCATCAACCACCTAGCACCAACCACCTAGCATCAACCTCCTAGCACCAGACACCTAGCACCGACAACCTAGCATCAACCACCTAGCATCAACCACCTAGCATCAACCACCTAGCACCAACCACCTAGCATCAACCCCCTAGCATCAACCACCTAGCACCAACCACCTAGCATCAACTACCTAGCATCAACCTCCTAGCACCAACCACCTAGCATCAACCCCCTAGCATCAACCACCTAGCACCAACCACCTAGCACCAACCACCTAGCATCAACCTGCTAGCACCAACCTCCTAGCACAACCACCTAGCACCAACCTCCTAGCACCAACCACCTAGCATCAACCTCCTAGCATGAACCTCCTAGCACCAACCACCTAGCATCAACCTCCTAGCATCAACCTCCTAGCACCAACCTCCTAGCACCAACCACCTAGCATCAACTACCTAGCACCAACCACCTAGCATCAACTACCTAGCACCAACCACCTAGCATCAACCTCCTAGCATCAACCTCCTAGCACCAACCTCCTAGCACAACCACCTAGCACCAACCTCCTAGCACCAACCACCTAGCATCAACCTCCTAGCATCAACCTCCTAGCACCAACCACCTAGCACCAACCTCCTAGCATAGCCACCTAGCATGAACCCCCTAGCACCAGCCAGCTAGCCCATTCTGTTTAACATCCATTTCAACAGGTTGAGGTCGCTATAAAGTGGCCATAGAGATGTTTTAATGTGTATGTAAACTTTGGTTGGGGTTTGGTTTGACAATCGTTGTTGACTTTTTTATGTAAAGCATAAGATGTACATGTTTCCTTTGATATTTAGAACTCAAGGGGTGAGCAGATTTCTTAGGGGCTACAGTATGGGCCCAAATCCATGGACCTATACCATCAGTCTTACAGTGAAACGGTCCACTGTGGTGACATAGCAGCCCAGGGGATTTTGTTCAAACTACTTTATGTCGTTGAAAATCTGTGTGTTGGTTAAGTATGGCTTTTAAGGAACATAATCTACATGGTCTTCTCAGTTTTTTTACATTATTTACATGTTCTATATCTTGTAATTGACGGCGAATGGTCGCAAGGCAAATGAATAGTGTTCGATAGGCTAGATGTTGTTTGTTTACGATGCCCCGAAAACTCGATTCTTTCCTTTGGTACTAGTATTGAGATACAAAATAACTTTTGTTAGCATATTTGGTCAAGCAAAAATTGATGTTTACGGTCATGTTACACAGTTCATGAAACACAGTTACACACAATGGTGTCCATCTGCAGTCACTAGATGGACTGCTCACAAGAATCTTGTGAGCAGGACAAAGACGATCATCTAACTTTTTAAAGTATAAGTCAGGGGTTGAGGCTTGAGACCCTTGAGAAAGGACATCCAGGAGAGCGATACGTGTACTAGGTGACCCCAGAGGAAACGTAATAACAGCTAACACATAATTAAGGTATGGACAGAGAAAGTGGTACTGTGAAATTAGAATAAACAAGACAAAATGACACCATGTGTGGCGCTCAAAGGTTAGAGGGTAGTAGAGGTATGTTAACAGTATGGGGCTGTTATGGCTAAAGCATAGTCCATAATCTGTATATAGAGCAATGATGAAGGGGAGCATGTGCTCGTGAATAGTTGTCGTTGATGGGTACAAATGGGAGGTATTAATGACATAACCGTACAATTGACTGGAAGCACAAAATTATAGATTTCTTGAAAACTTTTTTTGAACATCACAAATCCAGTGAAAAAGTATGGACGCATTAAAGAGAGGGGGGAAAGAGTTAAATGTTTGTGTTTAGACAATTTCTCTCTCGCTCTCTATCTGTCTCTCTCTGTCTCTGTCTCTCTCTCTCTGTGTCTGTCTGTGTGTGTGTGTGTGTGTGTGTGTGTGTGTGTGTGTGTGTGTGTGTGTGTGTGTGTGTGTGTGTGTGTGTGTGTGTGTGTGTGTGTGTGTGTGTGTGTGTGTGTGTGTGTTATCAGTTCCTCTGTAGGGCACTGCACCACACACTGCATTTATTCAAAGACCCAGTGTCACACGCCTCTGTGGAAAAGAGCCCGAGGAGAACCATACTCTGGTTCTCTCTCCCTGTCCCCCACCCTCTGGTCCCCATCAAGATTAATGTTTCGCTAGCACTGTTGGGCCCATCCCTTGTTGGTCGAGGGGGGCCCTTGCCTTGACCAGCGGCCTGACGGAGATGGTGGAGGCCGGGCCCCAAAGCTTAGAGACAAACCCCAGCCATAGGATGTTTTACGGGGTAGAATATTGTGGCTATTGGCTGAGGTGGTCGAGTTGGGATGTGACAGCAAGAACAAACCGTTATGGCTGGATGATGGCCCGTTTTTTAGTTTTTTGCTATCGTAATCTTTGTTACAGAAAGTTTGCTTATTGCAACCATTGTGGGCACGGGAAAAGGGATTTTCGATCTTGCTTCGAAAATTAATCCATGGTCCGTCTTATCCTGGCGTGAGGAAGTAAATGTTTGATTGTATCGTAGCTGCTAGCTAACACAATTACCATTGTAGGCATAACATGTTATAGCTTCCTCTTCACTTTAGAGGCAGCAGCTGGTTAACCAGTTTTTAATAAACGACAACCGACTTGGTGGTGTGTTTTTGTCGAGAAACACACAAACGACACAACGAAGCAAAAGAAACACCCAATACATTTAGCAACAAGACCGTACCTCCGTGTTTATTTTATTTACTCCTTAATCACCGGATCTCTTTCGAGGAGATCTCCCAAAGCATGTGATTACTTGTCAGCTCCTACACCCCCCCCACCCTTCCCTCCAGTTCAGGGGCCTTCTCCCCCCCCCCCCCCCCCCCGCCCTGTCTTCCCCGGTGGAGCGAGCGGGGAGTGCAGCGGGTCATGTGTTAGTCTCAGAGCCGGGGGGCGGCGGGGGTCTAAAAAAGACATGTGCACAGTAGAGCCCTGAGAGGTATTTAAAACCAGTCATCTTTGTTCGGGGGGGGGGGGGGGGGGAAGCATACAGAGAATCCTGAGAAATATCTCAAAGTCATTGATAAGATGAAGCCCCCCCCCCCCCCCCTCCCTCTCTCCAACTCGCAGTGCCATCCTTGCATAATACGCACCATTGTCCAGCACCAGCGGTCAGCTGAAGAGCTGTGGGAGACTATGTTTAGTAACTCTTTTTGGTTGTGTGTCTGTTTGTGTGTGTGTGTGTGTGTGTGTGTGTGTGTGTGTGTGTGTGTGTGTGTGTGTGTGTGTGTGTGTGTGTTTATGTGTGTGTGTGTGTTTGTGTGTGTGTGTGTGCGTGTGTGTGTGTGTGTCTGTGTATGTGTGTGTGTGTGTGTGTGTGCGTGTGTGTTTGTGTTTATGTGTGTGTGACGTGTTTATGTGTGTGTGTGTTTGTGTTTCTGTTTTGTTGGATGTCTACAATATGTATAATATGGATGTCATAAGGAAGATATGCATATTGTCATAATATTGTGTCAACGGTGTGAATAATTGATCGAACATTCTAAAAATCGAAAGGTCCTCTCGATCAATGTCTGGGTAAACATATTGTGGTCACTGATTTCTCAATGTGGCCCTAGCGAGTGAGATGGCCGTTTGTATTTAATATTATCGTACTTAAACTTGATGAACATGTGGCTATCTATCTATCTATATATTTCTTCATTCCTTGCCCTTGCATGGGCCCTCTTGGTTTTAACATTCACTTACAGAAGTGCAGAGATGTGAGATTTGACTTGGCTTGGAAATCTAAGACATATTCCTAATTCAAATAAAATGTAGAATTATTAGCATAGTGTTGTATGTTTTAGTATGCGTAACACAGCATATCATTCAGTATGAAGCGGCAGATTTTTCTTACATGATATTTGTATTTCAGATCATTGGCAAAGTGAGTCATCAATACTAATTCGTATTAGGTCTATGATGCCCTAATGCCCCTTCAAAATGATGATCTGGCTAAATTAACTTTTACGAAAACAAAACTGCTCTTTGTTCCTCCTGTATACGTATACGCTACTGCTTGTGTTTTTCCTATACAATCAGAGCTGCTTATGTGTCAGAACCATCATACATGTGGGTATACATTATGAGTTACAAACACAGGGGTGCTGTACAGCAGTTATGGTAACCAACACGTAAACTATGAATTTGGACCAATAAGTCGGTCGTTGGTTGTATTTAGATGGAAAGGTGGCCTCCACGTATGTTGGACTCTACCCACCCCCCCCCATTCCGTTCCCCTTTCCCTCATCCCTCATTGCACTGTATGTGTTTATTAATCTCTATATATTTCTGTGACATGCTATCTTTATTAACACCCCTTCTGTTTCCGCAACAGGAGTTCTTTGACCATGCGAAGAAACTGTGGGACGACGAGGGAGTAAAAGCGTGCTTCGAGAGGTCCAACGAGTACCAGCTCATTGACTGCGCACAATAGTGAGTTCACACGCTTTTATTTTGTGTGCGCCTCTACGTGCGTGCCTGCGCATATGTGTGTGTTTCCTTTATCTAGCCTATTGTGTGCTTCCAGGTGGACAATAAGATTCTTGACAATGCGTCCACCAAGTTTTGTAATCGTCGGTAACTTTCGCAACTGGAAATCGGTGTGAAAGCGATAGAATTGTTAATTTCGGTTTGGCAGCTTGCAGAGCGAGTGGCACGTTCTGCTGCTGGGTTTGTCCTCTTCCCCTTTGTTTGTGGTTTGAGAGAGAGCTGCACAGTATGTGCGAATGTCATGTCAAGTATGACTACAGGAGGCATGTGTTTACAATGGGTGGGGCATGCCAAGCGCTTGTTGAATTAGCATTTTTGGAAATCGAGCACAGGCCAATGCATGAACATATGCACACATGACCGCCAATCTAATAAATACAATTGGCAGGCCAATTGTATTTATGATGATTCTCCAGAATGTTTTTTAACTTACAGGTAATGTTGTCCATCACAGGTATGGGGTTATTTATCCTGTACAAGTCGTTTCTTATAATGGTAGTGCTGGCAGTCCATTCCTGATGGTAGTTCCGAAAGCACTTGGTAATTCACAAACAATGGCATGATTCAATACATTTTTATTGGCAATGACAGTATTACTGTCTATAATTACTTATCGGGCTGAGTCTAAATTGTCTGTTGAAGTAAAACCTTAGCAGCCGTTTAACTCATAATCGTTGGAAATGTAACAATTTGTCATGGTAAACTGGAATAGGTGGGTTGTATGTTTGCCGGTATACAGTAGATCATGTTTGGTGCCTTTGTAGCTAAGATGGACCCCTTTCTGGTCACAACAGAAGAATCTATCTCATGTCCAGTGAGGGACTGAAAACCATGTTTATCAATCAATACCATCGCAGCTTAGTAGAATTAGGATTGATATTACAATACTTTTACTGTTACTATTATAAAGTCTGTAGTTCTGGATTACTGTTTTAACAGTTGCAGACGTAGACATTTCATCGTGGGAGTATTCCAACGTGTAAAATGGGCTGGCGGCTGCCTTCTGTAAATGCACCATACCATACCGTGTCTTTATTTTGATACCACCATTTGTTTTGGTTTTTGGCTCCTGGCCCGTGAGGCCCTTGGGTTCTTCACCTAACCCTGACCTGTGGCTGCTGTCACTGTCAAAGGTTGGCCCCACTCTCCCAGTGAGTGCCACGTCTTCCAGGACGCGATACATCACGCCCACAGCACACTTGTCCCAACACTCAACAGTCCATGCGGTGTGGGATCGCCCCATGAGGGACTCCTGTGTCACAGTACTTTTCCCCAGATGAGAGGGGCCCTTACCCAGTGCCCGACCAGCCGCACACTGGCAGCGGCCGTCGCTGGGCTGGCGGTTTTCCGCCTGTGGCATGTGCCAAGAAAAAAGGACATTTGGATATGCAAAGTGAGCTCTCCCCCTCTACCTGTTCTGCTTCCTGCCGGGCTCACCTCTGGATTCAGATGTAAACATACGAGGGGCGAGAGAGGGGGGGGGGGGGGGGGTGGCCTCATCCGCAGCCCCCCCGTCTTTAGCCTCGCCTCTCATCTCAAAGGTTGCCCTGCTTTATCTCTGGGTTCGGTCAAAGTTACACCGTATCTGTGTGCAGCCTGTCGTCCTGTTGTCAAGTTATGCGGTTGTTGGGGGGGCGGGATGGGGGGGCATGGGCTATATGGTAGACAAACCGTCTCCTTTACGATTTCCCTGAATACCCTCTGGACATACATTTCAACACCCTTTGGGAGGGGGGATTGTACTGTGTGTGTGTGTGTGTGTGTGTGTGTGTGTGTGTGTGTGTGTGTGTGTGTGTGTGTGTGTGTGTGTGTGTGTGTGTGTGTGTGTGTGTGTCAGCGTTGTGAGCGTTTTGCCGGTCCTTTCTCGATTGACACCAGGCAAAAGCCAGTGTATGCCGACCCCAGGGAAAACAGACAAGAGAGAGAGGGAGAAGGGGAAGAGTGAGAGATATAGAGATGGGGGGGGGGGGGGGGGGGGGGAGACGACGACAGAGAGAGAGCGAGAGAGAAAGAAAGATGAAGGAAGACAGCGACAGCGAGTCAGGTGATGGCAAGAGAGTCACATGAGGCTGTAAGGTAGCGCTGATACAGACTTGGGCCTGTGGTTTGGCCCTTTTTCTGCCTTGTCCCCGCCTGTGTGTGTGTGTGTGTGTGTGTGTGTGTGTGTGTGTGTGTGTGTGTGTGTGTGTGTGTGTGTGTGTGTGTGTGTGTGTGTGTGTGTGTGGGTGTGTGCGTTCATGTGTGTGTGTGTGTGTGAGTGTGTGTGTGTGTGTGTGTGTGTGTGTGTGTGTGTGTGAGCCTGCATCTGTGCGAACATGAGTGCATATGAGCAAATGTTCTTCCTTTTTAGCTTGCAATTGAGTCATAGAAGTATTGTTTTGAGTTTGGCATGTGCCGTTAGTTTGACAAGCAGGTTTTTCACTTTAAGGATTGTGCATGCGTGTGAAGTTACACATTGAACCTCAAAACAAAGAGGAGATTTCAGTAGTAGTTCCCCTCTCAGTTTAAAAATTAGCACAGGCTGCAATTTAGCAATAGAGCTATGGGCCTCATCACACTGAAAATAAATAATATCAATAGAATTCATTAATAATTTATTTTTGATCTCAATACCTCAATAATAACCCTTCTTTCAAACCATATGATAAGACAAAACGGTATCTAGGCTACATGTGTGTGAAAATGCTTATTGCGGTTGTCTTTATCAGTAAAAAACTTTTTTTGTCTCTGTCATGCACATGTGTGTGGACTGGGATTTGTCAGACAGCATGTCCACTCTTTGACTTCCTGTCTTGGCCTTAACCTCCATGTGAACTCCTGAGAGGTGTACGAGAAGGCTATAACAACCCATTCTCCTTCATAGCCCCAATATAACATCCTCATGATGTTCCTGGGTTTTGTAATACTGGTCAAAGATTTTAACGTTTTATTTAATAACTTTTTGTCAGTTGACATCCACTCAAATGTTTTATTCTTAAACGGGCCCTTTGTGGGACCACACAACTGCAAATTAGTTACGAATAGAGACTAGCCTTAAACTGTGAAACTGAACTTTAGCTTTGGAGTTATGATTCATTCAAAACATTTTTGCATTGCATGCATTTTGAAACTATTTAATAGAGTGCAGTATTTCAATGCTGTCACCAAGGAAATGTGCATACAAACACATCAAATAAGATACAGTATTATACAGTAACCACTGCTGTGCAATACTGTGTTGCAAGTATACAACATTTGTATACGAACACAAAATCTACCAACCTACGATCCTCAAAGAAATCATTTATTGCTACTGTTTTTACGCATTTTATCATACCTCTTTGTAACATTCACACACGTCAAGAAGACAACATTTTATGTTCATTTAAAGGTTTACGCTGTAATCCAAATAATAATCCTCCTTTGTCCTTCACGGACCTCTGTTGGCCTCATTTATTTAGTATTTTTTTCCAGCAGCTCTGATGCTGACCGGCTCTATAGGACAGAGCGTGGCATGCTATGTGACGATGGGACGATGTGACGAGCACTTGTTATGCCAAAGAGCATGTCCATATTGATGCTTTGGAATCCTGTCACCCATTGATCCCCTCCCCTCCTCTTTCCCTCTCTCTCTTCCTCTCTCTGCATCACACATTTATATGTTTTTAAGAGCATAGATATGTGTCTGCTTGTCAATTGATTGATTGATTGATTGATTAGTTGATTTTTAGGTTGGGGGCTATTTTTGGCTGCAACCCATTGATTTGAATCCCCTGCCCTGTAACAGCAACATCTTTGTTCTCCCTCCCATAGGTAGTCTTTAAACTATGGGTTCTACTCAAATTCTTAGCCTGTCAATGTGTGTTTCATAAATTACCGATATAGAAGTCGGGATGTTGATGTTATTAGCATTTAGGCATGAAAGTTGTATTAACGTCATAAATACCTTAATTGGACACTGTTATTTAGTTATTTGACCTTAACTCTCATGACACTGTATTAAATGGCAGTTGTGATGGCTGTGAGCTCCTCCTGAACTGGTCAGCAGATCCAGGGGGAGTTGTAGATTGTATGGAAGCAGACAGAGAGCCAGGTTGTGTTGAGATAACCTGGGTAGGTGTGTGAGCTTCAGAGCTTATGATGTTAATTTGGAGATAGACCGATCAAGCATGGTGTGTGCAGATTCAGGGGACCCAAGCTTTGGGTAAAAGCTTTGGGTTTGGATTGCATTGGTGACACATTTCTAGGGTCGGCGGCCCATCAGGTTGATCAACCCTGGTTTAAGGTTGGGCCGAAGGGAGGAGGCCAGTCATCAGGGTCTTTTTGTGGCCTTGCTGGATTTGCAGAAAGTTGTAGCTCCAGCGAGGCCCTGTGGAAAGGGCTCTGGCTGGGACCTGGACCGGGCTCCTCTAGTGAGGGTTTCTGAGTTGGAGCCAGGGGTCAGAGAGACAGCTGGGACTGGGACAGCCATGGACCCAGGATGGGGAGATGGGGAGATGGGGAGATGGGGCTGGGGTGTAGCGCTGGTCACGGGACCCAGTCACCAGCCCGGGGGCCTCTGACACAGTCATCTTGGGGAATAATGCTTAGAGAATGACGGGCATTGTCAGCAGGCCTGTGCCCCTGAAGGGCCCAGGGAAACAGAGGGGCTACGCTTCGCAAACACTGGCCATCCTCAGTGAGGAGCCTCTTCTGTTCTCAGAAGAGCCTGGGAGCACGATATTTATACATCGGCTGTGTGTCACTGTTGCTGTTTTTTTTCTGTCGCCGTTTAGTTTGTGTGTTAGCTCCAACTCATGTCCATACATACTGTAAGCCAGGGGAAGATAGCAAAGTCCTGTTTGAAGGCCGCCCCTCCACCGTACACAAACATGTTCCCTTCCAGCCCGGCTGCCGTTTGAGTCGACATGTTCAAATGTTAGAGGGTTGTCCGTTTGTTGGTTTGAATACGCGGTGATCACAAATGAACATGTGCTGTAAGTACAGACCTAAATGGTCCCGGAGGAGGATAGTGAGTGTGTGCAACAGAAACGGGCCCGCTATGGTTAACCATGTGTGCGGCTTCAGAGCCTAGTTGCATATTAAGCAGTGTCAAACCTTAATAGACTTTTTTGTTTGGTCTAGATTAACAAAAACCTTTGTGTCACTTGCGGAAATCAGATGACCTGCTGCCAGCTGACTGTGGAATATTCAAAGGAGGCACTATGAAAGTGTGTGTGTGTGTGTGTGTGTGTGTGTGTGTGTGTGTGTGTGTGTGTGTGTGTGTGTGTGTGTGTGTGTGTGTGTGTGTGTGTGTGTGTGTGTGTGTGGGTTGGTGGTTCTGGGTTGGTCTGTGTTTGGTGTTTGGAGTGTTTGGTTGTGGATGTGTGTGGGTAGGTTTGCATGCATGTGTTTGTGTGTGCATCTACTTGCATGCACATTTCTTGGTGTGAGTGTGCATGTTGCTATGTTGCACAGTGTTTATCCACATCCCCAATGTTTGGGAGTTTGCATCGTTAGCTTTAGCATTAGCATGAGCGTTGGCTTTAGTATTGGTATTGGTATCAGGCAGCATATGTTTTGTTTGATGGTTATGCATAAATTCTTTATTTGTGTTATGTAAAAATTTAATTAATATTATTTTTTAAGTAATGTCCCAGTAAACACTATGTATTACTGCAACAATGATGGCATTATTTACAACAAGAAAGCTAACATTTGGCTAATATATACATTAAAGTTACAAATTGGCTAAAGTGGTACTTCTATACCACAATATAGGCCAAACAATAATTAAATTGTTCAATGTAGGCATTCTTCATATATTTATGCCAAAAAATGTCCCATTGTTTACTTCTGGTATAAGGCTGAATTAGGTAGTTATGACACATGCCTGGAATGGCGTTTAACGGACAAGTATTTCCTCCAATTACATTACTCTATTGTCAGTAACTCATAGCACAGTGATTCACGGCTAGCTTGTTTTTTCAACGATTCAAATATCAAGGCTAGAAAGCTTGCTGTCATTTGGCGAACCCTCACCTTTTTTGAGAAGCTATGTCCCGCCCTAGCATCCGGTTTTATGCAAGGCAGGCTTTCAATACAATCCACGTTTACCACTGTTGCTGGTCAAGCAGTTGGCAACTTATAACTAAGTAGCGTCCTGTAAAATAAAGTGTGACAGACTATTTTTGAAGGGCTAGATTGCACATTCAAATTGCACGTTAAGATAAGTGGGCGTGTGGACAGAACAATGCCTAATACAATGATATCTACCCTTTCACCCCGAAAACGACATGGAGCTGTGCCCCTAATCAGTACCTTTCGTTTACATTTCATCATTAAGGGACAACACAATCTGTATAATCGCCAGAGCTGGTTAAGGAGTGTAAATGCAAGACTCATTGTGTGTGTGATATGCTTGTAATCCTTATTATACATCCAAAAGTAAAACATTGGAATCAAGTGGAAGCGAGCTGAAACATAAAGAGCAGCTGAGTGCTCAATAGCAGTACGGTACTTTTAGAGGCTTGTGTTTTCTATGGGGAATATCCTTTTTGGGTTAGACTGCAGCACCCGAGATGGCCACCATACAAGTTAGAAGCACGCCCCACTCACTGGTTCTCGGGACTTGTTTTCGACACCCCCCTCCGCCCCTCCTCCTCCTCCTCCTCCTCCCTATGTGACTAAAGACCACCCCTGTGCCTCTCTTCCTCCCGCCCTCTTTATAGCTCTCCATAGTGTATATCTTTTCATGGTCCCAATCTGTGCTCTCTTGCTCTTGAGTTCAGAAAGACAGCACAGAGCATGTTGCAGAACGCATTTAGATTCTGCTATTAGGCCTTTTTTTTTCCAGAATTTTTTTTTCCCAGAAAAACCATTGGGTGTCTTAATTGGAACAATGTGCCCTAATATTCAAGGATGGCACACGCAAACAGAATTTAACTTGTCTTAACAGCCCATTACCGAAAATTGCAGCATGTAAAGAAATCTTCTAAACATTCAAACATGAATTTCTTGACTGTGGATTGAGAACATTTCCAATGCAGAAGAAGGAAGGAACAACTCTCAACTGACAATAAAGAAAGCTTGAAGCCTCGGCCTCCATCTTGGTTCTTGGTCAAGTTATGGACTCTTGACGAGGCATTTGTGAATGACTGGGAGCCGCGCGGCCTAGCATGCTACATGTCACAAGGTTGGCTTCAGTGCTGCAGTGTTTTTATGATGTTTCAGGGGGCCAGAGTAAAGCTATGACGACCTGAACCCAGTGGCCTCAAAGTCAAAATAAAAATAAACAAACTCGAAATAATAAAGGACAGGTCTACAAGGGCAGACGTTTTAACTTAATAAAGAAATTTGTGACTTTTTATAAAGAAAAAATAATATCAAACTTTCATTGCCCTTATTGTGATGTGTTTTTACCCAAGCAATCTAACAGTTGTTGGGTTGTAGCTGGCTAGCTAGCTTTTAGCTTGTCTCGCTTCGCCACATTGACGCAAAAAAGAAAAAGAGGATTTGAAAGGAGGCTGTATTTGAGGTTTTTCTAAAAGTGGGAGAATTGTAGCTTTGAGTAGGCTAAATTTAGGCTTCAAGATGTGTGTCAATTTTAAGTCAGAGACACAGACTGGAGGATAAGTTCAGTGAATGGCAGTGATCTGCGCGCCTGTGACGATGTACAGAGCACACACACTCACACACACACACACACACACACACACACACACACACACACACACACACACACACACACACACACACACACACACACACACACACACACACACACACACACACACAGAGACACACATGATTCTCTATTTCTCTCTCACACATCTCTATCCATCTCGTCCTGCCCTCTCTCCCAAACCGACACTCTCTTTCCCCTTTAAACACACAGTCTCTCTCTCTCTCTCTCTCTCTCTCTCTCTCTCTCTCTCTCTCTCTCTCTCTCTCTCTCTCTCTCTCTGATAGTTTTATATATATGCACGCACACACAGGATGGTGTCTGGACGAGCAGGGAGTAGAGGGGGACAGCAGTAACGCTGCAGGTTCCCTGCTCAGAGACTGTGGCACGGTGGCTCTCTAGATCATTCTCCCCTCCACCCTCCCTCCCCCCTCTACCTTCCTCTCCCTACCCTCTCATTCTCTCCCTCTCTCTGTCTCTGTCTGCCCCTCTCCCTCTATTGCGCCTTCTTTCTCCCACCAAGCCCCCCCCCCCCCCCCCCCCCTACCAAACCAACCCCTCCTCCTGCCTTGCAACCCCCCACCCCACCACCACCACCACCACCACCACCCGCCTTAGAGCTTATGTAAACTAGCTGTGGAGCCAGGGCAAGCTGAGGCTATTTTTAGAAGCAGAAGCACTGCAGAGCAGAAACTGGCGCTGGGTCACGTGTGCGCAGCAGAATCAAAGGGAGTATCCCGGCAATGCGCTGTAAACAAAGGAAGGTCAGTAGCAGAAGGTGAGACACAAAACGCCTCTTTGTTGGTTTTGCGTCTATATTCGTGTGCGCGCGCACATGTGTGTGTGTGTGTGTGCGTGTGTGCGTGCAGCAGGCTGTGCCCATCCACACAGACACACCTCTCCCTGGTCTTAACGGTGGCTGACATGAAAGTGCGTAGACGAGGTGAACCCGTGTTGGGTGTTATGCATCCTGACTCGATGCTATTCTCTTGCCACTCTCCGCCCCTATCTCCTCCCTGAACCAGCCAGCACACACACACACACACACACACACGCGCGCAGGCACGCATGCACACACACGCACACGCACACACACTCTGCTGTGTGCCTCCAGTGCCATCCTTAGCTAGCGAAAGTGTGAGGAAACTGAATACATGAAAGGAGGAGCAGAACCACGCGAGAGGAGACATTTTGCTCTGTGATCGCGAGAAGGGGCAGCCCGGCTCCAAACTTCCTTCCCTGCCGCTGCCAGGTTCAGGCCTATCGGAAAATAATACCCACGCAGACACAGACAAATCCCTTAAAAAAATTAATAATAAATTCATAACCATTATGTGCTAGCATTAATGTTAGTATCAGGTGGAAGTGAAAGTCCTGCTTGGCGGTTGAGACTGGCTCTCCCTTTGGCTGTGGTTAATTGTAAAGGCTAGCTAGCGGCTAGTGGCTGTGTCCAGTCACACCCAGGGCAAAGGTTACACCGCTCCACCTCCACTGGTCAAACAAGACTCAACTTTCACCTCCTTTGGAATGTGGTTGGGGGGGTGGGGGTCGTTTAAGGCTAATTTTAGAAACTTTTATATTTTGCCCTCATTGTGGTTTGTTTACCGAGACAGTTTGCGCTGTTGGGTGTTTCATCATGGCCGTTTTACTGGCGGTGGCTAGCAGGCTAAATAAAGTAAACATTTGACTTTAAGTTAGGTGCGTTTCGGTTTTAACCCAAGCTGTTTTCAGGCCGTCTCTCTTTCTTACGAGGGTCCCTCCATCTCTGGCTCATGGTACAGTCTAATATAATTAGCTAAATAGCTGTGAGACTTGTGCGATATGAGAATCTGCGTTGAGTAAATAAACCTCTAATTTGGTCATTCTGTGTGTGTGTGTCAACAGACACACACACACAGGGAAACTCATAGCATATTCTTATTATGTTGCACTTAAAGTGGATTGTATGTCTCCATACCATGAGCAATGCATTTTCTTTTTTATTTCTTAGGTGAATAAATTCAGTTCTCAAACAATTCTCTATGGAGGGGTAGAATACTGCAGAAATGCTCCCTGTTCGTCTGCCTTAGTGTATGATGAACTACCACATTTATGAAAGAATGAACAACAGAAAGGCTTCTGTTGTGAAATCAATGTAAATGTAATGTCTGTGCAGATCTAGTTGACTAATCTAATTAATAAAAATCAATGGTGTTTTCACAGGTTCATCAACATCCATACAGCGAAAATATTTGAGAATGATTGCAATTTTTTTGTTGTGAGATATTAAGGCAATTGCAAATATAGCAAAGCTGTGTCAGCATGAGTGAGATGGGGCGTGTGACCCGGTTGAAAAATGATAGATTCAACCAGCACCTCGGTGAATAGGTAGCATTGAGAAAGTCCCTTACCCTGTTCCTCAATCCATAGTGACCTGTATTTCTATTACTGTAAAATGCCTTGGTTGACAATGTGTCCTTAAACAGTCAGATGAAGATGTCAATAGATTGAAGCGCTCATTTCAGTTTATTTCCACAAACGGAGGCTTTGACGCCGATACTTTAAAAGGCCTCTTATTCTACTACCAGGTATGAGTGTGATGAGCCATTAGCAGCCTTATAAACATCAGCCCTGCCCTGTCCCTCTGTAACTGAACCCAACCCAGGGAGTGTCAACCTACATACTATGACCGACAGATAAGTTGCTTAAGTCCACTGGTACGAATGGCAGATTGACCCATCCAGCATATTTCTAGGTGGACACTCCCACAGGGCACAGGGCAGGGCCGATACAAAAAGGCCTGTAATGGCTAATCGCACTCACACCTGCTGGTGAAATAGGGGCCCGTTTAAGAGCCGGTATCTTGAACGGATCGCCTTCAGAATTCACTTTTATTCCATTGAGCTTTTTTTTTTGTTAACCAGCGATCACAACATGGGCATCGCTGTGTGCTCACGGTGGTGGTCATGAAGGAGTCATTCGCGCTCTCGCGTCGTGTCTCACCGTGGACCAGAGAACATCAACAGAGGGGCCTATTGACTGTGAAACCTCGCATCCTCTTCAGCCTTGGCCCTGTGGCTCAGCCCCTAACTCTCGGTACCACGTGCGGACGGTTTCACACAGTTTACGCCGCGTTTTCCCCTAGTCTACTGCTGCGTTTGAAAAACTCTTGTGTTCGTTCCATCGTTATGAGGGCCTCGCAGAGCCACATACACATGCACATGCATGGAAAGCGGTATGTAGACTGTGGCTTCGCTATCACACGCAGAGATAATGGTAGTCAGACTGTGACTGTCACACACACACGCACACACATGCACAGTGAAGCGGTAGTCAGACTGTGGCTATGGCGCACACACACATGCACACAGGATGCTCGAGCTGTCTGTATATGAGTCTTGTGATGGCAGGCTACAAGTATGGCCTACCTTCAGAGGAGACGAGAAGGAGGGGGGGGGGCAGATGGGAGAATGAGAGCGAAAGCAAGCCAGAGCGAGAGAGAGAGAGAGAGAGAGCGAGAGAGAGAGAGAGAGGGAGAGAGAGGGAGGGAGAGAGGGAAAGAGAGAGAGAGAGAGGGAGAGAGAGAGAGAGAGAGAGAGAGAGAGAGAGAGAGAGAGAGAGAGAGAGAGAGAGAGAGAGAGAGAGAGAGAGAGAGAGAGAGAGAGAGAGAGAGAGAGAGAGAGAGAGAGGAGTGGTATCGACCAGCTGGGGTTGCTATGGGAACCCAGCTGCTAAAAGCAGGCAGGGTCAGTGTGGAACAGCGAGGCTGTCTGTAGTGAGAGCGAAGGGATGCCACCCGGAGGCCAGTCTGCAAACTACACACACATGCACACGCACACAAACACACGCTACTTCAGCACCAGCAGGCCCGACAAACCCACCAGTATTTCCCCTCTCATCCCAGGCCCCTTTGATAAGCTGAGCGTGCGATGCATCCATCTTATGGTGTCCATTAATATGAATCGCAGGGAAATAAATAAAAGAGGAATGTCTTTGGGTCCCCCCCCCCTCCCTGTGTGTGTGCGGATGGATAGAAATGCATTTCTGGTCTCCATCTTGCCGTTTCATGTCCGCGCGTGCTGCTCCGTCCGCGGTTATGCAACGTGCTACAGCTAGCCGGGCCTCCCTGCCTCTCGCTGGATATAGGCTATTGACTTTTGATTATGGAAAATAGGGAAAACCGAACCGGAAGTGGACGTTTGCGCTCAGTTCCGGAGAGGGTCTCTCCCTGCCGTCAGGGCTGCAGCCCGTGTGCGTTGAACCCAAAAATAAAAACACAAATAAAATACCCCCTCATTTGACGGGGTTTGGATTTGTTGTCCGTTAATACTCGGGTTTTGCTAATTTTAGCCGGCGCTAACATAAGGTGCTTTGATAGGAGACTTGGCTGGATGTGTTTAAATGTTATCCACCCTTCCATTCAAATCATTTTCCATTCAGAGAATTGTGACGGGGAACGCGTGTTTTGTTTTATAGTCCCCCTACCCCCCTTGTTCCAACCTCAACCGAGTCCCCCAGGCTGAATGTGGGACCCGCGGCCTGGGGTCTATTTTGGGACCATGTCGTGTAGCGGTCCGTGCGGACACTGAACAGAGTCGATGGGGGGGCATCACGATGTATTTGAACCTTTTTATACAACACCCTTCAGAACCATGGCTTGATGCAGCCCCAGAGGGAGGGAATTGGCGGGACTTGAAATGAAGCAGACCCCTTTTTTGTTTACACTGGATTCGGTTTGACTTTCAGGAGTGTCTCCGCTCCTCTCTCTCTCTCTCTCTCTCTCTCTCTCTCTCTCTCTCTCTCTCTCTCTCTCTAGGAAGTGCCCAGTGGGCTGCCTGATGGATGCGTTTGGTTCTCCAGGTCCACCTCCCTGTCTGCACATTGTTCTGTGTCTGGGCCCGGGGAGCTGAACCTTGGGCTCAGATGTTTCCACCAGGTGACACGTTGACTCTGTGACTTGTTTCTGTTGTTCCTTGTGTTTATCGCCCTCCCCCCTTTGGACTCGATCGGGTGTGGGTGGCGTGTGGACAGTCGCTGTTATTATCGTCCAAGACTCTGTATCGTCATTGATGCTGCGATGGCGCATCGTTACTGCCCAGTTGTGGGGGGAGTTTTCTCTTCGTGGAAATGTATGAATGAGGTCGACCTCAGTTGTGTGATCTGTCGGACAATGTGGATTGGTTGGTTCGTCATTTGTCCCGCCCCCCCCAGTGAGATTAGATAAATTGTCAGGCCTGGGGATGTCATGGATTTTAGAAGACTTCAATCTACGAACGAAGACTTAACTATTGGGGGGAAGTGATGAGATGTCTTTTAGGGTTTTCCATCTCTCCAAACGAGGCGAATGGAATGATCAAGGTTGTAAATCTGGAAAAATACTTGTTGTCCACTCAATGGATCAACCCTTCGGAAAAATTTAGTATTAAAGTAGTATTAAAAGAGAAGTCATGAAGAGTTTCAGGGGAGGGGGGTTAACCCTGAGCCAGGGGTACTGGGACCTTGCAGGAAGCACTCTCCGTCAGCAGCAACAGTAAGGCTAGACATAAGCATGCGCACGCTAGTCGGATACTTGCGCTACGTGCTTCCAAGTGCCCTTCCTCGGACCATCCAAGCACTGCATGTTTCAGTGCAGCTCTGCACGTGGCCGCCGGACCAATTGCACCGGCATTAAAGAACCACTGTTTGAAACGCCCCAGTGCCAGTCAATGGGACGGTACGGTGAGCTGCCCTGGCTGTTATGCCAGGCTCGGGCGGTTTGAAAATATGGAAACTATTGATCGGACTCCCCCCGCTGCTAATTAAAGATGGCCCACTATTTGTAAAAAGTCAACCCAATTATCAAATGAGCAGATGAGGCTAGGACCACTGTCATTGGTGTGAAGGTTGCCTGTCACTGCCAGTGGCTGGTGCTTCTCCTGCTTTCGGCCCCCTCACATCCATTCCTTGCGTCTTCACACCGCCGCGGTCGGACTCATGTGCTGTGTTCCGATATCCATACTTCCATGAGTACACTTAAACGTAATACACTATCCGCATTCACTGAGTGCGCTGATTTTCAGATGTCTGTGTCGTTCCAAATCGAATACTCCGTGGTGCACTAACCGGAAGTTACGATCGCAACTGCTGCCGCGGCTCCTCCCCCGCAATAAACATCCGGCTTTGAACGGTGAACTCTTTACGCCTAGCAGCTATAAAAAGCTATATATGCTATAGAAACTACAAAATGAATCCATTAATGCAGGCAATGTGGGAAATGCGCCGACGTTGGCTAAGCCTGGCTCCACCTCTTCCGCTATGTAGCTAATGGCTGCCGTTGAGTACACCATCCGGGTCCCGGGTTCAGTACACTTCTTTTCGCCCTACGTACGCTAAGTATAGTGAGCGCGGCGGTGGCGTGTGTGATGCAAGGCTACCCGTGTGTTACCATTGGACATTACCAGATGGTTGTTACCATCAGACAGCGCCCCCTGGAGCCGGGGGGGGTCTTTGGGAAGCCCCTGAGGCCTGATGCGGGCGCTCTCCCGTTTGTTGTTATTTGTATGTTGTGTAGTTATGTTTGTTGTTTGATTGTTTGTGTTTGTTTGTTTTGAGGAGCTCAATGAATCTGACCTGAAAAGCTGTGGTTTTGTAATGCTGGCAAAGTTTTGCCAAGGCTCCCCCCCCCCCCCAAACGGAAGGCCTATACTGTCCTTGCTAGCCCCATCACCACCACTACCACCACTACCACCACCACCACCAGCAGCAGCAGCAGCAGCAGCAGCAGCACACATTCTACTTTCCATCTGGCCGTCCCTCCTCCCATCGCTTTCCCTGTTGCCGTCTCTCCCCCTCTCCCTCCCTCCCTCCCTCCCCCTCCCCTCCTCTTCCACCTTGTCATGGTGTGTGTTGGATGGGCTCTGCCACATGTGACCTGCACCACGTGGGCCTCCAGCTCAAGAGAGGCCCCTCCAGGCCCCCAGGCCCAGCTAACCTCCACTTCCCCTCACTGTGTGTGTGTGTGTCTGTCTGTGTGTGCGTATGTTTGTGCGTGTGGGTGTGCGTATGTTTGTGCGTGTGGTCGTGCGTATGTTTGTGCGTGTGGATGTGCGTATGTTTGTGCGTGTGGTCGTGCGTATGTTTGTGCGTGTGGGTTTGCGTGTGTTTGTGCCTATTTGTGCTTGTGTGTGGGTGTGTTTGCCTGTGGTTTTGTTTGTGTGTGTGTGTGTGTGTGTTTGTGTGTGTGTGTGTGTGTGTGTGTGTGTGTGGGGGTGTGTGTGTGTGTGTGTGTGTGTGTGTGTGTGCGTGCGTTTCCCCTGACAGTTCACCTAATTGACCCATCAGGTCAGACTTGTATGGGGCTTGCTTCATATGCACAGCGTTCAAAGCAGGGCAGATCCCCTCACTCACACACATGTATGACACATAGAACAAACATTTGTTTTTTAATTCAGTCTGAAGACCCAAAACGTAAATCTTTGAATTAATCAGGACAGAAAAAGTGTGAGGAGTTAAAGAAACGAACTGATCTTTATCTGTGTGATCTGTCGGCGACGGTGTCTCTTTTCTGGGCGAGCATGATCTTCCGATCCAGAAGGCCGCTTTCTATTTTCCCATCATCGTTGCGGCGGTACCACTAAGACATAGTGGAGCCTCACTGTACGGTAACTCTTCCCAGTTACCGTACAGGTTCTAATATTACAAGGTACTACTCGGGACGCAGGAGATAATCGATTCAACCAATTGGGGTGGGGGAATATGCGATACGCCTGTACATATTACATATTACAGCAATTTCCCCTCTCCTGTGGTTGACGTAAACCTAAATAGGCTGAGGAATTCGTCCAGTACTATTATTTCGGCCCTTGGGCCCACCAGTGTTGGAACTATGGGACAATCGGGGGTAGTCGCTGGTTAGCATATCAACAACAATGGAAAAACAAGGCGACCAACAAATCCTTGAATCCTGCGTCAGATCCTCTGGAACGGGTAGCATGGTGGCGGTCTGGTGTCCAGTCTGATTGATGTCACTTCTGGCCGCTCTCGCCTAGTGGTAAGACCTTTATCCACGACATACCTGTATAAGCAGTTGTTTTGGCCAGTTCATCTAAGGGCTATCATTCCCCCCTTTGACATGTTGTCCCGAACATGTGTCCGAATGGCAAAGATAGAAAAATAAACATAAAGCCAAGCAAGGACGCTCATTCAGCACGATATTCTGCACCAGCTGATTTCCATGACGCTCGGTGTCAAGGGGTGTGTGTGTGTTCATGTCAATCTAGAGTAGGGGAGGCCATGAAGGCCTTTTCAAGTTCTTACGAAGGCAGTGTCTGCTGCTGGTGTCCCATTCACCAAGTCGGGGTCAGGCAACACTTTATTTTTATTAAGAATTTCCCCTTGGGGGCAATAAAGTCTAAAGCCTAAAGTCTATGTCTTGTCGTTGGTGATGTATCGGAGTGTCCGTGCTCAATGTGAATAATAAACGATTATTGTACTGTGTGCAGAAGCCCGTCGTTTCAAAGAAGCCCATCTTTTAATTGTTTTTTTAGTAATCAATGTACTTCCTCCTTTGAGGACTAAAGTAGTGAAATGGTCGTGCAGCACTGTCTAGTTCTTTAAAATAACCTTGTGGCATCGTAATCCACATATATGTTTTACAATTTACACTTGGTTTACCCTGTACTGGGGTTGTCTTGGCCTGTGAGTGGATTTAGGAGTCACCACCAGGGGGTCCACATTTTGTGTGTGGCCCTCATCATACTTATTTTTAGCCCACATGTTGGGAGGGATTTCAGCCAATCGTGGGTCATCCCCGGTCGTCCGTGGGAGTAAAAGCTCAGGCGACTCCCTATTACCACGCATTTGGTGGACGTGTGTGTGGTCTCGAAAGCTCCATCCCAGACTCTGTGTCTCAGCCCCGTTGCGGGGGAAGAATATTGTCCCTTGCGTAGCCCCCCCTCCAATGCCATGCATCTCCCCCCCTTACAGCCCGTAAACCTAATTCAGCCTATGTCATGTCTGGGTTCTGCATGACAAATGTGGTGTGGAGCCTGGAACATCGTAAAACCTCACAGAACAAAACTTCACCAGAACAGGCCACTGTAATCAGGCAGAATGTCTAATTTCTAAAGCAACAGTTCAGCCTTTAACATTAGGAGGTTATACACCCTTCTTTGTACTTCCTCAAACCTTGCTCATGGTCCGTCATCAGACACTCTGGCAGTACGGTGCATATCATCAGTGGACCTGTGTTACACTTCTGGCTGACTCTGCATGCAGTGGTATGCATCTGTTATCAGTGTGCCAGCCATTGACCCCGGTCCCTCTGGCAGCAAGTCCCATGAATGAAAGTATCCTGGTGAGTGTAATGCACACAAGTGGGCTCAGATGGTGGGGTTTGCATCGGAAGTAACCGTGAGGCCGATGTCGGTGCGAATGACACTCAGCCCTGGGCGACACCTCAAATCTCCCCCCAACCGGTTTGTCAGACACATTGGTTTAGACCGAAAAAAAATTATGTTTGAGTGGATTATGTGCACTCTTTTCCAAAAAGGGTTGTACATTAAGGACTGCCCAATTTCGATTGATCTCTCCTTTCCTTGGTGGACATCACTGAATGTGTTGCCCCTGAATCGACCAGGAATGTTATGCTTGTTACCATTTACAGTTATTTTAGTCTTTCGGAGCTGATCAGGTCGCGTGAGGCTAGTTAGAACCAATCTTTTGGATGTGGTGCTTGTGTACGTTTTGAGGCAAAGGTTACAATACCGGATGTTTTTTTCCGGGATTGATTGTGTCATAATGCACACATACCCTTGGACCTGGCCTGCCCCTGCGTCCTGTCCATTTGAATGCCCCTAGCCACCTCTGCCCCTTGGGGGATGCACCGTCACATCACAGGCAGGTTAGCCTGTGATCCAATGATCCATGGCGCTACAACGGAATCAGACCTGTCCCCGGCTTGTGAAGCCCTGCAAGGAACATGGTCCTTCCACTTGACATGTCGCCACCTTGGTCCCTGAAGGGACGGACAGGCTTGGGGTTCTCCAGGGCGTCTATTCGGGCAAGGTAAAGCCTCTTGGTCGTTGCTTCGATCTGCATGGCTGGCGTGACCCGTTGTGCGGCAAGTCATGCGGTACACCAACCGATTCAATGTCATACGATGGAGGTGGGGGAGCATTCACACACGGTCTACCGGGGCAGTCCAGCTCTGCCTCTAGAACTCGGGTGACATTGACATCATAGAGTCCTACACTCTGCACATTTTCTTCTACCCTGGCCCCCCTCCCTCTACCCCACCATATTCTTGTTACTTCACACACATCGTGGTCTCACCTGGCCCGAGTCTTTTGCCCTCAGGAAACTGTACTGAGGAACCCCTGAATCTATGCCAGTCTCGCCCCAGTAAGCTGGCCACAGTCATCCGGTGGGGAGGTGTCGCTCCGTGACCCGGTCCTAAGCCGTGCTCGGGTTCCCCTGTCTTGGAGTAATGATTTTGTAGAACTCCCAAATTGTCGTGGCAATTCCTTTATAAAATTTTGCGTCAAGGACAGATGAGAGTTCTAAATACAAGAAAAAAACTGGTAGGAAATAACCTATTTAATGTATGCATAGACTCGTCTCCTCTCTAGCAGTGTGAGCCCCCTCCCATCAATGCAATTATCCTCACATCAAAGGAGGGAGATGTTAACCTAAAGGCCAGAGGCCCCTGCATTGTTGCCAATACGCCAAACTCTATTTGTTTGTGGTCGGCACCCGGCAGTGGTGGCCAGCAGTTACGGAGCCTACCCCACCTTTGTTCAGTTTAGTCCAGGCCCTATGGGAAAAACATACAGTGGGGCTAAGATAATACAGCGTGAGAAAGCAAATGTGATAATAGGCAAAAGCCTAAAACATATCGATTTTCCATTACATCCATCCATCGCTGCGTTCTGAAAGGAGCCGCTCTGTCAGAAGTGGCTGTGTGGCGGAGTCTGCTCTACCATGCCAACTAGTGCAAATTATTTTGCGGGGAACTCAGACCAGAATGGGACTTGTTCTACTTCACACTAGACCAGTACGTTCGGCAGTCCCTAAAAACCGCCCGGCCCAAGCTTTTAATAAGGCATTCGATGATCAGTCTTTTTTTGTATGTCCTGGATGTAGTGGTGGCTGTGAATGAGAGGCCAGGCTATATTTGGATCTTCAGTGCTCTACCAATAGCACTTATGTCACATGGCAGTCACAAAGCGCTCAGTAATTATAACCTAGGGTTTTTTTCCCTCACCAAGATGGCTGACTATAAATACTCCCACATTGTTGCAGTGATGGGGAATAAACTGGAGCTATTTTTGCAATGTTTTGTTTCAGTTTTGTGTGTGTGTGTGTGTGTGTGTGTGTGTGTGTGTGTGTGTGTGTGTGTGTGTGTGTGTGTGTGTGTGTGTGTGTGTGTGTGTGTGTGTGTGTGTGTGCGTGTGTGCACTGTTTGCATTTGGTGTGTGAATGGGCTCAAAGCTAGTTTAGGGATTTGATTTACTTGTTTATTCATTTTTTATATTTAAACTTTTAGCTTTTTCAGAAGTGTAAACGTTGGTCAGCTTTGCATGTTAAGAGTTTTGTAGACCTTTTTCCATTGAAAGATTACTATCATGATCATAAATTATGTTATATATTTTAGGATGTTTAATAGCTAGAAAGGGATCTGGGCTATTCATTGATAAGCTCTTTTGATACAGTTCACAAATCCAATATTTTCGCATTTTCTGGAGCAAGGGTTGCAAAGGTTAGGTTTTGGTTGTGCATGAATACATTTGTTGGAAGAGAAATGAGAGAAAGTATGAGGCTGTTTTTCTCTCGAAAACTCGCAAACACACACAAAAGCACATGCACATGCACACACGAGCGCACACACACAAACACGCACACACAGAAATCTGTTCTATCGTTGGTAAATCTTGTGTGGTAAATCTTTACATTTCTGGGGATGTTGGTAATATATGTTAAGCAAATATATTTTGGTAATGTGACTACATTTTTCTCCAGATGTCATAGTAGAATTTTGGAGCAAAGAAATGTTGAAAGCTTTATTGTAAGGACAGTATTTATTTCAATGTAAATGCCCTAAAACTCAGACAGAGATTCAAACTTCACCGGGAGAGAGACAAACGGACGATCTCTGCAGTGGCGCGTGTACAGGCCTCCTCTGGGCTGAAGCCGTAACCGCCCCACCACATGAGTGCTGTGGCTCTCGTCATGTGCTGAGCCCTGCTTCCCTCTTGTCTTCTCCAGGCTCTGGGTTAGTTCCCTTTGCCCTCCATGTTGCCTAACACAAACATCTTATCTTTGTTTATTCGGATGACTTTGACCGAATTTTTTATATATTTTTTGGACTTTAACGTTGCACATTTGAGGAATTTCTTGTGATGTCATATGACCATCTGACATCAGCAAACACATCCAGGTTTCTTTGTAGGTTTATTATTATTGCTTGTCTGAAATTAAATGACCCCAAAAATGTCAATGGAGTCATCAATTATTATGTAGGGCTGGGCAACCATGATATAATTAGCCATGTTCTATGATTCATATCATTTGAAATATTTGTTTGCACTTATTAACCTTGTAAATAATTGCATACATATAAAAATACATAATATGTTATATAATCAATAACTTCACATATGATGGAGGATAGATTATGTTAGAAAGAGGGTGCTCCTACGAAGGCCATTCAGTCGACAACCAGTGTTCAGCCCACACCAGACAGGACCGCGGCCTGGTCGTTGTGACTGTGTATTCTCCCCCGTCTCTGTGAGGAAGCCCGCCTTCCTGTTCGCCGTGCTGCACAGAGGCCCAGCTGCTATCGCTACCGCTATGCAACAGCTAATGCTACGGCTAATGCTAGCGCCTGCACATGCATGCTCTCCTTCTCCTCGTAGTGGAGGGAGAGGGTCATGGCAAGCTGTCTAACCTCCTCAATAACGGCCTTATGTAATCGCTCCTGCTGGAGAGACCAAAATAGCCCGTGCTGAACAGCCATGCCCTCTGCTGGTCATAGGCTGTACTAGCAGCCCTGTCTAGGGGGAGAGAAAAATGGGTGCCTTGCTGAGGAAGGAGAGGGGTGGATAGGGGAGGAAGTCGGGGTGTTTGGTCGGGATGGGGGCGGGGGGGGGGGCTACTGGGTTGCTTGCTGAGAAGCTAGTAGTTAAGCTAGCCGTCGTAGATATTCTCTAATTCGGTGCCGACCACAGCTGTCGCTTGTGATTAAACAGCGGCTGGGAATTTGACGTACATATTTACATTCCATCAACGGGGAACCATTAGGCTGTTGGATTATTTTGGGCCATTTTGTTTTCATGTTTCTGCTTTCCGTTTGCTGCCAGATGCATTCTGACACCCTCTACTGCTGGAGTTGTGTCGACGAGCAGAGGTTGTCATAGAATAGGAGAGATCAATGGTTATGCCCCGTTTAACCTCTGAACCGGTTATCAGACCATGACATAGTTCTGTCTTTTGCTCCACAGTTTCCTGGACAGAATTGACTCCGTAAGACAGAGTGAATACACACCAACGGACCAGGTCAGTCACCGCCCCTGGAGTGTTATCTGTATTATTTTGTCTTTATCTTGTTGTTGGTCCCCCCCTCTGTTAGGGGTTTTGTTTAGTGTTCCGACTCAGCTGTGTAATTGTGTTGTTTTGCTTCGTCCTCTTCTGTTTCTCCAGGACCTGCTACGCTGCCGAGTGTTGACTTCAGGGATTTTTGAGACGAGGTTCCAAGTAGACAAAGTCAATTTTCAGTAAGTATCTGCAGGTGGCACCGGTGCTAAACAGGAAGTGATGTCACGCTGGCACAGAGGCTCTTCCTGCACATTGGGTTTACTTTTTTTGCAGATACCAATGTGAAATTTTTACAATTAGACCCACCACCAGACAACAAGGGGTGATGCCTAAAATGTATTGGGTTATATATATCATATAAATATATGTCAAAATATTTTCCATCCATGGTATAGCTGAGCAGCTATGATATTCGACATTGTAGGTCCAAATTCATATTATTTTGTCATGTTGTGAAAATAGAAATGGGGTTATACATTTTAATTTAGGTATTAACTTGAAGGATATTTTACTGCAAAGCTGTAAATGGTTAGGTTTTGGTATGGATTTAAGGATGCTTAATTTCTAAAGTTCATAAATACATTGACTGGGCTTATGGCCAGTAAACTATATCGATCTTAATTCTTGAATATTTATTTGAGTGCAATCATTCTACCATTGGGCTACATGATAACTTGGACCTTTATAGCAAGATTCTTACATAGTTTCTTTGCAGTGTGTCTTCAACTGACACGTTTGAACAATTAAGATAAGATCTTGACTGATCAATTTGTAATTAAAGTCAATATACATCGACAAAAAGTTTTTAAATGACTTTTCTGTGGATATATCAATTGAGCTTGTACGTTTCTCATTCCGTCCTCAAGCAGATACAGATGACAACTCAAATTAACAGCTCAACAACTGATGATGAATAATATTATAAATAATAGTCATTAGTAGTCTTATCTACAGAGCAACATACGCCGAGAGATTCCTGCCATGTGAGGCTGTGTGGCACGATCTTAACAAAAATTATAAACAAAAAAAATTGCATAAACCCAATAATGATGATTGATTGTAACGAGCAAAGTAGGGCCTTATTGTAGAGCTCCCAGATGCTCGGTCGTTATTATCTGCAGCGTTATCCATAGTTTCCCCTCCTACTCACGATCTCACCGGGGCCTACAGGCCGGGTCCGGCTCAGCCTGACCACCGGAGCGGCAGTGATGGCCACTCTGAGGCCCGTGGTCCAGAGTGCGTCTTATGCCGCCTTCAAAACGGCTCGGAGGTTCGGAAACACTTACGTGTCTTTACATAAACCTTCCCTTCTCCCGAAATAAGAGTGTTCAGGAAACGCCCCTCAGAAATCCGTAGGCTATGATATAAATCCGGATAAACAGATTGTTCGTGAGACTAGATTTCATAACAACAAGTATGGATGCCGGCAGGGACCTCTCTGCACCTCTTTTGCTGAATCAAATGAATCAGTTATTAGAACTGCTTGCTATGGTTGAACATCAGCGAGAATTGATCAGGTGATGTTTATAATTGTAAGCTATAATGTATCGTAATGCAAATGTTAGAATGGGTGTTAAGTTCGCCTCTTAGGGCTTGCTGCAAGTTCACTTTAGTCTATAGATGAAATGGGCAGCCATTGTTGTGACGTGATCTCGGGGGACTCGGGTAGCTTTACTTCCGCACGAAACTCAGAGCGAAAACTCTGACCCAACAGAATCTTCGAAGCACTTTCCTCCGAGCATAAGGTGCGAACCTCCCGGAAACCCAGATTGTTTTGAACGCGGCATTAGTTCCCCTGTACGACATGTAGGAAGCGGAACAGGTCATATGCCGGGGACATACCCCCCCCCACCAGAGTCCCAGCCGAGACATGTGACTTCAAAGTGCAGGCACAAGCCGTGATTGGCCACTGGCTACTGTTACAAAAGCAAGCAGTAAAGATTTGAGGGAGCGTTGTCTAATCTCTCAGGCCGCGGTGACCCATTTCCAGGGCAGCTAGACACAACAGACTTGTTCTGCTGTTTGAAATGGCTCTTTGTATTGATTATATCACGTCCTGGGTGATGGATGAATGTGTTCTGCCCCTACTTCCCTTGCCACGATTCAATCTGAGCTTTTAAGGGTTTTTGGTTCACCAGCGGGCTTTGCTGATTTCCAAGAAATCACAATTGTGCAGGAACTTAAGCGCTGATGTCAAATGATAAATGTATGTTTTTTTTTAGTTCATGAATCTTTTACTCTTTAGTTCCAAGATTTCCGAAACTGCGAGGAGGATTTTATGTAACCACTTACTGAGAAGAGAAACAAGATACTTTCATATGTACATAATATATATATATGTATTACATATCATTTAATTTATATAGTTTTATATATACATGTATGTATATATGTGTATATATATATATATATATATATATATATATATATATATATATATATATATATATATATATATATATACGTAAATATGTATATATATATATATATATATATATATATATATATATATATATATATATATACGTAAATATGTATTAATATAAAACCTAAAAAAAATAAAAAAGCTCTTTTCAAGAGGAGTTTGATGCGTTTGTCATGTTGTTGTGCTCCTTTGTGCCGGAAGTGTGTGTACTCTGTTTGGCCACAAGAGGGCGCCGTCGGTCCATCTTTGACGCTTGTGACCTAACTAAACGCTGTTTCTCCTCCACAGCATGTTCGATGTTGGGGGCCAGAGAGATGAGAGGAGGAAATGGATCCAGTGCTTTAACGGTAAGTCCCCTACTCCTCTGGGTCGTCTTGACCATTCCAGCTCCACAAAATAAAAGCCCTCCTTCCACTTGTGTTTGCTTCCCCAAATAGTCTGACACAGTTTATAGGTTGGACCTTAACGAATAAAGAGCCCCAGATGTTTGCCTTAAAATGCTGAAGGGCACTTTTAGTCTCCTTACCTTAAAAGTACCTTCTTTATTTACATCACACCATAAGGACCTTTTACCAAGAATAACCAGATATAATACATATGGGGTCAGAGTCCTACCCATGATCATACATGTGGACTATGGACCATTATGCTGATGTAGTGATCTAAATCACAACTTGTGCATGCCATGAGCTGAGGTGTCTTTAAGGGGCATCCTGAAGTCATTCTCTTTGGTGGCCCGTATGGCAAAAAAACAAAAGGACACCGTTGCACACACAAGGGAGCTGGAGAGCGTGTCGCACCCACTCTGGTGGATTAACCAACGCCAAGTGATGGGAAACAGATCACTAACCGTTCGTTGCTTGTGATTTGAATGCATGGCGGGGAAGGCAGCCAGCGACACCCAGGTCCTGACATTCATCACATGCAAAAGACGGAACCGCAAGTTCATTCATTAGCGGATCATACATGCTCTGTCGCAATGTATGTGACTTGGCTGACGTTTATTCAAATGAGAATCTTTGGAAATCTTTGAGCGTTTGCCACTTTAAAACGCATTTCAACCGATTCACACTCCCCCTACTGCAAACTGACGTCACACTGTTACGGAAGTAAAGTTTGCCCAAACGAGCTGTTTCACGCAGGGGCGATTTTGGTTGGCGCGAAAACCACCTCTTGCTCAGTCTTCGATTTTTCTAGATTAGCAGATGTAAAACATTTATTTATATGTCATTTAACATTCTAAAGCAAAGTGAAAAGTCGAAAAGCATGATAGCCCCCCTTTGAAAGTTGTAATGTGACGGATTCCCTGGTGCTTCTCTTCATGGCAGACGTGACTGCGATCATCTTCGTGGTGGCCAGCAGCAGCTACAACATGGTAATAAGGGAAGACAACGACACAAACCGGCTACGGGAAGCTCTGGACCTCTTCCGCAGTATTTGGAACAACAGGTAAGTTTGCACTGGGATAACAGTAACTGGGAGTTACTGTTGCTTTATTTTGTAGATTCATTGTCAATGGATTGGGTCCTTCGGTTTTTAGGATTTGCTGAAGTTTGTTCTTTCCAGATCTGTCATTAATGTGTTTTGACTACTCATCCTCTCAATACAACGGCACATAATGATTACATATACTGTAATTGTAATGCAACTCACTATGATTACTAAAGTGCTGATATGTACATTCGTTCTTTTTTTAAACCATGTCTTCCGCTTGTACCGAACAGGTCAGGCCACTGGGTGGTTCAACCATTAAGCGTCGTGTCCGTTCTCTTGCAGGTGGTTACGCACTATATCGGTCATCCTATTCCTGAACAAGCAGGATATGCTGGCTGAAAAAGTATTAGCTGGGAAATCCAAAATCGAAGACTACTTCCCTGAATACGCTCGCTACACCATACCAAATGAAGGTTTGTGCCTCTCTAGATAAATCCTATCCACATACAGGCACTTACATGAGTTACATGAGTTTTTGAATCCCACTTCAAGGTGTGATTTGAAACACGGTTGTGAATTTGAGATGAACAGACAGTAGATGTAGATCACCGTGGTCCAAACCCCCTTCTGAGCTAGTGTACCCCACGTTCAATCGAGATTACCTAGAAATCTGTTATTGTCGGAACAGAATCTCTTACGGCAGTTTTGTCAGGTCACAGTTGGCTAATACGTGACCCAATTTGTCTTAAACCAATACAAAGCAAGGGAATCTAGATGCAATCTAGATTGAAGTTGGGTTGTTGAATCTATGAATCTAAACACAGGAATCCTGCTGATTTGTATCGTGGTGTGCAAACTGAGTTGTCCCTGTTCTGTTTTATCTTTAGCAACTCCTGAACCAGGTGAAGACCCGAAAGTAACGAGAGCTAAGTTCTTCATCCGCGATGAGTTTCTCGTAAGTATCCACCCAGGTGTATATCAGGCTTAGCTTTCTGATATACTTGCCTGATGTATTCCCATCTGTATACCTTTTAATATGCACCAACAATTTAGCAGTTTTGTTGCTTAGAAACATTTAAAAGGGAGAAGTCAACACATTGTGCCAACAATTAAGCCAGCTTGGTATGCCATCTGTCCTCTTATGCAGTAGCCAATATGTGGCAACAGCTAGCCTTTTCTTTTATACATTTTTCCTGTGTGATGCAGATCACCTCAAAGGAGTACAAGACGCCATTCACATCCTAAGCAGAGGCATATCTGCACCGCGATAGCTAGCCCACCTCACACAGGCTTCAGGCTCGGCTGCTGGGGAAGTGTAACAAAAGTGGTCAGCGTTTGCTTAGGGAGCTTAAGAAAATCCGGAGAAAAAAAATGGTGGAGATATGTTTAGAGGAAAAAAGGTAGAAAAGTTAAGAAGCTAGGAACTGATACACTGAGAAACTAGGGAAGCTGATCACATGTGTCACAGCCCGGCTCAAGGGAATGACAAAGGAGACCACACATGGCTTTTAGTTTAACAATAATCGTTTATTTAACCAACTTAAGCTAAAGTAAGTTAAAGTGATGCACGTAAATCAGTAATCAGTGCTGTGTGTGAATGAGTGGAGAAGGTGGTCTGTGTGCAAAGCTAACCCAAAAACCTAAACAAACCATACGTCAAAGGGGAGAGCAAGTGGCTGACTCCTACAGCTGATACAGCTGAGGAGCTCGGGCAGCATGGGTGTTAGCCATTACACTGATCTCCTCCTGGGAGCCGGGCATTCAGGAGCTGCCAGGGGGCTGGCACACCCCCCTCCATAAGAACGGTGTTCACCACGTAACCTGGAAGACAACATATGTTACATGGGTGGAACCATAAGTTACTGAACAATGCAACTTATATTTCTTGAATTTTTTGAAAAGTCGTTTACAGGTCTTGCAAAAGCGTGACCATCTGACTGCAATAAAACCGCCCAAGCCCCAACATTGCTGGCATCTGTCTGCAACTTGAAAGGTTTCCCCAGCTGAGCAGCAGCCAGGACAGGAGCTGAACACAGTTGATGTTCCACTTTCTCAAAAGCTGCCTGACACTCGGGTGACCAGTTTTACTTGGAATTGTGGAATTACCCACATTCAAAGAAGACTCAGGCCGTCAGACGACAACAAACAAGCATGATAGGGTTTCAACAAATTAACTTATGTTTTAAAAAAACCTCACCGGACCACAAACATTAACACCATACCAACCAACTCATCGCCCTACCAACAAACTCATCTCCATACCAACCAACTCAACTCCCTACCAACAAACTCATCTCCATACCAACCAACTCATCACCCTGCCAACCAACCTTAACCTCCTACCAACCAACTCATCTCCATACCAACCAACCTTAACACCCTACCAACCAACCTTAACACCATACCAACCAACTCATCACCCTGCCAACCAACCTTAACCTCCTACCAACCAACTCATCTCCATACCAACCAACCTTAACACCATACCAACCAACTCATCACCCTACTAACCAACTCATCACCATACCAACCAACCTTAACACCCTACCAACCAACCTTAACACCCTACCAACCAACCTTAACACCCTACCAACCAACCTTAACACCATACCAACCAACCTTAACACCATACCAACCAACTCATCACCCTACTAACCAACCTTAACACCATACCACCCAACTCATCACCCTACTAACCAACTCATCACCATACCAACCAACCTTAACACCATACCAACCAACTCATCACCCTACTAACCAACCTTAACACCATACCAACCAACTCATCACCCTACCAACCAACTCATCTCCATACCAACCAACCTTAACACCATAAAAACCAACTCATCACCCTACTAAGCAACTCATCACCATATCAACCAACCTTAACACCATACTAGCCAACTCATCACCCTACTAACCAACTCATCACCATACCAACCAACCTTAACACCATACCAACCAACTCATCACCATACCAACCAACCTTAGCACCAACAATGGCAACCAAAAAGGTGCTTAGCAATACAAGTACTAGCTAAAAGGAACACTGGAGCGTACCCTGCCCTAGACTAGATAATGCCCAAAGGCTAACTATGTACAGTAACTCATCCCTAGTCTTCTCGTGATTACCTGCGGGGGCTATTTACTCAATGTAAACTAGTGGGTCTGAGAAGCCCCTGCTATGCAGTGACCCTCAGAACACCCGAGGCGTGATCCTGTGCATATAGCTCGACCCACTTTCACCACCACATTAAACAAAAAGGATGCAAACAAACTGTTAGAGCAAGTTGCTAAGCATGCAAGGAAAACTCCAGATATTCCCAATTCAAGAACCTATACCAAAATACCAGCACCTGTAGACGTACCCAAAACAATCTACCCCAATCCAAACAAATGCTCTCTCAAAAAAACGACCAAACTGTCATGTGTGATACTCATCAGGGGAATGACAAAGAGGAGACCACATAGTTGAACAATAATCGTTTATTTAACCAACTCACGGTAAAGTAAGTTAAAGTGATGCATGTCAATCAGTCATCAGTGATGAGTGCCGTGTGTGGATGAGTGGAGAAGGTGGTGCCCGTGCAAAGCAGCGCTAACCCAACCCAAAAACCTCAACAAACCATACGTCTACCTACAGCTGATACAGCTGAGGAGCCCCGGCAGCATGGGTGTTAGCCATTACACTGATCACCTCCTGGGAGCCGGGCAATCAGGAGGTGCCAGAGGGCTGTCACACACATGTGACCTGAGTCCCCACAGTGTGGGCAACACAGACCCGTCGTTCAAGCTCCGATCGGTCCGAAACAAAACCCATCATCTCCCACATTGTCTCCAGAACAGAGTATCACTGATCCAGTCTCATACGTATGTGTGAATTGGTGACCTGAACAGTGGAAGAAATACCTACTAATTCAAAAACATACTAATTGGCGCGTACCATAAAGGCACAGTCCTGAACGCAGTGACCCGGGTTTGATTCATGCCCGTGGTCATTTGCTGCATGGTCTCCCCTCTATCTCCCATAACTTCCTCTCTATATCAACAAAAAATAAAAAAGTGTGTGTGACGGTGGCCACGCCCTGACGTGCCCGTTTCCCCCACGTCGCATCAGGAGCACGTACTGCCACAAGTAGTATGCTCTTCGTAAAATGATTTCACAAAGAAATTGAAATCATTTTTCAAACCTTCGTTAATTGTTTGGGCGTGAGTGAGGCCTGTGTGGGGAGCGATCTGTTTCTCACGTCTCCCTCCTCTCTCCCTCCCCCCTCCTCCCCCCTGCGCCCCCCCCCCCCCCCCCACACCCAACAGCGGATCAGCACGGCGAGCGGCGACGGCAGACACTACTGCTACCCCCACTTCACGTGCGCGGTGGACACCGAGAACATCCGCCGCGTCTTCAACGACTGCCGGGACATCATCCAGCGCATGCACCTGAGGCAGTACGAGCTCTTGTGATGCGCCGTGGGGGAAACGACGCGTCCGGGCACGGGGCGGCCTTCACACACTTTTTAAAAATAGTTTTTGTTTTCTTTTGACCTTTCTTTTTAAAAGAAATTTCTCCGTCGCTTTACCCCCCCACCCCCCACAACACCGTTCTGCACCCTCAATGCCCCCCCCACCACCACACCACACCGTCCCTCACTCCTCCCCCAAACAAACAACAAAACTATTCTTCGACCCCGTCCCCGTCCCCTTCCCCGTCCCTCCCCAGCCGTGGACTATGAAGTACTACTGAAGTGTGTCAAATCCTCTTCCTCCTCTTAATTTACTTGTTTGTTTCCTTGGTCTGCTCTTGGAAGGGCCAGCTGGGCGCTTCAATAAACCCGGACCAACGGAGAGCCGGGCGATCCACATTTAAGTCATTTCCCGCCCCCTTTTTAAAACAAATTGTTGTGCTTTTTATTTTTATTTTATTTCTTTCCTTTTGGGGCCTTCCTTTCGGAGGCCTTTGTGTAAAAAAATAATTCTTCTTCTACTTCTTTTTGTTTTTTCCGTCATTCCACGAAGCCTTGGGCTACCTCCTTCTGACCCCTCCCCCTCCCAGAACCCCCTCCCATAGCTCCTCCTGCTGGACGCTGGCTCCGTGTCATTAGACCCAAGGGGGTGGGTGCGGTCAAGTAAGACACGCCCACAGGACCTCCTTTGCAGAGGCGAATAGTGGCACCTGCATCAGTGCGTGTTTGTGTGAGTGTGGGAGAAAACCACAGAAGCAGAGGAACTCGTCCGTCTTCGTGTGTGTCACTCACCCCCCAGTCACCAACATCACCTTTGCCCCCCCCCCCATCTGAAAAAAAAAGACACATCTGCCATAACAGTTTCTTCCGCCCCCCGCCCTCCCTCTCCACGCCGAAGACAGCAAGACGATGGAACAGAGAAAGATGAAGAAATAATGCACTTTGCATCAGGTTCCTTAATAACTTTGTATTCTATTGTTTTTCTTTTGAGGAAGTATACACACAATGTAGCATCAACAATATTTATTACTCTGTCACAACATTGCCGCGGACTCGCTGGCTGAACGGCTGAACGGCTGGCTGGCTGGCTGACTGGCCGGCCTGCTAACCAGCTAGCTGGCTAGTTGGCCGGCTGGCTAGCTGATTGTCTGGAAGACTGGGCTGTCCGGCTGGCTGGCTGACTGGCTCACTGGCTGTCTGGCTGGTTGACTGACTGGCTGTCCGGCTGGTTGACTGGTTGTATGGCAGATGCTGAACGCTGGCCAGGTCACACGGAGAGGATAGGGGGCGGATCAGGCCTCATCATCGGCGTGACCAACACACACACATACACACACACACACACACACACACACACACACACACACACACACACACACACACACACACACACACACACACAGACACACACACATAGATGTCCGGAAGGATGGAGGGATGACGAGTGTATTGCAGAAGGGGGGAGGCGGTAGAAGATGAGACGATCGATTGGAACGGAAGACAAAACGAATGGACCTGAGCTTGTGGCCTCCTCTTCCTCCTCCTCCTCCTCCTCCCCCTCCTCCACCAGCTCCGCCTCCTCACTGGCTTACTCGCCCGCCTGCTCGTTCACTCGCTCCGGTATGAGCGATGCTAGGGCGGACGACAACAGAGAGCGGGAGAGAGAGGACTCACAGCTCCTCGGAGAGAGCCCTCCCCATCTCTCCTCCCCCCCTCCCCCCCTCTCTTCAGCCCAGAGAGGGGGGGCCGGCGGGGGGGTGGGACAGGCCGCTCCGGGAGAGAGCAAAATGTATTGTTTGTTTTCTTTCGGTTTGTTTTCTTTCTCCCCCCTTTCACCCACCTTCCCCAACCATCAACACCCCCCCCCCCGCCCCTCCACTTTCCCCCATTTAACTTGTACACTGTGCAAGGTGGATCTATCCTGTACAGACTGTAAAATGTAATATTATTTTGTACAACTTTATTGAAAGAGAAACAAATCTACTTGTAGATCTTTGTGCCTTGATTATGGCTGTACCTGTAAATGAGCTCCGATGTAAGTATGTTTTTGACTGCGCTGTACAGCTTGATGTCAAACGCTCTATCAGCAGCCGCTGCTGAAAGGGGACTTTCTCTGTAGAGTTTAGTTTTTTTCTGGTTTATATAAAAAAAAAAGGAAATGATGTTTAGTAAAAAATAATAAAAAAAAAAATAGGGAAAAAATTCTAAAAACCTGTATACATTATGCAAATTAACCACTTACCTGCAGTGAATACCACATGTTGCAGCGCCATGCCTTTTATTTCTCTTCGTTCTTGGTTTGACTTCTTTTTTTTTTCCCTTCTCTTTTTTTTTTGTTTTCAATTTCACAGCTTTAAAAACGAACATTGGAAATCCATTGAAAAGTGTCCAAATTTGCAACCTGGTGTTGTTTTAATAGGAACCAACTTTTTTTTCTTCTTGTATTTAGTTTTTTTCCCGATATGAAGAATGCCTGAACCCTGTACTGATGTGTGTGCCTGTGCGTATGTGGGCGCATGTGTTCATTAAGCAAACATAGACTCACAGACGCATTGTGTGTGTGTGTGTGTGTGTGTGTGTGCGTGCGTTTGCGTGTGTGTGTGTATGTGTGAGAGTGTATATGTGTGTGTGTGTTTGTGTATGAGCGCGAGCGTGAGTTGTGTGTGTGTGTGTGTGTGTGTGTGTAATCTTTTATAACTGTATGTACATGTAAATTTATAGGTCTATATAAATATATATGTACAATTATACATGTTTAATTATGTGTGTGCCTAGGTGTACATACCTATGTATGTATACGGTAAATATGTATACATACACACATAGGAAAGCATGTTTTAGAATGGAGACGAATAAATGAGAGCGTGCAATATTATATTATTCCTTGGTCCCTTGGAGTCATACCCAATGGCACAGGCACTATGAATGTGTGAGCAGCACTCGACAACACAAGCTCTTCTCCCTGTACATGACTGCATCAGGCTCCTGTTCTGCTACAGTACACGTCCATCCCCCAAAACGAGAACGAGCGAGAGAGAGAAAGAGAGACAGAGAGTGAGAGAGAGAGAGAGAGAGAGAGAGAGAGAGAGAGAGAGAGAGAGAGAGAGAGAGAGAGAGAGAGAGAGAGAGAGAGAGAGAGAGAGAGAGAGAGAGAGAGAGAGAGAGAGAGAGAGAGAGAGAGAGAGAAAATTGACTGGCGGTATGGAAAAAAAACAACTAAAAACTTTGTTTAGCCTGGGAGGATGATTAAATGACATTTTTATTTTTCTTTAAATAAAGAGGCACATTAGAGGACTTTGATTCATTTCCGACTGTGTGCGACTTTTGTATATGCCCTGGCGAGATGGACTTAAATTTTTTGGCACCATGTTTTCATTGTTATTTTTATTGTTGGTTTACAGATGATAGTGACTTGAAATCAATCAGCGTTTATATTCAATTTGAATTTTAACTTAATGTAAAGTTTTATCGCCAGGAATCAGTCTTATAAAGAAAACTGCACCACTGCAACTTTAAGATGACATGTTCCACTTTAATATGGACATTTCATTACAAACTTGTAACAATTTGCCAAAACCCTCACAAACATTTGACACAAAAAGTCGGCAATAAATATGTTTTAAAATATACATATATAAATCAGAAGGTCAAAGTAAATCCAATATTCAGTTTCCCCTTATTTCACTCAAATTGATCACAAAATCGTAGTAAAGTTCTTTACTTATTCATCAACAATTTATTTTGTCAGACCAGGGACGAGTCGTACTTAAAATATCTATCTTACAAATGCTTCCTGGTTCATGTCAATGGTACATCATCCACTTTCCCTACAGGACAACACCATGAGGCGAAGACGGTACAACAACACAAATTTTAGCACACCTCCCTGCGAATAACCCGAATAAACAAACGCTACATAAACTGCCCAGCGGCCGAATGGCGCGCTCAAGACATTTGGCTCTGCGTTTGGCTGCCCCAATCAGCAACAATACATTGTCTCTTGTGCTCATAAGTATTCCATAATTAAAATATATTCCATTTATTATATCTCTTTAACGTGGCTCACAACAATTTTACAATCTTAGGTAGTATAAACGTTCATTTGGCCCCCGTTTCCCAGAAGGAATCATTAGAATTTTCGACATCGGTTCAAATATTTATACAAAAGAATAAAAATGTGGATAAACTAAAATACATATTGTACGATTGCTACAAAAAACCACCCTGATTTGTACCGTTCTTTCGTCTTTCCATACGGTTCACAGATACTTGTGCTTTCCTATGAGGGCGCAGAGGCTCAGACAGGGCAGCAGGGGGCCGACTGACTTGAAGCACAGGCAGTGGGCCATGACGGCCAACAGCAGCAGGGCACCGGCGGAGGAGTACACAGCGATGACCGTGCTCTCCTCTGGGAGGAAGCACTTGGACAGACTGTGGCTTCCCTCCGAGAGTGTCGCCTGAGACGGGGGGCGGAGAGGGAGAGAGGGGAGATTAGTTTCAACGTGTGAACGCGCTGCACTACGTTCGTTTTCCCGTTGGTACCCTCTAGCTGCTAGAGTTGTAACTACAGTTATAGCAAAAGTGCGCCCGGATAAAACGGTTTAGGAGGCTGATTATTAAATAGTTGCAGTAAAAAGGTTACTTAGGGCAAGTTTCTTAAATGGGAATGGGGTAAAATATGGGTCTATCGAGTGATGGATTCCTCTTTGATGTGCTATTGATTTTAGGCTGAATCATTAAGGCTGGGGGGGGGGGGGGGATAAATAAATAAAGATAAGCTGCAAATAGCATGTCTCCGGAAGAGGATTAGTGCCATATGTGATCTTTTTTTGGTGTTCTGAGTTTAAAGATTTCGATTTTTTTTATTATTATTGTTCAAACGGATGTGATTTATTTATGATGGTGACCTAAAACACTTCTTGCAGAGTGCACCAGAAATATCCCATTATTTTAAATGATATAACATTGAGTCGAACGGGTGCTTCAGTTATGTTCTCACAAAATAGGTGTGTTTCTGTTCCGTCCCAGTAGGGGGCGTCATTACCAAGATGAAGCTGGGGTTGTTTCGGTTCCTCCAGTTGAAGGAGGGCACGCTGATTTCTGGGTAACTGTTGTCATGGAGAACCTCGCATCCGCTGTGGGTGTGGCCACTGAGAATGAGGCGGGGCTTAAACCACTGCAGCAGCTGTGACAAAGTAGGAGACATTCCAAGACAAATCCGTTAAGAGAAAATAAAGTCAAATAAAAACTCAGTCGAGTGGTCAGATTCAATGCGTTTGTGGTTGTTGTCATTCTGATTGGTCCCTTACCTTCTGTGAGGCCTCTTTGGACAACACGTCATATTTTTCTCTGAACAGCAGATGGCGCTCTTCAGGCGGTGCGGCGTCTTCCCCAGTGCAGCTGGCGTCGCTTACCCTGTACAGAGGATAGTGCTGGGAAACATGACCAGCCAATCAGGATAGCGCCCAGTACAACGTGGTCAGACAACAGTAAGAAAATAAAACACACAGACACAGACCCACACATCAAAGAATAATAAAACACACACACAAACACACATTGCAAATTATATAAAATGAGGTCACGCTTCAGCAGCAACGATACAAGCCTTGAAGATGTTCAGATATTAAATAATGGATTGAGCTGACATAATTTCTGCAGGGAAAACTCCATCAGAGCCCGTTATCAAAGTCAAGAGTGGAGATAACGTCTTTGATTCTCGCAGCCAATAAAACAGAGATATGAGTGTTCCCAGTCCCCTGATAGCAAGTGTCTTACACGTGAGGCATCCCTGTAAACTTGGAGTGTGTGAGTGTGTGAGTGTGCATGAACATCCTTCCCCCTTCACACTGGAGGATGGATGCCTTAGAAATTGTCTTCCTAACCAGCAGCAGGGACTCCGCCTCAGTGTGGTCAACAGAATGAATGATTGACTACCTGCAGCATGATTGGTGGGGTGGGAGGGAGGCTCTCTGCGCCTTCACAGCCCTCCACAGCGCTGTCTAATCCAATGCTACTGCTAGGCGGTGAATTCTAGAAAACATGGAGAACATTATTCAATGGTTAGGTCATATCTCTCTCTCTCTACCGCTCTCTTTCTCTCACCATTATCTTCATCGTTCTCTATCACTCTCTTTCTTGCACCCTTATCTGTGTCTCTCTCCCTATCCCCTCTCAACATTATCTGGGCGGTGACTTCTAGAAAACATTGAAAACATTATTCAATGCTTAGGTCATATCTCTGACTCTATCAGTCTCTCTTTCTCTCACCACTATCTCTCTCTCCTCAACTTTAGCTGTATTTCTCTTTATTCAACATTCTCTCTCTCTTTTTCTCCTCCCTCCACTTCCTCCCTTGGGGAAAACACGCATCTGTGAAGACATGCTTCATTGTAATGTTTTTTTCTTGACTCGACAAAGACATAACTGAACAAGATGAGGGGGGAACCAGAGTCGCATTAGCCCTCTGATCTATTAAGAACTGTTACAATGCAGCCTGCACACACATAACTGTCAACACTGTGTTCCTGGGGGGCAAGCCCCCAGGAACAGTGCATACTTCCAAAATCCACCAATGCCCAGCGGCCAAGCCTGGTATTGCAGCTGTTTAAGCGGGAAGGAACCAGAATGTGTCTCCGCAAAAATGTCTGGATATCAATCAAAGGCCCATAATTATCTTTATGCCATGTACTAACATTTTTTAAGTTTTCTCTTTTCAAAACGCCACCTCAAGCGTTTTATTACCTGTTTTAGGTTATCATTTTTTGCTGGAAAAGGAGGGGTGGGCAGCTGAAAGGAGTCGTAGTGAAACAAATGTTGTTTCGGCCCGGCCTTAGAGTGGGCCTAGTGCACAGCTCCGTTAACTTCTCGTGTCCGAGGTTTTTCCTTTGGAGTGTTGTGTGCAGTGTTGCCAGATTGGGCCAGATTTCCCACCCAATATGGAGACCCTGGGTGTAGCGCGCTGCAGCCAGGGTTGCCAGATTGGGCGTGAAATCGGGCCCAATCTTGCAACACTGGTTGTGTGGACTCTCTGCAGAGACGACTTTTACCTTACACTATTCTTTCTTCATTATAATAAACTCTTTAAGTTCATTCTGAAGTGTGTTGTCAATACACTTTAAAGGATTTCCACCACGGAAGGTCGTTATTCTCGTAGAGAAGCCAAGGGCCCACCTGGAGGGAACAGCTGAGATCCCGGGACAGTTTGACCAGCTCCTTCTCCACGGACTGGCAGATTGGACATCCGTCGCCGTGCAGGGCCACGCTGTTCACCAGCAGGAAGCTGCAGCAGCCAATCACAGAGGAGGCATGAGTCGATTGAGTCTCGGATTGGCTAACGTGTTACTTGGGACGAAATTTTGTCTGATGGGTATACAGATGGACTCTGTGCTCTGAGGAATCCTTCATATTTCACGTGCTGGCTGGCTTTTTATGTGTTATTTAACAGTGTGTTGAATAGTAGCGGGGAGAAAGCCCATCTCTCTGACCAACTTTAAATTATTGATGTGTTAAAGTGGAAATGAAGCACTGAGAACTGTGTCAATTTTTTGTTTGTTTTTTCATTTTTGGAAACACATGGATTTTCATCAATACTGAAATTCAAGTAGTTTCACCGTAAAATGACATGTTTATAACGACTTTCGCCTCTAGGGCGCAGCCATGTTTTAAAAACGCAGGCGCTACGTCATCAGAATGGTTGGCTCTTTAAAATAAAAATGTCGGATATTGGAAGAAGAACAGGGGGGTCCTTTTGTATTGCCCCTGGCTGTTCAAACGAATTTTATCGGTTAAAGGAGAGCGGTAGAATAGTTAATTTCCATGTAATTCCCGTCAAGAAGCCTGAAGTGCTCCGAAGATGGTTAGCTGCATTGAAACGCCTCAGCCCCCCAATGGGACCAGGGCAGAGAGTATGTAGCGACCACTTTATAGAGGCTGATTACATCGAAGAGGGAGCTTTTTCTGAAGATGGGAGATTTGTTCGCCGTCCCACCAATCGCCTGAAGCCAGATGCTGTGCCAACTATTTTTAATTTTAGTGGATATAGTGCTGGAGACTCGGACATACCCGTCAGATCGGACCCGGGCGCTGCTCTTATGCGCAGCGAAAGAGCGCAGAAACGTGCTTGCCAGGCAGAGGAACGAGAGGTACACTTAGCTTCTACTACTAGAGAAACAGATAAATTAGTACAAGTACACTCACTGTTTGAAGATTGTCTTGTTTGCAGACTAGCTCGCTCCATGCTCTTGATAATTTCTAATCCATCGCCAAAATAATGCATTGTTATCGGAAATAATCCATTTGCAAACACCGTCGGTTGCACTATTTTCGCATATTCATGCGCACACCCAAATGGCACGACAATTACTTGTATCATGAAATTAACAACTGTAAGGCAGCGTGGAGCCCAGCTGCTGCACCCGTGTACTTTACTTTTCTTATCTTATTATATTATAATAATTATTATATATATATGTATATATATATATATATATATATATATATATATATATATATATATATATATATATATAAAAAATATAATAATATATAATGTGCAATATATATACATATCTTACACTGCATTACTACAGGTTCATTTCATGGCAGCAGACACTCTCCATGTCAGTGGACATAGGGACACAAACCCCACACAAGCACCACCGATTGTTTCCTGTGCGCTCAGATACATCTCTCTCTCCTTCATCTATTTCTCCTCCATAGTCAGGCTCTGTTGGGGGCACTAAAACTCCGACTTCTCTTACTGGCTCAAAAGCATAGGCAATTGGATGCCTGCCCTCATTGGTGGGTCTATCCCATTCGTCCATATCAATTTTGTTGAGGCAGTAAGCTACCTGTGAGGCTATGAGCCGCTATGTAAACAACATAGAATGTTAATACCAACCATTCTCGTGACGTCATCGTATTCTGAAAACAGAGATGGCGGCGCACAGGCTGAAAACATTGTAATTAATGCAACGTGTTTGTGCTTCATTCTGAATAACGGGACATATTTCCGACTTTATTTGTATTTATGGTATATTTAAATATTTAACTAGTGCTATAGACATGTTTTATTTGATTGCTTCCTTTCCACTTTAAGCCGACAGTAAAAAAAGAAACGTTGAGAAAGCGCAAAATATCAAGGCAACATGTTGCAACCAGATTCTTTTAATATGTATCAGTGAAAAGTTGAGAAAACTCAAAAATCTGGATGTATCATGTTGTCTTAGTAATTTGATAATAAAAATCCCACCTTTATGCATCATAGTTGTCGCTGTTGATGGCAACACTTGATAAAAAAACTATAATAATAAGATAATTCCCGTAAAATAAATCCTATTTTTGCTCACTTGATGCCCTTTTTGGTGAGGATCCTGGTGGAGGTGGAGTTGAACACCTTCTCAAAGCGCTGGAGCTTGGACCAGTCCATTCTAGAGAGAACACAAACACAGACAGGTGTCATGGCATGGACCAGTCCATGCTAGAGAGAACACACACACACACACACACACACACACACACACACACACACACACACACACACACACACACACACACACACACATACACACACACACACGCACGCACGCACGCACGCACGCACGCACGCACGCACGCACACACACACACACACACACACACACACACACACACACACACACACACACACACACACACACACACACAGAGGTCATGTCAAGGACCAGTCCATGCTAGAGAGAACAAACATACACACATGTCATGGAACAGTCTATTCTAGAGATAACACACACACACACACACACACACACACACACACACACACACACACACACACACACACACACACACACACACACACTCACACACGCACACACGCACACACACACACACACACACACACACACACACACACACACACACACACACACACACACACAAACACACATGTCATGGCATGGACCAGTCCATTCTAGAGAGAACACAGACAAAGAGTTTGGACAAATAGCAGCAGGAAACAGTGTTGGAGGCATTCCAAATCAAGCCGGTTTAATTTTGCATAGCCTACTTCTTTCTTCTCTACATCACACTTCCCTTTTTTCGCTAACAGCTGTCAGCCTTTCTGCCTACAAAATCCTACATATTAGTGTTTGTTACAAACTCTACTGGATTTAGGGTTCATAGCATTTTTAGGAAATCCTATCAAATCAGAAAGATTGATGTAGGGCACTCTAGTTCTGGAGGGGGGGGGGGGGTTCTTAGGCTTTCATTTGAAATCAATGTGCCTGAATTATTCACGATAAACAGAATATGCACTCATATTCTGTGTGTACCTTTATGTCATGTTAAACACGTCACCCACACTTCTTTATTGATTGTTTGTTTGACCCAAACATTTTCAATAAAAACACTGGCCTTAAGCCCATGGGGTAGCAGTGGGAGCAAAGTGCATCACAACAATGCAAGATTAGCAGGTTGTAGATTAGATATCAACCAACGATAAACGGATCAAAGTCTGTTGGTCATTGTAAAAGCAAAGTAGTGCAAATCCTCGCTTACTCGTAATGGAAGCCGATGTCGTGGTTACCAACCAGTACAACCAGTTCTGTGTCAGTGGAATGCCGGAACATTCGGTGAAAACGGCGCACGTCATCTTCCCAATTCTGTAGGTTCATAAACAACAAAAACAAGAACAACCACAACAACTAAACTCGTTAGTGGGCACTAAATAATGCGTTGATGTCAAGTATTTAATAACGATCATCATCATAAAACATATTTTGGAAAAAAAGGAATTAGGCTATGGGCTGCGGGAAACATACCGTGGGGGTGCTCCACTTGCCCTCGTCGAATATATCCCCCAGAATAAAAACGATTTCGGGTCGCAGGAGCCACAGGGCGGTCTGGAAACCCCTCTCCATCTGCCATTCCCTAAACCCCGGACACACATGCCTGAAAGTCAGCACTGTTATTGTTTACCAAGCGGGTATGTGGCGTGCACCGGGGGATGGAGTTAAGCAGCACAGACATTTCAGAGCTGTTTACATGATATCTAACTCGATACCCTGGTACCATGGAATCGACGTAGGACACAAAGTGCTACCTCCTCAGTTTGTCGAACCAGTGTCCCCCCACGGCTCCCAGCAGATGGGTATCAGACAGCACCATTGCGCGGAGCGTGGAGCCGGTGGACCGGCCGTCGGCCACCTCTCCCCCGCGCACAGCGCTGAGCTTTGGCCAGGCGCAGCGCAGGATCACAGGGTAGTAGATGAGGTACTCGCAGAAAAAGAACACGCTGACTAGGCCGAGCAGCGAGACCACGGCCAGCCAGCCGGTGCTGAGCCTGATCGAGATGACTTTGTTATTCGGCATTGTTTCGGATGGCCCGGTTTAGCGCGTTGATGGCGAAGGCACATTCCAGGAGGCATCTTCCTTCCTCCAAGCTTGACGCTTTATTTTAATCCTCCGGTGTGATGCTGGTGACATCAAAAACGGTGTATAAAAAAAAGAGACAACCTGAAACGCCGCAGCTTGTTGTTGTTTTTTCTCCCTGGGAGACCGCTCTCTCTCTGTCGCTCTCTCTGTCGCTCTCTCTGTCGCTCTCTCTCTCTGTCGCTCTCTCTGTCGCTCTCTCTGTCGCTCTCTCTCTCTCTCTCTCTCTCTCTCTCTCTCTCTCTCTCTCTCTCTCTCTCTCTCTCTCTCTCTCTCTCTCTCTCTCTCTCTCTCTCTCTCTCTCTCTCTCTCTCTCTCTCTCTCTCTCTCTCTCTCTCTCTCTCTCTCTCTCTCTCTCTCTCTCTCCCTCTCTCTCTCCTCCGTCGTCATCAGTCAGAAATGATTTCCCTGTCAGCGCAATTCTCTCACTTGCATTCGCGCGTTTCCATTGGCGGAGCGACAGGGTGACGGAGTTCGAGCTGCTCCGCTGGGGGTGGATGTGGTGTCTGTCACTTCCGCCTGTAGGCACCACTCACTACTGGATTATTACAGCGGGGCTGTCAATCATCCATCCATCCAGACCGAGCCACACTCGACCCTCGATCCATGTTGAATTCAAGAAACACAGTCTACCATAGGTGTGTGTGTGTGTGTGACACACCTATGTGTGAAAGGAGAACACATGCATGACCATGTTATACAAGAGATGAAGTCTCTCCTTGCTCCCTCGGGGATACAAGTTGGACCAGATTCCATCCTATTCATTCCTTCCTATCTTGTTGCGAAATCGTCATTGATTCGCATTTGCACGTGACCTAGATCTTTGTGAGCAGTCGGCCCAACGCAGTACACCAATCGGAAGTCTGTCAAACGTAACTGTCAAAATAATAGGCCATAATAAATCAATTAAAGCTAACATACTTTCTTGACTTTTTATTTTATTTATTTTCTTCTTGAGGCATTTTCTAAGTCAGATTCTTTCAAATTGAGTGAATAACTAGAACAATGTCCAGGTTATAGTTTATATACATACAAAACCGATTATCCCTGAGCACAAAGACACACAGTTAGTTTGTTAACTATCTCCGTCCGTTCAATGCGTTGTATGTTGATAGAGCTGAGTTCATCTGCCACCCTTAATGCACAACTGCAGGCAGGGGGTAAAGGTGTGTCACCTTGTTTGAGACAGGTTAAACAAGTCCCATCTACAGCTGCGGTCAGGAGCTGTGTCAAGACAAGCTGCACCTACGCTCTCTCCGCCTCCTGATACCTACTGATATTGACGGATAAGGTATTTTGGATATCATTTGTTTTGTTTCGTTTATTTATTTTAATAAATTGTTTTTATTTTTTTCTCTCTGTGTCTGCCCTGAGGAAAAGTTTGTCACACTGATGATAACATTGTAGGGTATAGGGTAAGTCAACACGTAGGCTACATTGTAAAGCTGGTAGAAATTTGTCCCAGGACACTACACTTTTGTTATAATCATTTCTATTTTATCTCTCCAATGTATTCATTAACACAAAGTTTCACAATTCAGTTCAATTCTTCTGCCACAAAGTGGGCCTAAATACACATTTTGAATTCAACACAAATGACAAATTGACCATTATGAACAAGGCTACTGAAGAGGTTTTGGCAAATAGGGAGAGATTGTGCATTCTGCAGGGGCTGTTGAGCTATACAGCTCGTCCTACGTCTGGACTGTGAATGAACGCCATGCGGTGCAGACACTATCATATGTCTAGTAGATGTCAGAGTGGGCGGGTAAAGGGCGTAGGACAGTTGGATTGTGCTTGGGTACATATCCAGAGATGCCCCATCATCTTTAATCTCTCACTCTTGATTCACCCGGTTCCTCCATCATTTGTTTCTCTTTATTTTCTACTTTTTTTGTTTTCTACTTTTTTTCTCTCACCTTTTTTTTTTAACACTTTGTTTATTGATTTTTCACACTATAGCAAAACATCATAATATAGAAATTTAACATTTTTTTTAGCCCCCAAAGACAAATAGACAAACATAAAAAATATAATAATAATAATAATGATAAAACAAACAACAAAAGTAAAATAAGAAATAAAAATAAATACATAAATAAAATAAAGAAATAAAATAAAGCGTGTGTCAGTTTGGAGTTATTTGGATCCTTAGCAAGATAAAAGTGAGAAATAACATTTTGTACATCCTTATAACTGGTCAAGCAGATATGTAATCAAAGGTTGCCAAACACTGCTAAAATTGGCCTTGGAGCCCTTTAAAGCAAATCTTATCTATTCAAGTTTCAGAAATTGTAGTGTGTCCCTAATCCAGTGTTTAAAGGAAGGTGGGGTAGCCTGCTTCCAATTGAGTAAAATTAATCTTCTGAGTGACAAAGGCAATACAATTTTGAATACCAAAAACTGCTGTAAGAGGGTTCAGAGCTATTGGTCTCTTAAGTATCTTGGTCTTAATGCATCCAAAGACGCTGACTGCACAGAAGAACGTTTTTATAGATAACGGATATTGTGCCCCTGAACTCTGGGTCTGCTGGGAAAAGAGTATCCATAGTTTGAGGTTCGGGGATTGTAGGGAATTTTTCCTGTGTTGTTACGTACCCAGTCCCTAACCTGAAGATAACAAAAAAGAAATTGCATTCGGTAGATCAAATTTAGTTTTGAGCTGTTCGAATGAAGCAAAAACCCCTGTTATGCATAAATCTTTAAATCAAATAATACCCTTAATTTGCCAAGCCAGGAAAAAGTCATAATGTAATGAAGGGGCAAATCGATGATTAGACGCAATTGGGGCCCAGAGCGAGCCAGCCTGCAAACCAAAGTGCCCTCGGACTTGAGCCCATATACGTAAAGACTGACGTACCAAGGGGCACTGGAAACGTGTCTTGGAGTGATAGGCATTGCAGAATACAATAAAGCAGGGAGAGACAATGGCAAGCAGGCAGTGTCCTCTATCTGAACCCAAGTAGGAGTCCCATCATCGATGTAATCTTTAAGCCAATATGCCATACCTCTAAGGTTGCTTGCCCAATAGTACAATTGGAAATGTGGTAAGGTCAAACCAGCCATTGATCTTGGCCTCTGCAAAAATTCCCTACGGATACGGGGTGGCTTCTTATTCCAAATGAAGTCAGACATAATCTTGTTTAGGTGTGAAAAGAAAGACTTGTTGATAAAGATTGGTATAGTGTGGAAAAGGTAGAGAAATTTGGGCAACATGTTCATTTTAATTAGATTAATTCTTCCTGCTAATGAGGGAGGAAGCATGGACCATTTATTGAAGGCAAATATAGAACTCTCCAGAAGGGGAACAAAATTAATGGGGACCTATTATGCTTTTTCGACTTTTATGACCTATAAACGTTGTTATAATGATGTCAAGTCAAGTCATGTTTAACCATACTAAAGTGTCAAATAATGACGTACATGCATTTCGAAGTATTCCCTGCTGACAGTCTGGGGTGGCTGTGCAGAGCGCTAAACACTCGGGACAACGTTCGGGATTCACTTGTTCACATTTCCGGGAAATCATCTACGTCGTAGAGGCACTCCTGCCACGCCCCCATATGCCTGGTCAAATCTGCCCGCGCGCGCGCTTCAAGGAAGGTAACCAATCACAACGAAGTTGGGTTGGCAGGAGGGGGGCTAGGGAGCGGAGAAGGACGAAACCGAGCGTTGACAGAGAATGCTGAAAGCGCCCAGATGAGAGGAAGAGTTTCCCGAAAATCGACATCGTTTTTTGTGCTGTGATTCGTGTCAGGTTGGCTATAGGAGCTATAGGAGTCATTGATAAGAAATTAAGACCAGAAAAGTATTATAATAGGTCCTCTATAAGCTTAAAAAGGTTAGAATAGCCACGCGTAACAACCACACCTAGGTAGGTGAAGTTGTTAGATGTCACCTTAAAAGGACAGGAATTAAGGGAGATGGACTTTGCGGCAGAGTTGACAGGAAAAAGCTTACTTTCGACACATTAATCTTATGCAAGGAAATGCTGCTGAAGTGGCCTTATAACGTCATAATATGGGGCAAGGTGTTCTGTGGATCAGTTATATATAGTAACAAATCATCAGCATATAATGACATTTTATGTTCCTTACCCCCTCTTACTATGCCACGAATCTCAGGAGAGGAGCGTATTGCCATTGCAAGGGGCTCAATAGCTATAGCAAATAAAAGTGGGAAAATTAGGCACCCTTATTCTTTTTCAGTAAAATAGAAATAGAAGCCTTACAAAGGGTTGGTGGAAGGTGGCCTTCAACAAAGGACTCCTGAAAAACTGACAATAAGACTGGTAATAACTAGTAATCTAATTTCTTCCTTAGACATAGGTTTTTCCAATTGCTCCATTAATAATGCCACAACTTGAGTTGGATTTAAGCTCTGAAAAAAGAGTTCAAGTTTAGAAGGGTCAAATATCACCTCAGAAGTGTAAAGAGATGAATAAAACCTCTTAAATTCATCATTCATTTCCTTAGATCATTAGAAATCTGACCATCAGGTTTTCGGATGTTTGTAATCAGAGTAGAGGTCATGGACTGTCTAACCTGTTGAGCCAGAAACCTGCCAGCCTTATCTGAATGTTTGTGTAAGCTCGATCGAGACTGGAGGAGGAGCTGTTCTGTATGGCGTGTAGTTATCAGGTCAAATTCTGTCTGCAGACTCAATCTCTCCTTTGAAAAATCACGCATAGGAGCAATTGAGTTCTTTAAGTCCAATTGTTTAATTTGGTCGGAGAGGTCTTTAAGACGCTGTTTTCTCGACCTAGCTTCCCCTTGCTTCCCTCTTAAAAAAGCCTTCAAGGATTCCCAGAGGGTGAATTTACTAAAATCCGACGTATCATTTATGGACAAGAAAATATCGATTTGCGTATTAATACACTTAACAAACGACTCATCCCCAAGCAGAACATTACTAAAATGCCAAGGGCGCCGCATAGCTTTCTTTAAATATTTGTAGAACCACAGGCCCATGATCAGAGATGACAATGCCCTCATATCTGCAGTCCTTAGGGTATTAGCTGATTATCAATTAAAAAGTAATTAATGCAGGAGTAGGAATTATGTACTGGGGAAAAAAATGAGTAATGCTTAGAATTGGGATGCAAGGAGCGCCAGGGATCAGATATATTATACATTTGTAAAAAAGCATTAATCGTCCTATAGCTGATTTTGGTATACTGTAGTTGGTGTTAGAGGAGCGGTCCAGTATTGGGTCTGTACCCACCACTTGTAAAAGAAAAAAAAAAATCTTTTTTCTTTATTTTTCTACGCCGTGGACCGCTCCGTTCACTTGCATGGGCTCTTCACAACTTCCGGCACCATTGCTAAGTATAGTTGACCGCATCGGCAAAAGGACTTTTTGCCTATGATGTCTTTGGTATCACTCCTCAAGTAGTCTGGCTGAACGGAAGTGGACAGCGTCTATTGCTTAGCGGCCGATTTGGCCGCGACTCCTCCTCTTCCGGTTGCTGGCGTTACCGTATTGTGCTCCCCCTCAAACTCGAAAACTAGGCAGTATGGCGAGTTTTGAAGAGGACTTTGACGGTTGAGGAATTTAACATGGGTAAATATAAGACATTTCAGTCGTTTCCCTGAAAATGATCTCAAGTCCTCTCTTTGTACTGAAATGTTTTATATGCCTTAAAATGAGTTGATAACATTCATGAGTATCACATTACATAGATTATCCCATCCAGTGTCTACCTGCTGAAACGCCATCACATGAGCAAATATAAGACATTTCAGTCGTTTACAAAAATAATTGTGAATCTCTTGCAATTTTGTGTTATTTTTTATTTAACATTAATAATGATGTAATGTAACATCGTTTTTTTGTTTGTTTGTAGCAAAGTAGGCCCTCATTGAATTGAAATTTCAATCACGATAAAATAAGTTTTGAATCTTTCAACCATCACTACAGCCAGTTCTTCAGGATGCGGCAGAACCGCTATCAGAAGACTCATTGGGTGGATGTAAAGTGGCAGCAAGCCACAATCAAGGACAGCATTCAAAAGGATGGTTGTAACTGTGGTGTTTTCGTCATGAAGGTAATGTGTTCATCCCCTGATAAATAGTTTGAATATGAAAACATTTGTTTGTTTTGGCTTGTTTGTTGTAATAACATGACTGCTATGGGGTTGTGCTGAGTGCAGAACACTGATTGTGCAGAACTGATTTATTGTTGGAAAATCCTGGGCAGTGAAGTGGAAATGGCTGGCACGGGCTGTAGCAGGGGTAAGATCAAAATGGTGAAGTGTCTTGGCAGGGGTAGCTGAGTGGCAATCTTGGTATGATCTATGTAATAATTTGATACTCATGAATGTTCTCAACTCATTTTAAGGCATATAAAACATTTCAGTACCAAGATTCGGCTTCAGATCATTTTCTGGCAGGAGGGAAACGACTGAAATGTCTTATATTTACCCATGTCAATGTGTTTCAGCTGGTAATAGACACTGGATGGGATATAATCTATGTAATTTGATGCTCATGAATGTTCTCAACTCATTTTAAGGCAAATAAAACATTTCAGTACCAAGAGAGGGCTTGAGATCATTTTCTGTCAGGAGGAAAAGGACTCCAATGTGTCATATTTTCGCTTTATAACGTATTACAGCTGATAAAAGAGACTGAATTTGTTCTTATCTACCCCACATAGTCCACATGAATGGTATAGTGTCAGTTTGAACCCTAATCTATTTAATGTGATAGGACCTACTGATCACTTTTCGGCACAACACCGGCACTAAAGAGAGAAAAAAAGAGTGCATCCTCATTGTACCCAGCACTTCTGAAAATGTACTTCCGAATGCTTCTTTGTCCCCAGCAGATTTCAAACCAAACTGACGCCCATGGGATTTATCCAGCCCGGTTGTGCTAGAATCGTGACGGCTGAGAGCGCCCGCAAAATACCGTATAGTGGTGGCCGTCTCGGTCTGCGCTGAGCGCAGCGATGTCATCTCGGCCCGGAATTCCGTTTTTAGAGAGGCAATATCAGCTTTAGTGTCCTGCCGAAGGGCTTCCAGGTCTTCTTTAATTTCAGCGTGGAGACTAGCCATCTCCTTCTTGATTATATCAACCAGTTGTTTACGAGAGATGCCCATCTCGGATTTTATCAGCTGTAGGAGAGCGCTCTCCGTTGGTTGCTCTGCTGGAGGTATCGTTGGGGTTGATGGTCGGGTGGCAGCCGTGGCAGCGCTAGCATTCACCCATGAGCGTTTGTCTGAGTGCAGGGCTAGCTAAACTTTGAGCTGCAGGTTTGGATGCTTTTCTTCTGACTTTAAGTCGCCATTATGTGTAGTTTTCCAGTATGAAAAATTGCCTCGCTATGCAGTCGAAATAATAAAAAGTTTTGGCTAATCAATTATCTATCAATATAAAATACGCAGCGTGTTGGATTTGTGACTGCTCCATCTTATGTTCACCGGAAGTCCTTTTCTCTCACCTTTTTAGGGGGGGATTTTTGTTCTCTCCAACTTTTTCTCTATTTTTGCTTGTCTCATTATTTTTTATGGTCCTCTATTCTCTATATCTATTATATTATCAACTTTATTTATATAGTTTGTGGCATTAGACACTGTACAAAGCAACGGTTATACATACAAAGCAAAGAGACAGTCCATAATCTAAAATTCATCTACAAAGATCTTTGTAAAACCTCTTAAAGAGAAATGGCAAAAATAAAGCAGCAATAGCATCAATGAACTGTGTCAAGTAAATGTTATCAATATGTAAATGTGGGAATGTTAGATGGACATCAAGATGGGAATGTTAGAGGGACATCGTTTTGAGATTATGGAGTGAGGATGGTGACCTGAAGACTCAAACCTAAAGAACTGCCAGTAGAGGGAGCCAAATACATGCCAACTGATGACAAAAAAGGCAAACATCCAGATGGCCAATCAAAATGCCTTTTAGTGTCAGAGTAGGGGGGAAACATGTGTATCTCAATCAGTTAATTATGAGTCTTTAGGCATATCCTCGAGATACCTTCCTGATCTCGCAAGTTCACGTTCTGTTCATTGCAAAACGCAACCTTGAATAGCGGGCAGGTCTCATGAGACTGGTGCATGTCATATTGCATAATAAACAGTCACGTGGTACACCTGTGTCCAATGGGTGGATGGTCGCTCACTATTGGGTCTTGAGCTATGAGTGCTGATCTGATGTATGCATACAGAATAGTTATCTAGGATTCTCATTTGGCTTTCAATAACACCAAATATCTAAAATCACTAGAGTAACAATAATTCTGGCTTAATTATAAGGCTAATATATATAATAACCGAGTACTAAACCTAGATAATTGTACTTGCATATGCTCATTCCGTGTAACACATAACTATTTCATGAGCATGCATTATAGATTAATATGGATCTGCGTGCCTGTCTTTCTGACTTTATCTGTTGTAAGTCTTTGGTCTGTAGTAAGTTACCAGTCAGTATAGCTATTATCAGCAATCATATTTAATTTCACATTGTTCTTATCTGACCTTGCATATATCATTTTATGAACCTCAGTTAATAACATAATACAGCCAAGCTGTTAATTCATATTGATTAACCTTGCAACGTCACGCAAGGACAGATTGTGTATCTTCTCTTTTCTGATCAATATATAGCTTTCTTCAGTACTGACACACGAAAATATTTAAACGCACCACATTAACAGTAACGGCTTTATTATCGGTGTATTTTATTTATGCCCGCAAGAACTTACTTAATGTAGTTTGGCCTGTGGTTTCTTAACGGCTTGAGCACCTCAGTGTTTCCCTACAACAATGACTGCGACATAGGCCTAAATAATCCGCATTAATGTGTGTTGGACGGTGCCCTCTAGCGTTGCTTCCCGTGTATTTTAGTGCTTGGCGCTTGGTCCAGGGGCGTCGCTAGGATTCAAGCACATTCAGCGCGGACTTTTCTCGCGCGATCCCTTGTTTCTCTTTCGCGCTCACACAGAATTTGCGCATGCCAAGATGTGTGAAGTAAAACTTCTGATTTGAATGACACGCGATATAATATATTGTATTGGAAAAGATCTGGGGCTATTCATAAAACATCCAGGTTGCCAAGGCCTAACGGCGCCCATGTTTTGAGCCACCACAGACAATGGAGACAGCCTGCATTTTCTTTAATAATCTTATTGAAACAATAGCCCTACATTCTGTAGACTCTGCAAATAAGTTTTGAAAAAGCCATCCACAAATCTAATTTCCGGATGAAATTAAACAGTAATCAAGGGGAATATCTTGCTAACGCAGGCAGTCCTGTATTATGATGAAAACTTAATCAAATCAAACATGCATTAGTCAACCAATGAATACTTATTTTGGACTTATCTGATGGGATGGCACACACTTATTCAAGTGCCATATATTATGTAATATATTACCAGAAAGGTATTAGACCTTCTATGGATTATTCTGTGGTAGGCCTATATGTTTCCTCTACGTAATTATTAAATGAGAATGCATTTGAAAACTGTATACAAATAATACTCATTATTTATGTATCAAGTCTGTATTGGACTTAATAATGTCCAATACAGACACATCAACAATTTAAAGAAAATATGTTTTTAAAAATATGTTTTTATTTTTTCTCTGAAGAATAAGAACCCATCAACAATTTGGCAAGTGAAGTCTTGTACCGAAGGTGAAGAGACAGCAACTTGTCAGCTCAACTGAAACACGTCCGATATTTTCGTGAACTGCTGTAGGCTACAACGCTGTTATGGAGGGTCAGTGAGTGGCAGCTGACCCCTCTCTTTCTCTCCTGTTAAAAGCCAAAATTTTAACAGGAGCTCTCTACTGTGTCTCTACTCCCCACAGTATTCAGGGATCTCTCTACGACCCCTTAAATAATGCACGCCGGCACATTTGAAAGGTATAGTCAAACCGCTATCACCCTGCTGCTCCCAGTCAGTGCGTAATGGATCGTGAACGCGATCACCGAGACGGAATGTGTACCATAGCTGTCTAGATGACATCACTTCCTGAGAAGATAAACATCCTGAATCGGTGCATTAACCAGAACTTGTTCAGAATGCTAATGCTATAATAGTACAATTCGCTGATCGCGGTTAACAGACTTGGCATCGTCAGGCAATATATTATCCTTTCACTTTTGTTTAGCAGTGATTACATTTATTATTTCTTAAAGCTCTCTAATTTCTCCTATCCAGCCAGATGACTCACATTTATTATTTAACTTCAGTGTGTCTGTATATCGGCTATAGCAACTGAAGTACACTTCAAATTATGATTGTTTTGTATTTTGTTATGTTTAATCATTTCCAGAAGGCTCCAGAAAGTGCACGCATGTCAATATTGAACATGGATGGTGTGGATTTCAGTGGAGATCCATGCTGAGCCCATCTAGACCCTAATGTAATTTACACATGTTGTTTTCACTATGTACATGCTGTTGAGTTATATAGGGTCAACTAGGGGAAACATGTCATTCCTTTGATTGTGTGCTCCTGGTAGAATAGGGTTTGCCCCAAATCAGTATATCCCAAACTTATTTTGCACCCCTTTTTTTTAAAGACTTAAACCATATCCGGAGCTACATTTTGTAGACATTTTTCTTTTTCTTTCTTTTTTTCAATTTATTCAAATATTCAATGTTAATATTATTTCAACAGTTGTGAGTTGGCACTGAGGCACTCAAAGAGTTTTAGGGTTAGTCAGTTTAATCCAAAGAGCATTTCTAATGCGTTTTATTTTCTATCCTTTACTTTAAGAGCAAATTGCCTCAAGTTTCTGTGGCATTTGAGGTTCTGAATGATTGTTGAAATGGTTTCATTCTGAAACCAAACAAGCATTGAATAGACGCTTATCAAGAGACTGAGCATGAGAATAGTTACAAGACGGGCTGAAGCCGTGGTCCTCAAAGTACAATGGAGAGGACGACCGTAGAGAAGAGAGAGAGGAGAGCAGAGCATGTTCATCCACATACACTCATTCCCAAGGAGGAAGATATTGTGATGGACAGTGCATCTAAAGTCTTGGTATATGTTTGGTCATTATAAACATGGCGCTGGAGACGTCAACTACTGGAACACATCTCCTGTTAAAACGTCCTGATGACATATGACATTGGTACAAACAACAACCTTGTGTCATGCAGTTGATAGTTATGAATACACTTTTGACAAAACTGGGCATGCATTTTCACTACAGATTAGCAGTTTTCTAGGATAATTTTTTTTAACATCAATGATCTCTATTCAGGTTTACTAATGATGACACGCCTGCTACAATCATGATTAATTCTGTATCGTTTTGTTTAATGGTTGACAAAGCCCAGCATTAAAGACTATTTGATTTGGTTTACAAAACACCCAAAAGTGTCATTTAGAAGTCAGAGCTAATGCCGAAATACACAAAAGAGCAGTCTGTGTATTTGACTTACTAAACTCAGCCTCTTTGTCATAATTTATTATTAAATCTGAATTATTAACACCAAGCGTTGCACAGGTAGTGTTTTCCACTGTGTAACCACTCAGTGTCTTTATGAAAACATACACCGCTATGCTTAAGCATTTTGTGTGTGGTAAGTATTAGGCTCCAGTATCTCACATCACGTTTGTTGTCATTGATTCTTCTAGGGTGACGATCCTGAATATGCTATCCAAGTAGGAAACAAACAGCAGGCAGATGGTGAATCAAATGAACAGGTATCCGTCCAAACATCTACCCTCTCTCCATGCTGTCTACGACCAAGCTTTCCTGTCCATTTGCTTCAGGAACCTATCAATACCTCTTGCCCCCCAGCGCCGTGGAATTTGATGAATAATGAATGAAAAGACAAATGGTTGCTTAAGATACCCATTTATTCCTGGGATTAGCTCGGCTGGTCGTCAGGACTTCAAAAGGCACAAACAAATCAAAGGCAGACATTTTCTTTTCTCTACGAGTTGACTATTGATTAGCTGGCTGCCACGCCGGCCCCATGGGGACTCGCTCTCTCTCCCTCTCTCCATCTCTCTCCCTCTCTCACTCCGTCCATCTCTTTCCCTCTCTCTCTCTCTATCTCGATTTCTATGCCTCTTGCTTCCTCAATCTCTTTCTGTACCTCAATCTCTTTCTGTAGATAGAGAGAGGGAGATTGACCCCTCAATCTCCCTCTCTCTATCTCTCTCGACCCCTCAATCTCCCTCTCTACCTCTCTCGATATGCCCCCCCTCTCTCTTTCTCTCTGCTCTCTCTCAGTTGCGTAACTCCATAAGCATGTCTTTAAATTCTGAAAATCAACCACCCTCCTGGTTTCCAAGAAAAAAATTCTTTCAGTCTTGTGTTGGCTGGCGACATCGCCATTGTCCATGATTTCTCAAATCCCAGTTGTCTCCAGGGATGGCATTTGGTTGGTTTGTTTGTTTTCCAATCATGCACTGACTGTATCCCTGTCAGCAGCTAAACTGAAGATTCAAACTGAAGATTCATCTTCAGTATACTGATTTTTCTTAATGTTGTTTGTCTTGTCTCGTTTAAGTGATCTGTGTTTCCATGGGTATGGGGTCATTTAGCAGGCCCTTAACCCCGGAGCACCTCCTTTTCCTCTCGTCGGAGAGGACTAATGCACTTTGGAAGGAACAGCCAGAGTGTGTATCATTTCCTTGTCAATAAGGTCATTAAACATATCAACTCATGCCAATAACTCATGATGGATAGTTTTTTTTATTGTTGTTGTTCTTTAAGGGCAGTGATGGCAATATGGCGTTATGCAACTCAAACAGCATCTTCTAGTAAGGACAACAAGTAGGCTAAGTAAGATGGGTTTGGGACACAGTACCAAGCCTCTTCATCCCCATGCAGTTTGTTTTATGGATGTTTGTTGAAATATTAATAACAGATCCTTAAGTCGAGCTCTGCTGATGCTGTGGTTGTCTCGTTTGACCGATGAAAACACTAGGGGGCCAAAACCCTAAGAGCCTATTATTCACACAGTGCAACTGTTAACTAGCAGATAACAAGGCGTTGCCATGACCACATGGTATGGTTTGGCAAATTGTACACTCAATAAGACAACAAACACAAGGTAGCAAATATTGTGGTATTGTAGTAGGCAAGTATGACTAAAGTATGACCGCAGGGGAGTTTCCCATGATGTCACACACATCTTGGTGCTCGTTCATGATTATATGAACAAATGGTTGCTTTTTTATCTTAGAATCTTTGTTGAGGAAATACCAAGATCGTGTCTTGGAATGTGCTTTTGGAAATTCCGATTACCCTCCTTAAAACCCTCCTATTCGGTTAAAGGATGACCAATCTGAGTGACCCTGCCAGTTCAGACCAAAGATTCACCATGCAACGGCGGTCGCAGGGGCGGTGTGAACGGGTCGTTGCAAGCCGTTGCAAGCCGTTGCAAGCCGTCGCAAGGCGTCGCAAGGCGTTGCAAGGAGTCGCCAGAGATTGAACATGTCAAATCGCAAGGTCCAGTTTTAGAACGCGGCGATTTAACTATTCCTCTTCAGCCAATCACAGCACAGAACAACTTGTACGTCACGGCCTTACTCCGTCCCGGTACTGTACTGTCGTATTTTGTTGATGTATTTGCACTTTTAATCTTGCTGAATTCTACGACGAATAATTGTGTCCAAATACAGATATGAGGACGACAAATGACCTGAAAAGATTTGGTTGGGGTTTGTCTCATTTTTCCTGCATTTACAGTGTGGGCGCAGAATTCGACGGTGCGCTAGATTGATTGTGGCATCGTTGATTGCGACCTGCGTTGCTTGTGGACTCTGTGATGATCGCAGACACGAATAATAGTGTCCAAATACAGATATGAGGACGACAAATGACCTGAAAACACTTGGTTGGGGTTTGACTCATTTTCCCCGCATTTACAGTGCGGTCGCAGATTTCGACGGTCTGCCATGAATTGTGACCCATCGGGGATTGCGACCTGCTGCTTGTGGACTCTGTGATGATCGCAGACATGAATAATTGTGTCCAAGTACAAATATGAGGACGACAAATGACCTGAAAACATTTGGTTGGAGTTTGACTCATTTTCCCCGCATTTACAGTGTGGTCGCAGATTTCGACGGTCTGCTGTCATGAATTGTGACCCATCGGGAATTGCGACCTGCTGCTTGTGGACTCTGTGATGATCGCAGACATGAATAATTGCGTGCACATACAGATATGACGACGACAAATGACCGGAAAATGCAATGTATCCAACAACGGGTAATCTAAACTAACTGTAAGCTCCAGCTATTTACTCCAATGCAGATGTAGTGGAGAATGACAAGACATAGTAACTCTAGCCTACTCTCAAGTAAAATAAAAATAAAACTAATTGCAAACCTAACTAATCTAACCTAACCTACGCAAATAATGATGTTGCGGCTCTCTGCATGTGCCAGAGCGTTCACAGTTACTATGGAAACCACCTAGGGTCGCAGCCCGTTGCAGCGCGTTGCAGCCAGTGTGAACTGCCCAGTTTTAGAACGTCGCAGCCCGTCTCGTTGCAAGGCGTTGCAAGGCGTTGCAAGGAGTTGCGAGTTGCAAGGCGTTGCAAGGTGAATCTTTGGTCTGAACTGGGCAGTTCAGACCAAAGATTCACAGATTTTATTCTGCAAACATATTTCCTCTGATCATCAATTATGAGTGATGGCATCAAAATCTGCTGGCCACATAGTATTTCAACATGTAAAGGTGTCTGAGCAATTTATTATTTTTATATTAGGCTTACTCAATTACAAAAAGGGTAATTTTACAATAACATGGAGAGTAAATTCCACCTTTGACAATATTTTAGTCTTTAATTATTTAGCGTAATTTTTGGCGAACACAAAATAAAGTGATCAACCGATTAACATGCTACATCTACATCAATTTGGGAATATGCAGTGTAAAGTTGTTTGCCTTAAATAATGCAACTGGGTTCCAAGGGAGATTGTTTCTAGAAATTGCATTTTTTCTTTTTACAAGATCAGTTGTGAAAATGCAAAAGTAAAATTTGTTTAGGTATTGGTATCAGCCATGCAAACAAAACTCGAAATATACACATCTTCCATATTTTACAAGGCTTTGAAACTTTTAATTTTTTCTTGTTGAACAGAACAATGCGTAGCGAGTCACTTTGTGTCCAAAATAAATGTACACTTAATAATAATGGCCTATAAAATATCTTATTGTCCTATCTCCCACTGGATGGCATCCACAGCCCAATATCGGCGTCTTTACAAACTACTCGGTATCTTTCACCGGTTCGGCGCCAATGCATTACCATGGACTGAGCAACTGTGGTCGAGCATATGACCAGCTCATTATATACACGCAGCACGCTAGGACTACTAGGCCTATATGTCTTTATATCCTATCCAATAACCACATTCGGCGCTGGAGAGCTATGTTGGAGCTCTTCCCAAAATTATAAAAGCAGTCAGGTTAAATAGTTGTAATATGCGGAATTTGCTTTAATCGTGAAGTCCCGCCTCTTTCTTCCAATTATAAAGGAGGAAAGACCGTTAACCCAATCTAAACTTCTGAGAGGCTGGATCAAACGTCATTCACAGGACCGCCCTGTGGAGTTCTGCTGGAGAGCGCGCTCTCCGCCAGAAGTCATAAAGTCAGACTTCACCAACGGGGCACGGGCCAGGAGAGAGAGAGAGCGAGGCTGGAGCGAGGAGGGGGTGGACTTATCTATTGGCCCACAACGTTTAATGAAACACGGCGATACATGCGGTATGTTTGCTCTGATTGCTTCCTTACTCCCGTTTTTTCCCCACCTGAAAAGATAAGCCAATGGGCTCGAGAAGTTGTTGGTCCCATCCCGGGCATATTTCCCGTCATACGAGACCCGTCCCAAGCGCACCTGTGACATCAGCTCTGTGTTGATCTGCCCGACACGCCGTGAAGACCCGCTACTTTTCACTATCCTAATCCGAAGACATGACGGTGTCCCCGGTCTGCAAACCGGCTAAATACCCGGCGAGACTAACATTAATGACCGAAGCGGTGTCAGGGTGTTTGTGATTGAGCCACAGAAGCTGTCTCGAGACGACCGGCGGGACGCCAGGGCCGTATGGAACTTTCTTTTGGAGGACAAGGAACGCACCTGTTCGATGCCCGCCGGGACTGGACCAGGTACCGCTGGACCCTGACATGTCTAACGACGAGCCGTCGTAAAGCAAGCCATCACTGCTATTACCTGGGTTTCAGGACAGGGTTCCAAAAGCGATGGCGTCTGAGGTGGCGTGTGGATTGATCTTCAGATTACTTCTTCCAATATGTCTGGCTACCGGTGAGTTTGTAGCCTGGCGGCTCTATTTGGAGTAACCTTGGCTATTTCCATATGATGGATTGACGTTTGCATGCGTTTGCGTTGAACTGTACGGGATTATGGTTTAGCTTGTAGTTTCAGTTTGAATCAGGGTTACTATATTAGGGAAAGAAGGAAAAAACAAAACTCTTTTGTGGCTATATATTTACAGTAGTCCTGTCATGTCTGTCATATTTGATGTAGGCCTACTCTCTGCCTTGTGCTCAGATTTTCAGTTTTATTTACCTTTTACCTCCAAGTTTATTTGAGCAATTGCCCTCCTATTTCTGTTGAATCATGTTTATAAACAACATAAGCTTATGGTTTATTATACGGTTGTATAATGTTAAGAGTGAACATATAGGAAAACAGACTTATCTATTTTAAAATAAGTTGATTGGAGCCCATAATAAAAAGTAAAGAATGCCCTGCTCATGGGCATGGCATCAATTTGATTTAAGCTTTGTGCTTCCATAAATGTGGACTAAGATGACATCAAAAGTTCTGCGGAGTTTGCCTTGATGTCACAGAAGCCAGTTTAGTAATTTAGTAAATGTAGTTATTAGGTGAGTGCTGCATGCAGCGTCTAATTGTTCTTCATAAGTTGTATTCTTTCTTTCTTTCCTCTTTATTATTCTCTACAAACTTTGGGACCTCTACTTCCTAAATCTTTCACCTAGAGACCCCATTCCAATTTTATAATGTTCACAATAGTTTTTTTAAATATGTTATATTTTTTAAGATATTCTACTTTTAAAATACGATATATTTTTGAACACGGGAGTCAACGGGAGGACGGCAGAGCTCTGGTACTTCAAACTACGCATAGATTTACGTTGACACTGGAGCGTGAGGTCTTCACCAGTGTTGCCAGATTTGGCGGGTTTTCCCGCCAGATTGGGCTACCTTTGGAGGACGTTCAGGCAGTGTTGCCAGATTGGGCGGTTTTTCCCGCTCTATTGGGCTATTTTTAATCACGCACCAGCTCGCTATTCACACACACACACACACACACACACACACACACACACACACACACACACACACACACACACACACACACACACACACACACACACACACACACACACACACACACACACACACACACACACACACACACAATCCAGCCGTGCAGGGCAATACATTTTACCTTTCAGATTCTTCAGTTCAATTCATTTTACATTTCTGCATTTTTGGCAATGCCTTGTGCTTTTCATTCAGCTGTCACTTTATCTATGTGGCTTAATTAAAACATATTTTCAACCTCACTTTGCACCACAGCACTCACCGCATTTACTGCTGGAAATGCATTTTCTAGTTGCATATGTTGATCAAAACAATATCTGACAATCTCAGATCATTGCTGGTGTTGCAGTGTCATACATTTCCTTTCCGTGAATACCTCCTTTTCTGTATGGCCTTTGGCAGACGGCTCCTATACATTCAGGCTTGCAGTCCGTCACAGAGTGTTTGGGATAACCAGTCAGTGGTTTTTACCGGACTCAAGTATTCTCCCCCACGACTCCTCCAGTGTCAATTTTAGGCGTCATTTACTCTAACCGTAGTTTGGTATCAGGGACGTTTTTTGAAGAGGGCTTTACGGTTCAACTGGTGGAGAGCCCTGAAGAATGCATGCTGTTAAAGGGGATTGACGTCTGGGTATATAGGATATTCTGTGGCAGGCCACAAGTGATAAGAATTAACGTATAATCAGTGGTGAGGTTTTCACAGGGGTATCTGGGAGTCTGTAATTTGTGGTGACTTGTGTGGTTGAAGTACTTTTTAAAGCCAACAGCATCCACGGTGCTGCTCTCTATAGATAAGCCGCACTCAGCACGGCAATAATGCATCACTTGTCAGTGGACGCCCGCTTTATTTCCAAAAGCAATTGTAGGGCCCATGCATTGTCTCCATTAATTTGTGGAAAGTAGTTTTAACAGTATGAATTAATAATGCGGTTGTGAGGAGGAGAGGAAGAAATTGCTTTCCCGTTATCGTAAACATACCTTTTAATATTTTATGTTTTTTCAAAGTGCAAATGAGCACTCGCCCAGCCACGGTCGCAGCGCGCAGGCGCAGGGTGGTCGCAGACAGGACGAGGCTCTGGGAACAGAGGGGAGGAGTGAGGCGGGTGGAAGAGGTCACAAGTCTTACAGTAGATATGCTCTCCCTCACCTTCCAACACAGTGTCTCCTGTCTGCGGTGCTGCAGCAGCCTGGGCTGGTCTTGGATCTCTGACCGTGCCCCACATCTCAAACGGAGATGCAGAGAGGGCTGTTATCAGTCCAGTATTGATCCTCATTTACAACACTATTGTTCGTTTTTTTCAGCGCTGTAATACAAAGCACACAGATAGTACAGACATAGAAGCAAGCGTGGGTTTAGTTTGGCGACTGCTTGAACTAATCCTTAATTAAGAGGAATGTGATTTAGCTCAACAAGTTTATATTAGCTCCCGTGCTGCATCGATTTCCAAGTCCGGGACACATTTATTTGTGACACGTTTTTATTTTCATTACCTGTAAATGACTTGCTTTCTCCCCGTTTTCCTCTTTCATGTATGTTGCCCGTGGTGGCTGAGTAGTCACAGTGGAAACATCAATGCATGTTATTTGACTCCACCGGGGCCCTGCCTTATTGTACCGTGCATGTCCACTTGCCGCAACAATATTTGCTCTTGTTGTCCGTATTTTTTTTCTCTCTCGTGTGAAGTGTCACACTGAAAGAGTCTGTCTGCTGACGTTACATCGTCTCAGCTTCCTGTTGCTAATCTGACATCACCTCTATTGAAAGATACCGGCCAGCCTGCAGTACCTGTGTACACAGACCTCCTGACACACACACACACACACACACACACACACACACACACACACACGTATGAACACGCACACACGTACACATCGCAAAGACTCACGCACATGTGTAAACACACCCACACACACACACACACACACACCCACACGTGTAAACACACAAACACACACACACACACACACACACACACACACGTAAACACACACACACACGCACACATACACACAGACACACGCACACACACATGCACACACACACACACACACACGTGCTCATCACACACACACGTGTCGTGCACACAGGCATATAAACTCTCTGCTTGTATGTCACAGGTCCTCAAGTTCTTAGGTATTATCGGGGTCTTGGCGAAGTCCCTGCTTCTAGAATGCTGTCATTACTGCCCCTCACTGGTGTTTCATTGCCAATAGAAGATAGCAGCCTTTTTGGTATCGCTGATCTCTGGTCTTAGTGTGGGCATGACCTGATCTCCCCATGATACACTATTGTGATCCCGAAGCCTGTTACTGGCAGTACGCTGCCGGTTCCTATGCTTATAGGGTAGGTCAGTGGCATATATGTAGATGGCCAAGAGGGAATTTGTTGTGCACATACACAGGGTTGTCAAAGACAGTAAAGTGCAATAACAGTGAATCGACTACTACTGTGCTATTGTATTTCTATAGAATAGCTATAGAAAAATGTATATATATATATATATATATATATATATATATTCTCTATCATGCTTTGGTCTACCATTTAACAAAAAAGGTCTCATAATTATTAAAGGTTAGTAATTTCACATAGTAACCTATTGCCATTTTGGTAGTTTGGGTATATATTCTATGCCAAATGCTAAATCATGATTTTCTCCGGGATTCTATCAATTTGTCAGGTAAAATGCTAAACAGACATTTGAAGAATCCACCACACCCTTCTCTGAGAAAGTTCCAGAGAAAAGCAGACTTTTGTTAGGTTTCAGCCAGAAATGCAATATTTAAAGGTGTAGGAGTGGAGATTCCTTTTGTATCTGTTGGCGCCTGGTCAGACCGGAGGGTTACCGACTCCCTTATCTGACGACATGACATTCCCTAGCCTGGTCTCTAAATCAGCTGGAGGCCTTTATATATTCTCAGGGTCGTTTACCCTGTTCTCTTTGAGAATGGCTTTCCACAGTGCGAAGGAGAGACAAGAGTGGGACCAAAGACAAAGATACGCTTGTGAAAGAAGGATTGCGGGGCGTAATCAGATTTGGGAGAAACAAGGGAAGTTCATGTTTTTTGTTTAACAAAAGGGAGCCGGTGAGTCACACCCCAGGGCTGTTCAGCCAGACATACGGCTCAGTGTCTTGTAGTGGTAGCAGCGGGGGCAACAATCGGATGGACCAGCAAACAAAAGGCTCTTTGGCTGCAGGAACTCCATACAGATGAAATAACCGAGTCCTGCTGCCCAGCGAACCGCACTGCTGACACAATGTGGAGAGGCTTCCACGCTGCTTTATTCATACATTAAAAAAAGGTTGACGCTAGAAAGTGATACATATTGCAGATTGCAACCAGAGTTATTGCACGCGCGCACACGCACACACTCGCACGCGCGCACACGCACACACTCGCACGCGCGCACACGCACGCACGCACGCACGCACGCACGCACGCACGCACACACACACACACACACACACACACACACACACACACACACACACACACACACACACACACACACACACACCCTTCCTTCTCCCCTTTTTTTGGTGTGGCCTGGGAGACTTTCCTGATGGGAGTTGGGGTTATAATAACAACCTCTCACCTAGCAGACGCGACGACTCTTGAAACCTAGCCAACTAAAAAGAGAAAAGAAATGAGAAGTGAAGAGCACGTTCGGTCAATGCACATTCTGTCTCATGCAGTTGCTTTGACCTTTGACAGATTAACTGTACACAGATGTGTTTTTCTCAACTTTCTCAAGCCTTCCCCTGTCTAAGACTGAGTGTTATAGTCGACCTCCTTGCAGGTATCTCGAGCCTTTGAAGCCCGCCAACGGCCGGATCGGGAGCTTCTACTTCCAGGCATTCAAAGGAGGGGTCGGTTAGTCAGAGGTCAATGAATAGCTCTATTGACCGTCCCAAGATAAATAAAAGCGTCCTTTTCGACAGTTTATGGGTACATTTTTTACGGCAGTTCAAGACTAGCTGGTGCCAGGACGGATTGAGGCGCTCATTCAGGCGTTTGGCCGCGTGGGGAATGTTTCTGTTCATGCGGCCACAGTTAGGGCGCACTCACACTAGGCAAAGTTGCCCTGTACTGTACTCAAGTACGATTACCCCCCCCTCCCCACACACACACACACACACACACACACTGCCGCTGGCCTGTGCTCACGCTAGGCAATCTCAACTGGGCCTGAGTACGGGGGTCTCTTGTACATAAAGATTGCGTATCTGTGTGTGTGCGCGTGTCGGCTCATTAGCATCTGTACTGTGGCCTGGGCAGACCTCACCGAAGTTCACTGAGGCCACGGAATTGAACTGTACTTGAGTACGGATGGCGTGCTCACACTGGCCAAACGATCTAGGGGGCAAACGTACTCGGGCATGGTACAGATGGCCTAGTGTGAGTGTGCCCTGAGACGTGTGTGTTGTCTGGCCGTGTGTGTGTGCACATCTCCGTGAAGTCGCTGG
>NC_044055.1:11396035-11496035 GCF_902167405.1 Gadus morhua | reverse complement strand
ACTACATCGACTGGTGTAAATCAAACTCCTGTGGAGCGCCATAATAATCCCTCACCTGCCGTTCCTGAATGCGTTAGGTAAGAGCGTTTGTTTTCCAATCCTGGAATCCCGGATGGAAGCCCCCCCCCCGGCGGTGTGTGTGTGCGGGTGGGCCTGACATATCCGTGGTTACACACCGCATTCAGTGAGCGTTCCCGCACAGGAATGTGTTAAATACTCCTAAGTGAATGCAGAACTCTCTGGGATGATGCTCCTGTGAAGAATCACTAACGCAGCCATTAGAGAGGAAAACACACGGGTGTACACGGCAAGCCGATTACCAATAAGCACTAGATAGGAGAGGACCGTCTCTCAACCAGAACAGTGGAGGATGGGGGGGGGGGGATGGTACGCCATACAGCATCCCTCAGGGTTCAACATGTCCATGAGAGCACTATGCAGGTGGTCCATGGCTACCATGGAGGATTATCACCACAGCAACACAGCATCACAACGTCAACACAGCATCCCATAATCGTACCTCTAGGTTCCCAATAAAGGTCAAGGTGTTCAGAAGCTGCCCAACAGCACCAGTTCCTTCTGGTTTGTTTAATTTGATTTGAACTTGTCACCGTTGTCCCATTCAAGTCGAGTCAAGTCTTTATTATGGCCAAACTACGCAAATCGTCTGGAATTCATTGAGTTGATTTGGCTCAGACAGGACAGTACAATACCACGCTGAACAAGGGAGACATAAAGTCTGACTGGACATACACACAAGACATCACATTAAAACTAGACACTGCGTTGCTACCAATGTGAAAATAAAATAATAAATAAAAGTAGCTAAGACAAAGTGTTGATGCCATTGATGCAAACGCCGCTGATACAGACCGCTCATGATAGGTGTATTTAAATAGTTGAACAGCGTTTTATCGTACTACCAGGTCGACGGTCGTCTGTCTGGACCCGGGTGTCTGTACTACCGAGGCCTACTGACCCGGGCGTGTTCATAAGGGCTGCTGCTACAGCATCTGAAACAGGGAGGTGGTTCCTTCGGACCATTGACCCAGTGCATCGGCTCTGCACACCACTGACTTTAACAACTATTAGGCCTATTTATTCTGTGGTCAACGGCAGTTAAGTTCATAAAGCATCAGTGGACATTAATCGTTCTTAAAGAGAGAAGCCGGATATGAAAAACCAAATCCATGGGTTTATTCTCATGGCTGAAAGTGGGTGTTTTAATGCCAAGTTAAGTGTTTTTTTTGCCTTCAATGTTGATGGTATCGGAGGAGTTAGTCACTTATTCTTACGATATGAGATGATGGTTTGGAATTGAAAATGCAGATTGTTCAACGCCTTTCACACAAGTAGTAGTCCTACATTTAAGAGTTATTATGCTGGTTATGAATAACACACAAAGAAAATGTACCTCTGGAAATGAATACAATACCTTCCTTGCTTGCTTCTATGTGGACTGCCTGCCTTTTTTCCTCTACAAATACACAACCCTTATTATAATAACATTTCCTTGTGATAGTGTCCTTATTCCAACTTAATATATGTATTTCAATTCACATCAATTATAAGGGGATATTTTATCTAAGATTTGGGGGAAAATGTGGATGTTGGATGTCGTCCATGAGAATGTTAATTATGATGTTCACTCCTACTTGGACACGTTTTTGATAGAGCCTTCCCAAGTTGTGCATATTGCATTATTATAAACCCCTCGTTAGAAAGCCATTTGAGGGAACCAGAAGTTCATCAATGTAGTGTGTTCTTTAAATGTCTCTTCAATTGTCCAATTGGATAAGTTTTTTTATTGTTGTTGATGATGATGATGATGATGATGATGATGATTATGATGATAATGAAGATGACGTTGTGTATCCCCCCCTCCATCCCTAGGCCACACAGGGAGGCTGCTCATGTCGCTGTGTTTCACCAGCATGTCCTTCGTGCTGTTCCACATCATCTACCAGATCACAGTCAACAGCCTGCTGGCCACCCACTCCATCAACGCCGACTTCAACTGTGAGTGTCTAACCCTCTCTCGTCCCGTCAACAGTAGGCTAGCTCATGGTCAGTGAGATCTGGACTGGCTTAACAACGCTGTAGGTGGGATTCGAGAGTTAACACGAGAGTTGACAAGAGCAGAAAAGCACACGATTTTGAAACTGAACAACCCCAAAAAACAACACAACCTCCCTCTCTGCACCTTCGCCCCCTCCCTACGTATCTATGTCATTGACACATCGACGCTGTTTGTACTTGATTGGTCGGTGAAAGTGGATTCCCCAGACTCATCAAGGAAGAGATGCCGTGCTTGGCTTTTGGATTTTGACTCTAAAATAGATCTAATATCCATGGTGACAGCAACAGGATAATACCAGTGAGATCCAAACTTTTACAGACTGTAATAGTTTGAGATCAGAGCTTTTGACCCGACAGCCAAGTCTGTGTGACATCTGAAACGGCACACGGTGAAGCGCACAGCACTTAATTCCTGCCTTATTTAATAAAGATTGCTTTTATAATTTACGAAGCCAACTTTAGGCATCATAATTACCTGAAGACATGCAACGCTGCTTCACTCGCCTGCCCCTTCCTAAAACAATCCTTAACATCTCTAATCATGTTATCCGTACCCCACATTGTTTTTTTATTTTGCTGTCTTAAAAAGTCCTAAAAGCATCATAAACTTTAACTGCCTTGTGGCCGAGTTTTACTTCACCAGCGGGTTTAGGTTGCTCTGGGTCTCTAACCAATCCATAGTGTTACCACCTGCCAAACAGCAGGCTTGGTGTACAAACAACAGCAGCAGCAGCCAAGCAACGTAGAAACACACCTCCCATCCTCAAGGATCTCCCAGAGGGACAGACGTAGGTGTTGGAGCGCGGGTGGTCCTATACCGAAGGCTCCTGGATGGGCTTCTGGATTCAGGGTTCTGGGGGAAATGAAGCAGCGGGCGCTCCCAGCGGGGGGGTCCGGTTCTGCTCGGGGGCTGGCTCTGGGTCTCCTCTACCCCTCCTCTTTGTTCCACCTGCAGTACGTCACGGTAACGGTTTGAGTGTAGTCCAGACGGCAGGAGACGGATGGTCCTATCACGCACACACATCCACACGCACACACACACACACACACACACACACACACACCCCCCAACACGTTCGAGACCCAATGTGTCCCATCCATCTCACACGTCCGTGGACTTGATCTGTGACCTTATTAAAGTGATGTCACGGCACTGCAGGACCAACAGCCCAACGCAAAGCTTTCTACCCAGCGCTGAGCTAGTGATGCTCCGATCTTTTCCTTAACTTCATCTTGCTCAAACTCAGCCTGACGATCAACGCGCTATTTATCGTATTGCCGGCTAGCGAACGGGGAACATGTGTTTCTTGTTGCTGGTTGTTGTGGGTGGGAGAGCATGAGCTTCCCCTCGAGGTGTTTTCAATGGGTTGGCAAACTGTCTAAACCTCCTCTAGCATGGAGATTATTGTCTTTACCGGCAATGAAAACCTTGCTCAAAACGCTTTATTTCAAGGCTTTGTTTTAGATCTGCACATTGTGTAACTGCAGCGAGACCTACTTCCTTCCTGGTGATTCACGGCCGTCAAGTTTTATCTCAGAGAGATCGACTCTCTAGTCCATCATCTCGTAACCTCTAACCTGTAAAACACACTACAACAATTTTACTGGCGTGGAGTTACGCTGCAGCCCATCCATTCTGTCATCTTAAACCAGGCAAATGGTGGGGATTTAAAACATGGAAGGGACTTGTTGAGTAAAAGTAGAAAAGTACAGCACTCGTGTTTTTTGGCCTATTTTATATCGGCTTCTATATTGTACCACCGACCAATGCCATATATATAGAAAAGTGTTGATAAACAATCTTGATCGTCCAGAGCATCCGGCGGCTCTTGTTCTGTTTGGAGCTATTTATACCTGTGGTTGCACCTTCCTTCATTTTGGTCTGGATATGCCGTCTTTAGCTCCAGTTCCCCTTATCTGTTGTCTTGGCCCCTTGACACCCTTTCCCTTTTGGCAGGCGTGGGTAAACACACAGCCCTCCTCCACACCACTGCTCTTATCCCCCCTACACATCCTTTCCTCTGCTTTTCCTCTGAGCCAAGGACGCCATTAGTGCAGTAAACCAAGTCAAGCTGTTCTTTATAGGGGAGGCCAAACCCTTCTCCAGCCATCAAACAACAACAACAACAACAACAACAGGAGAACAACAGCAGAGCATCTCCGAGCCAGCTGCGGGTCCGAGACTGGTCACCAGATGAGCTCAGCAGACCTGGGTCAGATTACATCTCCAAACACACGTCCCCCTCTCGCTTTGTTTTCTTCTTCGGCGACCGCCAGATGGGCGGGTTTCACTTTTTATTTGAACCTCTCATGCCGTCGGCCCATGCTGCTTGTCAGCCGTCACGCTGAAGTCTATGAAATAGCCCTTCCTGTGATTGTCTAATAATAGGTTTTAGGCCTAGTGTTTGGCGAGCCCTGTTGACTCCATGCAACCCATGAATCAAAGTAGAAGGAACTTTGAGATACATTTTCAAACCGTGTGAGTGTGAGAAGGTGAGCCATACTCTGTGTAAGTCATGCACAGGGACACAGGGTGGGGGGGGGGCAGAAGCAGGGGCAAGTACCGTGGGGCCCGCGCATAACAAAGGGCCCATAATTGATTGATTTATTTTTAACAAAAAACAATGGGCCACACTGGCACAGATATAAAGGGCTGATATAAAGTGGCCAAGTGAGTAAAATATTTAATTGTGACATACTTCAGTTCTTAAAGGTAGATAGTGCAGAGGTTCCTTATTATAACGGTGCCTTTACTTTCGCTTCACTCACACTGAACCGACAGAACAGTGCCTCAAATGTGACCCATGGCTGACAGATCAGCCCGGCTCCCAGGGATGAAGGGCGGAGTAGCAGTGATAGCAGCAGTAGCACCAGCTGGTCAGGCTCTGTCTCTGTCTTCTGCGACCTGCAGCCTCTCCAGTGGAACAAGAGGCCAGTCGGGCGGTTCCTCTCTGGAGGTGCCGGGGGTACAAAGGGCAGTATTGAAGTATTTATGAGGTTCCCATAAAGTCTGGGGACTCTCATCCACATCTTTTTGTGCCTGGCAGGCAGAAAATATGGCAGCAGCTTCAAATTATTTTTGTAGCTCTGGCAAAACACACCTCATTGGTTTTAGATAATTGAAAGTCAAACAATACTGTGGCAAGTGGATGAATTAAGTCAACACTATTTATTTTTTATTTTTTTATTATTGTTGTTCTTTATCCCTTTTAGAATTTATTTATTCAGTGGCGGAGGAAACACAAATATTTTTTTTATTATAAGCACATTAGATTTGATATTTAAGTACAGTTCTAACGAGTGAGTGACCATGAGTTCTAAAGAATTGAACCTTGCCCTGCCTATTTTGTCAGGGCTGCTGCTTTTCTATTGAACAATGTCTCATCAGCCTCTAAATGCTGACTGCACCGTGCATCACTAACAGTAATCCAGGGCTGTTATGTCACCCACACAGCTCTTGCACCTTTTGGCAGAGTTTGGGTGGAGTTCGCTCAGTCTAAAGTGAAGTGCAACGGCAGATATTTGGACTCCGGCATTCTTGAAATACCTCTGTGTGTGTTTCCCCCCGCGGACCTAGCACTAATACTTTGACTGGGATGACGTGATGACAAGACTCTGTCCATCAGGCCGCCAGCGGTGGGCGCAGATGTGTCTAAATCAGACATTGAGCTGAGGAAGCTAGAGCTCACCACTGAGTTGGGTGAGGGATGACGTGTGTTTACGGACAGGGAGTGGACCCCTTCCTTGCCATGAAGGGAGGGGTACCTTCATGTGAGATTTTTTCCACTCCTGTGATGAGGTCCGTCTTAGGAAAGGTCTTCCTTTCCTAAATAAATGCAGTTTGGACTCGGTTGTTTGCTTTTGTGTTAAACTTTTATGTATTGTTATTTGTGACCGACCACGTTAGACAGTACATTGCTGGACCTTTGTGTCCATCTGATGTAGTTACTTTTTGCACCTCAACCCTAATAATGCTGTATGTCTGATTATTATGGGCCGTAAAGCATTCTGAGCTCCGAATCAACGCATTTATCTAGTAAAAATTGTCAATTGTTCTTGAAGCTTTTATGGATTTCATCTGGATGTTGGAGGATGGCAAAAAGTCCTTAATTCTTATTACAGGCTTTTTATTACAAATCGAAATACAAAAAAGATAACATTTTAGTATCACAGAATCAATCTCTTTGATCGCAATGATCTGACCGTTAGTTACAAACTTAAGTAAAAGACAATGATTTCATTCATTTGGAATGATGGCACCAGCACACAGCAGAACATTACGACGCAGGGCCCATCTGGGGAAGGGACCTTCTGTCACAGGGAACTAAAACAGAGCCTGGTTGATCCTTACGGCGCTCCAAAAAAGAAACGGCTTCGTTAGGAAAACCTGTCTTTACTGTACCATGGTAAAGATACTCTGCTCAACGGTGGCACCGATGTGTATGGCACAGAAAAGAAATAGGAAAATGTCGAATGTAGAAAACGAAATTGGAGTTGGAATAGGGCAAAACTCAAACTGCATGGTGAATCAGAAAGATGTGATGTGAAGTCAGTGTCCATAATAACACAGGGTGCAACATAAGACTGCCATCACGGCTCTCTAGCTAGCACGGACACTGAGCAGGACCTCGGCTGGCTAATAATATTTTCAGCATTTTCAGCATTCAGAATCTTGAGGTCAGATCCTGCCACCCGATCTACCCTTTATCGACACAACGAGATAAAAATTGTCCCGAAATAACACAGCCTTGATTGATCCGCGTTCTATCAAGCAGAAAGGAGACGTCTTGCTTCCAAAGCCGTAAAGGAAGCTTCACTAGCACTCTCACGGTTGGATAAACTCCCATTGGCAGCCTCTTGTTACCTCTGTTTGCGCGGATGATTAACACTTGAACGCAAATGTTTTTGCTGAGCCTCCATTAAATCTTTTCACTTGGCTTTGTAGGAGTGCAGAGGCTGCTTCCTGTTTCCAACGAGATGACTGGAAGCGTGACTCATTCAGTGCCAGAAAATGTATCATGTCAAAAATGGGAACATCCTCAAGGTGTTCTCGAAACATGCTGCTTCAAAAGAGAGCCTAAAATAAACCAGAGCTTATCATCCATCCAGGTGTTTGTCCACGGCGGAAGGTTATCAAACTGTCTTTGGAAACAATCAGTTATTTCTTAAAACAAAAAATACTTTTTGACTATAAAACCTTTAATTAGTTTGACTTTGTTTTTTAATTAAGAAGGAAAACGTCCATCCCATTCACTGTTAAAGCAACAACAGGTTCCTTTGGGGTGTTTGTTTGGTTCAGTGAGATTGCTCCCCAGGCAGTGGCCCACCTCCCCAGCTCTCTTCAGCGCGCGCACACACACGCACACATGCACACGCACACACACACACACACACACACACACACACACACACACACACACACACACACACACACACACACACTCTGGAGCACTACCTCCAGCGCTGTAGGAATCCAACACCTTGTGGTGCTAATTAACCCCACAAAAAACAAACTCATCGATCCGTCAGTTAGTCAAAGCTCTAAAGCGGGATGCTCCCTCTTCCCTGGCGTTGGAACAAAGGCAAAAAACGCCCCGGCCCTCATCCCTCCACGTGGTCATTGAATACCTGGAAGTATCTCCTTTGACCGCAGTGACGTTCAGGAACACTTAAACTATTCTGCGCTGTGTGTAGCCAGTGCCAAACAGTACCTGAAGTGTTTCTTTGACCTTTTTATTTACTTTTTTTTTTTTACATGTAGACCTACCCCTCATGAAAACATTTAAGGAATTCCTGCACAATGTTTGCGGCTTTTCAGTTGGTGGGGAAGTATTGTGTCTAGTTAAAGAGAAGGCAGAGGCTCCGTTGCAGCGATATCATGCAGGCACGCTAGTAGTAGGGCCTTGAACCTCACATCGATGTTAACCACAATAACCCTTTCACAACATAACCCTAATATGACTAAAGTCCTGTCAACCTATTCATGCCAAACTTAAAGGATTCGGGCTTGAACCGGATGAAGAACCGGAGAGAGAATTATTTTCACCGCTGCTCCAGGTCCTCGTCACGGTTACCAGGGTAATTTATGTCTGAGTGATTTATGATCCCACGCCCCCTGCTGCTGTCATGCCTGTTTTATCTAGTGGGGTGAACCTTCCAGTTGTTTTTGGCCGTCAAAAGGAACGTACCAACCTCAATCAGATATTGAATGTGTGCTGCCTCCTAAATTAAAAATTGTTTGATTTACTGCTGTTTATTTTTTGCATTGTTACTGTTGGTTACAAAACATGTTACTGTCCTTATCATAAGCCTACCGGCCAAATACAATATATATGTAACATGCAACTTGTATAATGTCAAATTAGAAGATCTTATACAATAAAATTACTTTTTTTTCATGTTTAATGTCTTAAGGGGTATGACCATCAATGGCGTGAACCCCCCCCCCCCCCCCCCACAACACCACACACACACACACACACACACACACACACACACACACACACACACACACACACACACACACACACACACACACACACACACACACACACGTGGTGTAATGTATATTTACTTTATTTCTACATATTTTTGGTTTTGTTATGAATATGTCAGTAAATATCTCCTCTTTTTCTCCGCAGGTTCCATGTGGGAGAAGTCCATAAGGCAGATTGGCTTTGAGAGGTAAGCCCATGTTTGGTCAGTGGTCACCGTTCACATCTTAGATCACACCGGCTTATGAAATTCCCCATGATGTTGCTACGATGTAGTCAATCGCTGCTCCAACAAAATCAATTTTCCGCTCTCCAACCCCCTGACCTCTACAAACGAAAAATACCATTATTCCTTCAACCTGGGATAGGAATCTGTCAATAGTAATTTAGGGATTTACCTTTTGTGTAGTCTGCAGGATCCAGTGCTTTCTTTAATAATTGATTCATAAAGCATCCAACAATAGGTTTGCAGTCTCTTTCTGCAGTCTGTTTGCTTTTATCAAACCCCCTTCTAGCCATTCAGCGGACAGACCCAATGGTTTTGAACAGTAAAAAAGCATTGTTGCTTTTTGACTGTTTTATGAGAGCCTACATTAATATGAAAACAAAGTGACGGCTTTGTCTTTAAGGTTTCAGTGTCTGCAAGTAATTACTTTCGATGGTGTGACTGTGACAGTGTGTTGATGAATGAATGGCTTCCTTTAGACATAGTTTGTCAAGCTCTATCATGGTAGCTCTACTTCTCAAGCTACTGCCATGGCAGCAGCTCGCAATGTACTTCATGTCGTCTGTCATGGTTGCTGGCTCGAATATTCAGCTCTCCCTGGCAAACGTCAGTGTGTCCTCGAGCAAGGCAACTAACCCCAAATTCTGCTCTCGCCATGCAAGGCAGCAGTTGATGTGGGTTTATTAATGCACATGTGAGAAGGTAAAAGAGGAGCATGGATTGAATGTGAACGCTCAGTGTAGTAGCTTGTGGGGTTGCATAGTAAATAGTCTCATCGATGCAATATCTTGCGTAACAGTCAATTAGTTGTCATATTGTTTATACATATCCACCAATAGTAACATTTGAAGAATGTAAAATACATAACCTGGTTAAACTTGTATTACGACTACAGCTCATGACTACACTCTATTAGGTTATAGGTAATGCAGGAGTCAACATGTCAGAGATCCATCCTGTGGTTCTTGTTTCAGGTGGAAAAAACACTACTAATACTACAGTGTTTTGTAACTGGCTTAGTAGGTAACATAATCTTCACCGACGGCCCTTCCACTCATAAATCCTCACACTCAAACACATTGTGCTTTCATGTTCAGTTCTCTTTTCGCTCTTTAACCGAGGAGTTGTTGTAGATCGCTCCTGCCACACCTGTCCCTCTGTGGCCGCGCTTGATGAGCGCTAAACCCGATTAGGGCCGGGCATCAGCTGACCCGGACCCTGTGATGGTAATAGATGTGGTCTACTGAGTGCGGGAACGTTCAGTTCAAACCCTGCCACGTTTCCAGTACTCAAGAGCCCCCTGTCGAATAGTCTGCTATAAGTGGCGGATGCAGAGAGGTAAACAATTTCCCCCCCCCTCTCCACTTATGTACCTTATGTAGCACTTATGTTTGTGTTGAGCGGCGCGTACACAGACAGATGCAGTTCGCCTATACTTGGTGGTCGGGGACGGTTGCGTTCTCACACTTCCTCCACTCTAAACTTCCCGTGTGGCAGACCGGGTCTCCGGGTAAATAACATGTGAAGCTTGAGATGCCGGCGGTAAATAAAGATCCTGAAAATACAAAATAGTACAAAAGTAGCAATAAGGGCGACCGATATCAAATCAAGAGTATGAGTGAAGTTAATAAGTGCATGAGTGAAACGGGATACGCAGTGGATGGGCATGGGCATGGAAGAGACCCAGAGACGCCCAACACACCCCAATTACCGAACTAGGGTTGCAAAGGGGTGGACATTTTTCCGGTAAATTTCCATGGGAATTTAACCTGGGCAATTTTGAAAATATTACATATTGGAAACTTTCCATGGGAATTTATGGGAAATATGGAATTTTGGGCAATTTTATGGACTTTAGGGGAACTAACTGGGAATATAGGGTAATATATTCTAATGTATCATATCCAAGCATAAATATAAACAATTGTCATAAGAAAATATCCATGCAAAATGATACAATTAGTCAAAAGTGTGGTCCAGTCTTCTAGAAATCTTCCATACATGTGATGGATGAATGCACAGAGCCTGTAGGAGGTGGGGTCTCAATAGCCATGCAGTAAGCAGTTTGCTATGTGCATGTGATTGAGGAATGGCATGGATATTCAAGTGTACTTGAATGGCATCTGTTGGTTTTAGCCAAGATTATGCTAAAATATCCTTTTCCCAACTATATTTAAGTTCCCTATGAAGAGCCAACCTTACGTTCGGAAAATTCCCAGTTTATTTCCATAAATTCCCGTTTATTCCCTTAAATTAATTCCCAGGGAAAGTTTCCATCTTTGAACATTCCCGGATTTTGCAAGCCTAAACCAAACCACTAGAACCAAAAGACCGAAAACACCATCTGGTGTCCAGTGCTTTACCGGCAGTCATCCAACCCCACCACCAGGAAGGGAGCTTTTCACTAGCTTCCCACAACCCTGGATGTGTTGTGATCAAGACATGACCTTTCCCGAATGGCTTTAACCTACCTAAGTGCTGCGGAGACCTCACTGCAAGGAGCGATTAATCTCTCTGAAAACCGGTGTGAGAAATGCAACTTGGTAGACTGGGTAGCCCCGTCCATTCTGCCGGCGATTTGAACTCGCTCTGCAGAAGGGTCTGGAGAAGAGCAATACATTTCTTTCTGCTTCCGATACGTTTTTGTGGGAGCCAATCACCAAGCTGGCTTCGCACCCCCCCCCCCCCCCGGCGCGCTATTGGCTGGTTCAACACAACGACGACAGGGAACCGGCGGCAAGCAGCCAATCGCGTACAGAGTCAGTTGAACTAGGCCCGATGATCACTCCTCTTGAGCTGAAGAAAATGACAGCAGCTCCCCCAGACCAACTTGGTCTGGAGCTGGGTCTGGCAATAGCCAGGATAGCAACTTGTGTCACTGAAGCTCAATGAAGAACGCCTCAAGGTCTCCAGTAACAACAAGGGGTTGGGAGGATGTGATCTGTAAAGCTGGAGATGAGCAGCGCCAGATGAAGAGACCATGCTGTAATGTTTAAGGACAATTAGGGGCCATCACAAATGTGCCCAGGGAGGGCAACTGGGATATTCTTGTATTCTTGGTTGTGGATGGGTAAACTGAACAGAATTTGCCTAATGCTGTTAACAGGTTTCGGGTCAGTTATATGGTCAGGAGAAAGGGAATAGAGCAATAGATTGACACAACACACTAACCAGGAAAAGAGTTCACCAAAGGTCATGGGGAAGAATGTGTGAAACTCATGGCTACTGTGCAGTAGATTGAAACTCCTGGGGCTTCGCTGAGTCGGGTTTGAGGCTTATCGTTGACATGGTTTGCCTTTATTTCACTTAACTTTACTGTTATAATTTTTTCTTTCATTTGACCCTTCTGTCATGTATTCCTTTGGTTATGGGGACAAAAATCCTTTTGTAATACAAGTGGAACTTTTATAGATTAGCTTTCCTTTTTTTTCTCCTTAGGCCGGTCAACACCATTGTGTTCTTAAAGCCCAAAGCACACTGCTGTCTCGGTGGGCAGACGCAGTATTCTGTTATAATTTTCACGTCTCCTAAAGTCCTAAACACGAAGCCAGAGCACTAAAACCCATCCTCTGCTGCATTCGCTCTTTCAAAACAATACGATTCTATTTATTTTTCGGGTCATGCTACAAACATAAACCGAACTTCACTTCTGCGTGCTTGGGGCTTCGGAGTGAACGGTTCTGGTTGTCCCCGCAGTGGGGGGGCCACAACGGCCCCTGGCTACACAGGGCGTTGGGGAGGATTACCAGCTGCACAGAAGGCTTGTCTTTTATTAAGCCCTGCGTGTAGACCGGGGTTTTGGAACACGTTCTTTTCGTGTGTGTACTGTGATGATTACCACATTTCTTGCGTTGTGGGGCCGCGCTTCACTGTGAATTACCCCTTTCGTCACCCCGAGGAGACGGGTGCTGCCCAGACGCTTACCGGTGGAGGTCAGCCAGACTATACCGTGGAATCCCATCTCGGTCAAATAGAAGTCCTGAAAAGGCCAATTCAAGACGGCCTGAAGATAATACAATCATTCAATGCTTCTTTCTCTATTTGCTATGCGCTATAAAATACACACACCGACAAAAGCCTACCAGAGCGTCTGCTTGTTTACGTCCACAACCGATCTAAAGCAGCATATCCCCGGTCCTCTGGCAGCGGGCGGCGTCTCCTCCAGATTAAGCAGGCCCCCATCGGGTGTGCGCAGTCAGCCGCTCCTCTGGTGTGGGTGTCTTTGTTCCCATTGTGTGTGTGAGGAGCCCTCGGCTGGCCACTTGTTAACTTTAACAGGCTCCACATCCTCTCCGAGCCAAGCTGGGATGACGCTCCGCTGCAACGACAGTATGTCAGCCGACTCGCTCACAAGTGCATTCAAATAATTGTTGTTGTTGTTGTTGTTGTTGTTGTTGTTGTTGTTGTTGTTGTTGTTGGGTTGTGTGCCTGCACCCTGCCGCGGCAACACGGGCAGCTTGTTCAGTTTATTTTAAACAGTTTAATTGCATTCAGCGCCCTGAAAGTTTTGTAGAAAAGAAGGAGGCAGGGGAACACGTTCGGGTCACAAACAGGATGCAGTGCGATCCCTCTCGTAAAAAACTGGAAATAGAAGCCTGTCTCGAGGGACAGAAGAACTCTTTTTTAAAAGGCTGTGATGGTCTGGTAGCCATTTCTCTTTTTTTAATCTCACGTCCAATCATGACACGTCGTAAAACCTCTGCGTCCTCGGGCGACGGAGGTCAGTGGGACCCTGTTATTCCGACAACCACCATGGCAACTGTTGCCCACTGCTGTTCAGCTTTCTGTTGGAGCCCAACCAGCTCGTATGTAATTGCCGGTGTTGACAGGAATCCAATAGCAAATACAAACGTTTTGTTTGCTCATTACAATTAAACCACAGAGCCTCAAACCATTACATTCATTCCTATCATAGCCGCACAAAGGGGCTGTTTGCAAAGTGTCCATGTGTCTGGTGGATTTGGATTGCGTGTCAGGTTTGAATAATAAATGCTTTATGGGTGAGTTGTCCGCTGTAGCAAACGTGACACGGCTTTGAGCTTTGCACTGACTCTTTCAACTATGTCCTGGTTTTTGGTTTACATGAACTAATTGTGCTCCTCCTGGTTTGTTAAAAGCCTGCCTCTTAAAAGGCTGCGTTGGTCCACATGTTAAAAGAGGTGTAGAGGAACTTGCGCTGCAGGGGATAAGGTTCATTTACATGCTGTTCTTGAAATGTAGGAAAACGTAACCGGCCTCAATTGGTCTTCCTGGTAGTGGAGGTAATGAATGTAATTTATTAACTAGACAAGAATACTTACATACCTATATGATAAGGCCAGGTTTAGCGAGATTGATTATGTTTATTTTTTGCAGTATATATTATATGATATTTATATATATGAGTCAAAAGTATAGTATGGCATGATTTTGATGGTGATGGTCATGGCAATCTGCAGTTAATACATACTCAATAAAGATTATGAAAAATGCAGAATTCTTTAAATGGCTTAATTCGGTTTGAACTATTCCATAAACTTGTTGTGATGAAAGAAGGCTTTCCTCGCCGGTTATTTCAGTGGAATTTCACTTGGTTTTATTGGCTATTTGTTTTTAAAAGGGCTTGATTTCATTAAAGTGGGTGGAACATCATATTAAAGTTGTACTTCAACACATATTGAAAGCAGTTGGAAGCAAGGGTTTCCCATGCCCTTCCACTTTCCCAGGTAGGGCGGTTTTCAAACGCAAATAGACGATCGCCCTATGTGGTCATTTCACTGGAACACCTAATCATCTTATTAACTCATTTATATGCATATCAAACGTATCCTGCACTGTTGGTTGAAAGCTGGCGACGAGCATCAGTGTGACTAGCATGACCTTTGATCCATAAACAAAACAACGTGGGCGAGAGTTGACACCTGTTGAGAGCCAACCAATGCACAAAATTATGAAAATATCCTACAATATTTAACAATTATTCGTGAAGGCTCCGTGAATAGCCCCACCGACCTTCAGTCTCGCGGGCTATTCCCTGCTATTCACGTTGGTGAACAATTGTTTTAGTATATACTACACGTGAACCCTCCAAAAAATAAACAAGATAACACTTTTGGTCGGGATGATTATTTTTTATTAGCGGCTTATTTGTTTTTATAAGCGTGATGAGATGACCGTCACACGATGAAAACAATATCCCAAGTTTGAGATCTCATTCCTGGGATATTGCCCAATATCCCGAGATAGCGAACCAATCAAATTGCGCCATCTTAGGAGGTTCACGTATAGCATATATGAATTTACAATATCAAGAGTTAGATCCAGACTTTAAGTGTGCAGCACTTCATGGTTGATCCGTTTAAACGACTGAGTGCGTTCATGAGTAAGAGATGTTGTGTGTCATGTGCCTTCCTCGTCTGTGGCCTGAAGCGTGATCGGGGCGGACCCCATGAACGGGATCCGCGTGTTCCTCCCGGACATCGGCATGTTCCTGACGGGCCTGGCGGTCTGGCTGGTCTGCCGCAGCCTGGTGCACAAGAGGCCCCCCGAGGACATGGCCCAGGACAACGCTCACTTCCAGGCAGAGGACCTGGTGAGGCCCCGCCACCGCACCCCCGCCGCCGCACCCCCGCCACCGCACCCCCGCCGCCAAACCCCCGCCACCGCACCCCCCCCGCCACACCCACGCCACCGCAACGACTGTTATGGTGTCTGTCTGTCTGTCTGGCAGTCTGTCTGACGCTCTGTTTGTCTGGCGAGGATCAAGTGAGCCGCCGCACCGCCTCGTCTCAGACTGTCTGTCCGTCTGTCTGTCTGGCAGTCGGCCTGTCTGTTATTATGTCTGTCTGTCTGTCTGGCAGTCGCCCTGTCCATCATTATGTGTGTCTGTCTTTCTGGCAGTCGGCCTGTCTGTCATTATGTCTGTCTGTCTGTCTGTCTGGCAGTCGCCCTGTCCGTCATTATGTGTGTCTGTCTTTCTGGCAGTCGGCCTGTCTGTTATTATGTCTGTCCGTCTGTCTGGCAGTCGCCCTGTCCATCATTATGTGTGTCTGTCTTTCTGGCAGTCGGCCTGTCTGTCATTATGTCTGTCTGTCTGTCTGGCAGTCGCCCTGTCCGTCATTATGTGTGTCTGTCTTTCTGGCAGTCGGCCTGTCTGTCATTATGTCTGTCTGTCTGTCTGGCAGTCGCCCTGTCCGTCATTATGTGTGTCTGTCTTTCCAGCAGTCGGCCTGTCTGTCATTATGTCTGTCTGTCTGTCTGGCAGTCGGCCTGTCTGTCATTATGTCTGTCTGTCTGTCTGGCAGTCGGCCTGTCTGTCATTATGTCTGTCTGTCTTTCTGGCAGTCGGCCTGTCTGTCATTATGTGTGTCTGTCTGTCTAGCAGTCGGCCTGTCTGTCATTATGTGTGTCTGTCTTTCTGGCAGTCAGCCCTGTCTGTTTCTCTGTCTGTCTGACGCTCTGTCTGTCTGATGAGGATGTGGTGAGACACAGACGCCACACCGCCTGTCGTCTCAGTCTGTCTGTCTGGCATTCGGCCTGTCTGTCTGTCATTATGTCTATCCGTCTGTCTGTTTTTGTGTTTGTCCGTCATTCTGGCACTCTGGCAGTCTGATGGTCTGTCCGTCTGTTTTTCTGAATGCCTGGCTGTCTGTCTGCATGCCTGCCTGCCCTTTTGTTCGCCAGCCTATCTGTCTTAATGACCATGTATATTTCTGTCTGTCTGTATCTGTCTATCTATGTCTGTCTGCCTCCCTAATGGATACATGTATGTTGACAATGATTTTACGGTATGATGTGTTCTATGTCTGTCCGTTCAGGCAGTCTGACCTTTATTCCCTCTTGAAAAGGCTACTGCTGCCCATCTTCCTTGGGCAATTTTTAGTTGAAAGGACTTTATATACAGAGATTATATATATTATAAAAATATCAAATGGGGCTGTTGTTGGGTGACTCAGAACACACACACGCGCGCGCGCGCACACACACACACACACACACACACACACACACACACACACACACACACACACACACACACCTTCTCCTGGCACGTCGTTGGCGCTCTTTATAGCTCTGAGTTAATTAAATCCACATTCACTCTCACTGTGGCACTCCCGCTGGAGCAGATGGCCGTGCCCCCATTAAGCACACCAAAACCATCAAATGAACCATCGCTGACGTTTTGCTCCACATACTTCTTCTCAACCCAGTTCAAGTTTATTTTATATTCATTGACTTCAAGCGAAGGTTTGGCTATTCAACCGGCCAAAGTTAACTTGGTGGGGCGCTGCTGCTGCTGCTGCTGTTGTTGTTTACTACATGGACAAACAGCTTCCACTCGGGTCGGTGGGTGTGGCTACTGGGTGTGTATGCCATGATGACGTAGAGAGGTAGAGACGCAGGCCGGTGGGGGACTTCTGGAGTCACCTGTTGCTGTCGGATGTTTCAGGACCACGGAGAGTGCGGCCACCCGGTACCAGGCCACCTCTCGCCTGTCGTCCGACCAGGGAGCACTTTGTCTGTTGAAGCAGTCGCTAAAGGGCATCTTAATTGAAATTAAATGAAAGCTAAATTCAAAAAACTTTATTTGTTGTTGTTGCAAACATAAAAACAAAAACAAAGCTTTGTTAGTTGAAAGAAGTATACACATGCAAAAAATATATATGAAATATGTACAGTGTATGTTTATAAATGGAGAACTGACTCTTAAAAAGTGTTAAAAGTGTGATGTATGACAGGAATATAGAGTGCAATCAGGTAATTAATACCGTACTGATGAAAATACAATTATAAGGTGCATTAAAAGCGAGGTAGTTATGTCAGCACGGCCGACATACGGCACAGCCCAGCAGAAGCACAGGTTGACTAGGTGTAGCTTAGTCCTTGTCACGGCCACCCTTTATAACATGAGTCGCGCTTCAGAGGAAGCCTGGACACGCCGCGCATTGGGTCGTCGAAGCCAGGACTTCCTCCTTCTAACCTACAATTCCCCCTAACCGAACGACTGCGGCTGCTAATAGTGAGGGGCGTGTGGGAACTAAGGCCACGCCTTAAGTCGCGGCAGTAGAAGTAGTAGCTCCACCCCCCGGAATCAGGGACACCTGAGAGACAGAGAAGATAATAAAGCAGGAGGAATAAGCCAAAAGAGGAGGCGCATAACAGTCCTAGACTCAGAGAAGGCTGTCATACCCTCAGTGATTGTGCCTTCAGTGAATCACATCAACGCGTTTCTCTCCGCTAAGGAGGAAGAGGAGAAGCTGAGCCTGGAGGGCAACATCCTGTTGGAGGAAGACCACGAGGCGGGCTACGAGGCCGAGGGAGACGATGACGAAGAGCTGTCCGATGAGGAGGACGACGACGACGACGACGAGCAGGAGGGGGAAGAGCATGAGGAGGAGGAGGAGGCGAAGGAGAGCGCCAAGATGAAGGTCCTGCGATTCGTGGCGGGCGTGGCGTCCAAAGTGAAGGAGATCATCGGGGACCTGATCACCACCGCTGGGAAGGTGGTGGTCACCATCCTGCTGGGCCTTACGGGTCAGTGCCAGTCCGTCAGCTCTCTCCATGTGATGATGCATTAAGGGCTGACTATTGTCCCAAGGGGGTTACGGACCCGTTACGCTCTTTGATCCTGATCTGCTCTAGATCTCACCTCGGTCTCAACTATACTTGTGTGTGTGTGTGTGTGTGTGTGCCTGTGCGTGTGCTTGTGTGTGTGTGTCTATGTGTGTCTGCCCGTGCGCGCATGTGTGTGTGCGTGTGTGTGCCTGTGCGTGTGTGTTTGAGTGTTTGTGTGTGTGTGTGCGTGGGCGTGTCCATTTGCAGGCGCCATGCTGCCCTCGCTGACCTCGGCGGTGTACTTCTTCGTCTTCCTCTTCCTGTGCACCTGGTGGTCCTTCTGCCGCACCATCGACACGCTGCTCTTCAGCTGCATGTGCGTGCTGATGGCCATCTTCAGCGCCGGCCACCTGGTGATCCTCTACCTCTACCAGTTCCAGTTCTTCCAGGAGGCCATCACCACTGACGACTACTACATCAGGTCAGAAGAGGCACCGGAGAGGGCACCCGACCACAAACACAGAGATGCACAGTTTCAATGTTAAAGGTCCCATGACATGCCACCAGGTGTGAGTGTGATTAGCCTTACAAGCCGTTTTGATAATCTGCCCCATATGACATCACAAGCGGGCGTGTCCACCTAGATGCGTGCTGGATAGATCAGCCTTCCAGCCTACCCAGTGGATTGTACCAAATGTTGGTCATCTATCGTCACACATCTAGGTGGACACGCCCACTTGTGATGTCATAAGTGGCCGATTTTCAAACCGTGTGTAACGGCTAAACACACTCACACCTGGTGGCATGTCATTGGACCTTTAATATGCCGTGAATTATTGTGGAATATACTTTTTTATTATTTGATTTGATATATTATTTAATTATCTTTTTTTGTTGGTGTGGTGTGAGAATAGCTTTAGGAAGATCACTATTTGGATGTGTTTGACATGCATTCATTTATCAAGGCTCGAACCATACAAGGTCCTTTTTGTCTGGTTGTCTGCAAATGCTAAGAGCCCCTAAGCTACGAGCGACATATTCACTTCCCCAGTGATGTGTTGCATCCCAAAGTCATCCAGTCCATGTACACACTGCTAAATATTATTGTTACACACAGCCAGGCCCAGAGAAAATCCAAATCCCAGCTGCAGGGAAGAACACACTCCAACCCTCAGTGCATCAAAAAGCCTTCAAAGCCTCTTCCTCTGCAACCAACCCGACTTATTATTATGCATGAGAAATTAACTAATTACCTGCTTGTGGCCGGGGCGCTGGAACAAAGCGGTTCAGAGCCAAGCCACATTGTGGGACGGCCTGCCAGCCTTCAGCTTTAAGAGGTGTAGCGTACACATAACTATATAGCGGAGGAATTTTCATTAGGTCATTAGGGCTTTTCATTGTCCTGTTCCTTACAACACCACGGCCTGTATAATCCTGGAAATATTTAGTGTAGCTGCCGAATCGCGTCGATCTCTGAAATACCGGCAATAGTATCACGAAGGACGGCCGCTCCTCGCCCGTCTTCCTCCTCCAGGGCTGGTATCGATTCGAAGGCTTTCTCGTTTACAAGCTGCGGTGAGTCGGGGGCCAATGACATTACGGCCTATGTATAGCCCGCCCGTCTGCAGTCCTCATGAACCTGACGTGGAGGTCTCGGGCCTCCATCACCGCCGAGCCAAGGGCAGGCAGGAGAGGCTTTGGTTATGATGGCGTATTGACAAGGGGCTCTTTGGCGATCAAACTCCTTCCCTGCCTTCTATCGCCTTTTAAAATAAAACAATTCTTGTGCTCTATACATAGAGGCCGTGTAAGTTAGGATAGGAGCAGGCGTCACTAAATGTGTATTTTCCAAACCATTAGAGTGCTGGCCTGAATAGTCAGATCAAGTAAAGTAGGAGGGAAGCCGCATGATGCATAAATCCAGTTTTATTTATTATTTTAAATAAAACTGGATTTATGCATAGTGCGGCCTCCCTCCTACTTTACTTGACGCATACAGTACATGCCATGGGGGGTGCAAGTGTATTGACCTAACCCTAACCCTCCAGGTGGTGATGCAACTGCAGCGATTTGGAGTCTGCTTGTATGGGTGAGGGGTGATCATAGTCAAGGTAGCGGCTTCAGTGAGGAGATGCTCACGCGCTGGGGCTTGTTTGTGTTACTGCGTACTGTGGCTTAAAATCTGCATGACACACGTTATATAGGTACTTAATACACACAATATATTTTTGGGATTCACATTTTTACATATTTTTTTCGATGATGGATACGTCAAAATATAAAATTCTAATCTCTCTTTATTCTCACTCTGCGTTAAGTAGCTTCAGTAAATCAGGGAGCAAATGGCTTGAAATGGCCTCCCTAATAGATGGCATTAGTAGAAACAGGATATTGACCAGTCTTTTTATACATTTACAGTGTATGCAGAGCTAATTCTGGAAGTCTTGTCGTCTCGTTGAGCCGAACAGACTCCCTATTTCACCTATGTCAACCCTTTTCCTGCGCGTGCGTTGTTGTTGACTTTCCAAGTCACCGTTGCATTAGTGTTTGCTGACGTGTAAAACAAAAAAACTAAACAAAAAAAAACGTTGTTGATTCCAACGTACCACACGCAGGCATCCCCCGTCTGCGTGTTTAGGAGAAACTCGCAGTGCCCAGCCCTGTGTCGGACACAAGCAAAACACCCCCCCCCCCCGTGCTCCATAAATATACTCATGTTATGGACAATAGAGCGGCACAGCGGCGGTCGCAATAGTATCCATGTTGACACTGGACTTGGCCTTGTTGGCGCGTTGACTGACACCGCTGAGAGGACTGGCTTCCACCTCACTTCCCGTCTCTCCCCGCCTGCACAATAGAAATCCCCAGCAGTCATGAGTCATGTGACTCCCCCCCCCCCCCCCCCCCCCCCTATGCAGCTGCAGGTAGGGACTTTCAGGATGCGGTGTTTCCAAGAGTTTGACTCTATGGACTGCCCCACCTGGAACAAAAAGGTCCAGGATTATCTAGGGGCCAGGAAGCCCGAGGAAGGCTCCTCTGTGATGTATGGCCCGTACAGTTCCTGCAAAGGAAGTGGTTCTTATTGGGAGAATTATTATTTTTTTATTATTGGGGGAAAAAATGGGTCATGGCAACCTTGAATACACTGTATATCATCTGAGATTATCAGCCTTGCGAGTGTTTTGCGTTAGTGGGCCAATGTTGACCATTAACCACCATTCTAGCTTTCACGTCACTCCCCGGATTTCCCCTCCACCTGAGCAGACAGTAGGGTTTTGAGAACAGCGTCCATGCGGTTTAGTTATCTGTGACCACCGGCGATAACTGCACATAACCTCCCTTGATGTAGGAACGCCTATGTCCGCTATTGGTCGTTCGCCCTGGCCAGATCAGCAACTTTGATAATGTTTAAATTCAACAAACGCTGCGTTTCCTCATCGCTTTTGAAACGCTTCCCTTCTCCTCCTCATCCATCCTCTCAGCTTGGTTTACCCAATCGATAATCCCTTTTCAAAATGAAGAACCCAACACTAAATAACGCTGTGCACTTCTCTCAATAAAAGAAATGGCTTCATGCTTAGAAGGATGGCTTTAAATTGGGGGCATGGCTTTAAAAACAAGGGAGGGATTTTAAAAAACCTATATAAATAAATCATCAATACGGTTTAAGTTTTTGTTGTTGTTGTTCAACTTAGTGAACCCGCAAATTGCCGTATTTTAAAAACAATTCGATTTAACGTGAAAAGCCATCACCTCTTCGAAGGCCTTTTGTTCTAGTTTTAAGTTCAGCAGTAAAGCAGATCTTCCTTAAGTGCCAGGCGGTAAAATGTGTAATGATGACCAACACTGTGCCTGCCGGCCTTAAGAGTGAAATCTGCTCCCTGAACCAGGAGAAGCGAAGGTAACTCGTGGGCATCCTATGCAACCCTGATGCTGCTATTAAAAACATACAGTCAACAGTGGATTGCACTAGCGCACACTGACTGCACTCCCGCCGCATTGCATACACTACAAATGATTTAGTCGCATTCCCCTTTGACGGCAAACTGGCATGCATTGGTGCGTTCCACGGCGTCCTCTGTGAGCCAGGCTCCACACCTGGTATGATATCCCACTCTTCTCCTCTTCGTCTCTCCGTCTCCCGTCCCCTCCGCCCTCTCCCTGCAGATTGTTTGGCATCTCCCCCCTCATCCGAGTCGACTGCACGCACACGTGGAAGCTCAACAAGAACCCGGACCTCTACTGGCACCACTTTGTCAACCCGGGGATGCTGCTGCTGCTGTACTACACCCTGGCCACGCTCATCCGCCTCTGGCTGCAGGAGCCCACCGGGCAGATGGAGGTGGGCCCGTCCGTCTCTTTGGCCGTGCAGCCGCACAATAGGGCCGCTCGATTGGGGAAAGAATCATAGTCACCATCCTTTTGGTCAATGTTGAAATCACGATGATTCAAACGGTTATTTTTGAGTTTTAAAACATGATGTATTTATTCAGCATGTCTCTCCCTAAAAACACCTTGTAACTGAGAAATTTGAATTTTCGCCTTAAAAAAATACTCTGAATGGTCAAATAGAAAAGCTTTGAACACATTCTATTTGAGCATTTTGTGTATTTCTTAAAGGGTTAATTTCAAAGTTCTCAGTTACAAGGTGTTTTTTGGGAGAGACATGCTGAATAAATACATCATGTTTCAAAGTCAAAAATAATCGTTTGAATAATCGTGATTTCAATATGACCAAAATAATCATGATCATGATTTCTCCCATAATCGAGCAGCCCTAATCTCCACTGTGATTGACCACCAAGAAGGATTCCCAAATCAGGGAAGAGATGCTCTGATTGGTCAGAAATAAACTGGGAGCGGTGTTAAATCGATATTGTGTCCTAGAGGCAGGTGCGGTCAACTCAAAACTGTTATTCTCACCAAATGTCACTCATTAATAGCAATTCAGCTGACAATTCCACTTATAACAAAATCGTTAGAAGTGGAATTGCAGTGAAATCATACCTACAGCATCTTTAACGGGAATATTGTATGCGTCCCAACTGTACACATTCCAATTAAGCTTCACTCAGATTACTGTGCAGATCTAAACCGATATTGATTTACTGTTTGTACAGGTGAGTACAGAAGTTTATGTGGCATTGAATATCATTCCCTTTCCAGGAAGGGTCGATTGCTGAGGTAAACTAGAAGTTATTTATGTCGGCGTGTATCAACGAGATGAACTTGTCTTCTAGAAGACTCTCGGCTGTATGGTTGTCACGGAGAGTTCGACGTACCCCTCTCCCCCTACTGCAGTCAGACTCTGTAATCAAGACCTGGGCACGCTGTTCTTTCTGCGGCTGAACCAGTTTCGATTAGTTGTGTGGAAACAAAGCGGCCGTCACTCTACATCATTCGGAGCTGAACAGGCCCCACCGCGCCCCCACACCCGCACGACCAAATCACCTAGATCTCCAAGACAATGAGTGGAGATACCGATCACAGGGAACAACCGGTAATTAAACACCCAGCCGCAACGGTGACTGATGACCCTCTGTCGAGCAAGGAAGTCCGACCTGTCCTCCATCTACCCCCTCCCAGACACGCACGTCCGAGAAGACCTCTGCTGGCTCTGTGGATCCGTGAGTTCTTAATATTACAAGCCACCACGTCATCACAATTAAATGTCTTATCACGTTAGCCGAGCCGGCAAGAAGTGAATCGGGAAGGATGAGACACACTTATCGTGTCTGTCCAGCACTAACATAAAACTGTGTCATCTTGGACATGGCGGTGGTGGTGTATGGCGAGTCTTAGGAAATTGCTGGCGGCGAATTCATTGTTCTCTCCTCAACATTTGAAAATATTATTGTTAACGGTAAGATGAACTGTAAACAGGAAAACTAAGGTTAAAGAAAATATCATTAAAACAATATGTTGCAATATTTTGCCAAGATTGAAAATACAGGTCTGTTCAATTTTTGTTTATTTAACCAAAGAATAGCACTGGAAAAAGCCTCCCTGGGATTAAGAATATCTACCGCAGGAATCTCCCGGACAAAACAGACAGACCAGCAGACATAGCACAGCTCTGGCCGCCGGCTAAACCCAAGAGGAGCAGGAAAACACAATGAGTACAAGCGCAACCGTAACAGTGCAAGAATGTCGGCAAGTCAGACTCATAGACTATGACAGAGAGATGTTGAATGAGAAGCTTGATAAGGTCTTCGTCCCCAGAGACCCCCATAGAGTCCGTGATCGTGACCATGAAGAGCCCTACTGGGTGGCAGGCTTTATCAGACCCGAGGCTAAGACCCAACATAATGGAGTTATAGATTAGAGGGTTTTTATAGATGGGTCAATATACCCTTGTCAACCATTAAGGACCTGGGATGAGGCCTGTATGCATTATCGACCGCCTCCCCCCCAACCCAGCACACTCACACACATACACCCTCCACCAATGTGTGTGAGGGTATTTTTATTGTTCTTTTTTTGCTTACCTTACACTACAACACAGATTCAGTTGTGATTGCAATGTACTTTTTGCGAGGACGACCGATTTGGTCTGACTGGGTCAGAGGTGGACCAGAACCTACCAGGGCTATTGGGACGTCTGTCTGCATGTGTAGCTGAAGGCTGCTGGTACCGCCTCCGTTTAGTATTTCATGTTTGCCTCACCACAACAGGAAACTGCCCAATCTTTGAGCGTTTTATTGAGACCCGATTTGTTGCTTGTGAAAAAATGATTCATCTTGAGTCTAGTCTGTTGCACCGGTCAAGTTGCAATTGCGTGCGGTACACAATACTCTGAAACAGCAACAACCAAAACAAGAGTGGCAAGTGCGCTCCTTCAGCTGCTGAGTCCCCCCCCCCTCGGAGGACCGAGCCTAGCGCCCCCTGGGACCAGGCCCGCCGCTCCCTATAAGCAGAGTACGCAGAGTGCGTAGGGCACCAAGTACCTGAGGAGGCACCAATAATTAAGGTTTAGAAAAAAAAAATAAAGAAATACATTATTGAATTAAAATAATATGTAAATGAGTTATGAAGAGGCCCACCGTTGTTTGTTCTTAATTGTATAACCTATCACTCAATTTCGGCAAATTAGATGTTTTTACCTAATATATAAAAAGCCCCCCCAGCCCCCGCTCGCGTAGGGCACCGAAACGGCCAGCAGCGGCCCTGCCTGGGACAAACTGAAGACGAAGAAGACGAAACGTTCAAAGGAGGAGATTCGGCTGCGTAATCCCGCGGCTATCTCTGTCTTCATAGGACAAGGAGGAGGCGGAGGGAGAGGAGAAGGAGGGGCTGATGGGCAACGGGACCAGCAGCTCGGCCGACAGGAGGAGGCACATCTGGCGGCTCACCAGCCGCGCCACGGATGAGAGGGAGGTAGGGCGACCGGGGTGGAAGACCCCCCCCCCCCCCCCCAACCCGCAGCCCGACCTGCAGCCGCTCCGCTAGCGAGTCCAGCACAGTGTTCTATAGTGGCAGCTTTATTGTGATGGCGATGAGCTGGACCGGCCAAACGGTCCTAGGAAAAAGTCCTGGAAGCATTAAAAAAAATTAATGACAATGAACTGCTTGATAGGTTTTAGTGCAGTGGATGAATCACATTTTCATAGCTTTTGCCTGGCGATTGTTTTTGCCGCTTGTGCCTCAGGTCTCAGACCCATGATAGAGACAACTGTGCTGCCTTATTGGATAGGTTTCAGCTGCGATGACTGCACGCACAGAAACCTAGCACATATACATGCACACACGCATACACACACACACACACACACACACACAAACACACGCACACACACGCACGCACGCACACAAACACACGCACATATACATGCAAACACGCACACACACACACACACACACAAACACATGCACACACACAAACACGCACATATACATGCATACACATACGCACACACATGCACACACACATGCACACACACAAGCACACACACACACACACACACACACACAAACACAGCTGCATTATTCCCATAACTATGTCCGTATATCCCTGTCTGCGCCAGCCCCCCCTATGTGGTTTTCAAAGCATCTTTTTTTTTAAGGTGGCCAGACACTGATGAATTATGGGCATGGTTTTTGCACAACAGTGCAGTTTAGGCTTTCTTGCTGCTTGTCAGAGCCTATAAAGAACAGACAGAGGTCTCTCTGTTTCGCTGTCTCGCTGCCTCTGTCTCTGTCTCACTGTCTCTCTGTCTCTGTCTTGCTGCACTGAAGTGCTCTCTGCATCGGTCTCTGTCTTTGTCTGTCTCTCTGTATCTCTCTCTGTCTATCTCTATGTCTGTGTTTATGTCTGTCTCTCTGTCCCTCTCTCTGTCCCTCTCTCGCTCTGTCTCTCTATCTCTTGTCTCTCTTTCTCTTTCTCTCTCTGTCTCTCTCTCTGTCCCTCTCTCGCTCTGTCTCTCTATCTCTTGTCTCTCTGTCTCTTTCTCTCTCAGTCTCTCTCTCTGTCCCTCTCTCGCTCTGTCTCTCTATCTCTTGTCTCTCTGTCTCTTTCTCTGTCTCCCTGTCTCTTTCTCTCTCTCTGTCTCCCTTACCCACTCTAGCTCTCTCTCTTTATGTCTCTGTCCATCTCTGTGTCTCCTGCTCTCTCGCTCTCTCTCTATGTGTGTTTGAGTACAGCAGCAACTCATCAATAACACACACACCACGCCCCGTCTGCTCTCACCCCCCCCCCCCCCCCCCCCCTCCCCTCCCTCCCCCCCACACAAGCTGCTGCCCACACAGGACTACAGCATATCTGAGGTGGGAGCCACTGTAACTAAAACAAAACCCAACCCACCCACCAAACCCGCCCTGCATCCTTAGATAAAATAACAAAATTGAGACTCTACTCATCCCCCTCTATCTCCTTCTCACGTTCTCTGTCCTCTTAAACCCTGAGGTGAACAGTCTGCCTGTGGCTAGCTGGATTCTCCCCTGCACCGTCACATTTAGCCCAGGGCTGAAGTGCTTGAGACGTCTATGGTCTCCGTCTTTACCATCAGGGTGCATGCCCTTATGCGTTTTGTAAAGAACACTTTAGCCCTGCGCTAAAGAAAAATAAGTCCCTCAAACGAGTGGGATGTCCTCCCTCTGCAGAGGTGGAGCGTCCAGGTTCTGATAGTCAGAAAGATGTTCTCCAGATGTATGTGGAGTTCAATCATTGGTATTTGATTGTGGGCAGCCAATCAACCATTTCATCCAAATTAGTATATTATTTGACTTTCTGAATCTGGTCCTTCCCATCTTTGCAATTTAAACTGGAATCAGCAACTTTTGCTTCGCCCCACTTTTGACGAAAATGTGTTCTGATCGAGTCATGTTTTTCATGTGCTGGTTTGACATGAGAACCATGAGACTCAATCAAAACACAAATGAATCCAAACAAAGTGCGGCGAGGCCAACATTGCTAATAGCCGCTTTAAAGTGTCAGACAAATGCCAGCATGCTGATATCATGGATGTCAACGCATTGTGATGTGCATGTGAAGACTGTTCAGGCCTCGTACTGCGTCCTGTTCTAAATGTCTGCTTGGTGCGCTGCAGGGTCCCAACGAGAACTCTTTCGAATTCACCACCACTGACAATGGACCGGTCGGTGTGGATCTCTATTCCACCCCGCACTACAAAATGGACCAGTCCACCTTCAATCCAGACCCAGGTGAGACCATAGAGCATAGGTTGTTCCATCAGCTTCCTAGGGGGTATGCTGGACCAATACAAATGCACATTTTCTTTGGGAATACTAATAAAACTTTTGTTTGGAATGTATTTGATCAGATTGTATTGTTGTTCCCATGCCATGTCACCAAATAATGCAATTTGTGTATGTCTTCTTTGGCACTCTATATATTATTCATGAAAACAATGTGCGGTATACAAAAAGTCGTCACACACACACGCACACGCACAAGCACACAAACCCCCACACCCCCAAAGCCTCGTGCCGTCATGTGTTCCTGTGATTTCAGAGATTAAGCACGAATGTGTGTACGAAGTGAGGCTGCCCTCCGAAATGGGTATGGAGGGGGGGAAGAAGGATGGGGAGGAGACGGAGACGGAGACGGAGGGCGAGGACCGGGAGAAGGCCAGTGCTGTGGTCACCGTCTTCCGCTTCATCATGAAGCAGAGCTACATCTGCGCTCTCATCGCCATGATGGTGAGCCAGAGTCGGGTGGGAGATGAAGGGGAGAGATGGGGAAAGAGGGAGGCTTTGAGGGGAGAAACATGATTTGGATCCTTATCACGACCTGTATATAGACAAGCTTTATATTTATGAAATGTAAAGCTGGCATGTGCAATTCTCGCTGTTTGGTAACTCAAGTCCATAGTCTTTATTCATATGTTAATATTTGTGTCTCTTCTTTCCTCAAACCTGGGAGTTTTACTGAAGCGTTTAGATTTTGAGTATAGAGAAGATCATAGCACTCCACTCTCACGATAATATTGAGGGTAAAATCCTTCCCCCCTGTCTTTGACTTATAAGGACATTAAGGACCCAAATGACCCAAATGACCCAAATGATGAACGGTAGGAAACAACCCAGATCATAGCCAGGCTCTCTTGTAACGTCAGGGTAACAGGCCCCATGAATCCCAGGCACTTCTCAAGTGTCCCGACGGCAGCCCCGTTTCCTCCGGCGGTATAAACGCGCCGTGTTGCACTGTGATCTCCACCACCTCCAGGCCTGGAGCATCACCTACGTCAGCTGGCTGACCTTCGTCTTCCTGCTGTGGTCGTGCATTCTGTGGATGGTGCGCGACCGCCGGCGCTACGCCATGATCACCTCGCCCTTCATGGTGATGTACGGCAACCTGCTGCTGGTGCTGCAGTACATCTGGAGCTTCGAGGTCCTGAACAAGGTGTCAGGCTTCTTCCTCAAAGGAAACGTGCCCTTCAGCGAGCTGTGGACCAAGGTATGGACCGCCGACTCAGTCAACCAAACAATATACAGACCCCACCCTCCTCCAATACCAGCACCACCACCAGCTTAACCAACCGATCAATACACAGAGGTCATCCTCTTTGGTGGAGCAGAGCCTTTAAATGTCAATCGGTTGCAACAGACTGTGGGCCCTCAAAGCAAACGAGGATCTTCTTTCCAATGCATGCACAAGCGTTTTTTTTTCTGTCGCTTTACTGTACGGTGCACTGGCCGACAAGTCTGGCTGTATTTATCGCTGTTGTCGTGCGATGGCGGAGTCTGCTATCTCACCTGGACCCTGTCCAAGTGAACCCTAATCCCTGATGTCTGATGTCACTTCCTGTCTTGCAGTTAGAGCAGGACAGAGGTGACATCAGGGTTTGTTTAGTGTCGCTGTCGCCACACAATCTGTCGTATTTCCATTGAGCGTGTGTGTGTGTGTGTGTGTGTGTGTGTGTGTGTGTGTGTGTGTGTGAATGGGTGTGGGTGGGTGTGGATGTACCTGGTTAGGTGGGTCTGGTTGGATGGGTGTAGGTCTGTATTTGTGTCGGTGGGATGTGTCTGGGTGTATGTGTGTGTGTTTGTGTGTGTCGTGACAAGATCGACTGATATGGATTTTTTAGGGCCGATACCGATTTCTTTTCATCAGCCTTAGCCGATGGCCGATACGCCGATACTGATTTTCTTGAGCCGATATTTGGAGCCGAACCTGTTTTTGCTCCCTCAATTTACATCATAAAAATGACACAATGATGATAACAAATGTTACAAGTCTCAATTTATAAAGGAACATTTATTGAACCGTCTGTAAATCATGGCGGGAAAAGATATTTAGAAAAAAATTATATATGTATCGGCTGGCAGACATATCAGTCGATCACTTGTGTGTATGCGTGCTTCTGTGTGTGTGTGTGTGTGTAGCTGTATTTGCTATAAACACACACACACTTCGCGGCCGTCATGTGCCTCCCCAGATGCTCTAACGCTCCAACCCCTACCCCTACCTCTACCCCTACCCATACCCCTACCCCTACCCATACCCCTAACCCAGATGCTCTAACGCCCCTACCTCTACCCCTACCCCTACCCTTAACCCCGATGCTCTAACGCCCCTACCCCTAACCCAGATGCTCCAACGCCCCTACCCCTACCTCTACCCCTACCCCTACCCCTGACCCAGATGCTCTAACGCCCTACCCCTACCCCTGACCCAGATGCTGTGTCTGCTGAGCTTCTGGCTGCTGCTGAGGCAGACTCTGATGGAGCGGGAGGAGAAGCTGAGCCACACGGAGGCGGCTCTGTCCGACGTGGTGGTGGACCAGGACAAGGCCAAAGGTGAGCAGCACCCACAACCACAACCTCTACCTCTACCGCTACCTCTACCACTACCACAACCTCTACCACTACCGCTACCGCTACCGCAACCGCTACCGCAACCGCTAGCGCTACCGCAACCGCTACCGCTACCGCTACCACTACCACACCCACAACCACAACCACTACCACTACCTCTACCACAACCTCTACCACAACCACTACCACTACCACTACCACTACCACAACCTCTACCACAACCTCTACCCCTGCCACTACCATGGTTCGGCTGGGTCACACTCAGAGTAGAGCTGCTCGATTATGGAAAAAATCCTAATCACGATTATTTTTGGTCAATATTGAGATCTCGATTATTCAAACTATTATTGACTTATTTACAAAGTTAAAGTCCTCTGTTGTTTGTAATCACTCAGCCATGTGGAGCTACAGCTGAGAAAAAGTGGCAACAGAGGGAGGAAATGAAACAGGACTGTCCCTTTCCGGGCTAGGGAGGGCAGCGACCTGGTATGAACAGCATTAAGATACGCTCAGGGTAACTCGGGTTTAAGTTGGACAAGATGCACGGCTAGACAGCCGTACGGACGTCGCAGGGCAGGGCAGTGCAGTGCAGTGCAGTGGTGTGGTCGACTGTGGTAACCGAGATGCTGCTGCTGCTGGCCTTGCTGTTTTTCGGAGCAGAGGAGGAGGAGAGGAGGTCGTCGGAGAAGGAGGAGGAGGAGGGGGAAGGAGGGGAGCCGGACGTGGTGCAGGTGCTGGGCAGCCTGATCATGGCCCTGCTGGTCAAGTACTGGCTCTACATCTGCAGCGGCATGTTCTTCTTCGTCAGCTTCGAGGGCCGCATCGTCATGTACAAGATCATCTACATGATGATGTTCCTGTCCTGCGTGGCCCTCTACCAGGTAGGAGCAGGGCGCACGCCGCGCAACACGCCCCCGCAGCGTCGGTTTATGTGCGAGGATGAGGCAGATTCACACACGTGCACAAACACAGGTTACGAGCTCACGGTAGTGTGCTGCTCTGTGGGGTTTGTGCACCTCCCCGCGTGCACCCACGCACCCTCGGCAAGCAGACACGCGCATATGCACACACACACACATACACACACACACACACACACACACACACACACACACACACACACATAAATACACGCATACACTCACACAAACATACACACACCCGCACCCTCGACAGGCAGACACACACACACACGTGCGCATATGCACACAAACACACACACACACACACACACACACACATAAACACACGCATACACACACATAAACACACGCATACACACACGCATACACACACACACACACACACACACACACACACACACACACACACACACACACACACACACACACACACACACACACACACACACTCATACACACACACAGAGTAAAGAACCGGAGAATCCAATTTCCCAGTGTAGAAAGCTGCTGACTAGTTTTAGCGCTGTCGTAAAGTGACCCTGGATCCAGCCCTCTCTTTCCCACGATGCTTTAGGACTGCTTTATGCCCCGTCCCGTTATATTAATGCTCCCCCGTTCCACGGGAACAAGGCCAGCAGGTCATATCACATACCCCTTATGGTTCATTTTCTTTTTGCTTTTCTTTTTTTTTCAACGCTATATTACCAAGCACAAGGTGATCATGGTGACAAGTAGGGCTGAACGATTTGGGGAAACAATCGAATTGCGATTATTTTGATGAATATTGCGATTGTGATTTAATCTGCGATTATTTTAATTTATGAAGTTCCTTATGTTCTGTATTATTCACTAAAAAAGCAATAAATCATTCTTTAGTATGACCAACATTGGAAGAAGTCAACATATAAACTGCTCTTTCCTTTAGGCCAGGCCAATGTGTTGAGTTGAATTTATATTATAACCTCTTTATTTAACTATTGAATTGAAATTAAAAATATATAAAAATCGTACCGATCTCCAGTCAGTAACGGTAACAAATCACCCCCCCCCCAAAAAAAGTAAAAACTGAAAAACAAAAAAGATGAAAAACCTTTTTGTTCTTGGCATATCGTTCTCTAATACATCGCGATTTCGATTTGAATTCGATGAATCGTTCAGCCCCATTGAACAGCCTGCCCCCCCCAGGTGCACTACGAATGGTGGAGGAGGGCTCTCAAGTACTTCTGGATGTCGGTGGTGATGTACACCATGCTGGTGCTCATCCTGGTCTACACCTTCCAGTTCGACACCTCCCCGCCCTTCTGGAGGAGCTTGACCGGCATGGATGACAAGCAGTGAGCAGGCCGACCTCCCCCCCCCCCCCCCTGCTTTCTCTGACGCTGTCTTCGCCCTTTCTGTCTCTGTCTTCGCCCTTTCTGTCTCTGTCTTTGTCCTCTCTGTCTCTGTCTTCGCCCTTTCTGTCTCTGTCTTTGTCCTCTCTGTCTCTTTCTTTGTCCTCTCTGTCTCTGTCTTTGTCCTCTCTCTGTCTCTGTCTTTGTCCTCTCTGTCTCTGTCTTTGTCCTCTCTGTCTCTGTCTTTGTCCTCTCTGTCTCTGTCTTTGTCCTCTCTGTCTGTCTTTGTCCTCTTTGTCGCTGCCTTTTGTCTCCCCCACTCAATTCCTTACTCTCTTTCTCCCTCTACTCCTGTCCTTCTCTTTCTCTCCTATCTTATCTCTCTCTCGATCTCCCTCTCTCACCCATATTGTTGCCAAGTTGTGTGTATGTCGTTATTAAATGTTTGTTTTTTGTACATATACACTAGAGTGGACAAAAAAGTTTCCAATGAAATGTATCCATATTTCTCTCTGTGTGTCTCCCTCTCCCTTTCCCTCTGTGTCTCTCTCCCTTTCTCTCTGTGTGTCTCCCTCCCTTTACCTCTCTCTCTCTCTCTCTCTCTCTCTCTCTCTCTCTCTCTCTCTCGCTCTCTCTCTCTCTCTCTCTCTCTCTCTCTCTCTCGCTCTCTCTCTCTCTCTCTCTCTCTCTCTCTCTCTCTCTCTCTCTCTCTCTCTCTCTCTCTCTCTCTCTCTCCCCCTCTCTCTCTCTCTCTCTCTCTCTCTCTCTCTCTCTCTCTCTCTCTCCGTCTGTGTGTGTGTGTCTCTCTCTCTCTCTCTCTCTCTCTCTCTCTCTCTCTCTCTCTCTCCCTTTCCCTCTCTGTGTCTCCCTCCCTCCAGACTGGAGGATCTGGGCCTGGAGACTTTCTCTGTGCCCGAGCTGTTCAGCCGCATCTTCATCCCGGCCTCCTTCCTGCTGGTCTGCATCCTCCACCTTCACTACTTCCACGACCGCTTCCTCGCGCTCACAGACCTCCAGGCTCTGGTGGCCAAGGAGGAAAGCACGATCTACAGGTGGGTGAGAGAGAGGTGGGGACTGTGGTGGATACGTCCGGGGAGTATCCACAACACGCTTGGTTTTGAAACCACCGTTTTCGTTTTTTGGATTTAGGGTGGCGCTAATTACTCCAGCCGCAGAGTGCTTATCTTCCAGGGTTGTGCCCGTATAAAAGTGTTACCATGTTTTTTACCCTTGTTTTCGTCCCACTTAAATGTGTTTTGGAGCCTTACCCTTGAATTAAAGAAAAAGGCACTGGAGGTTGAATCCTCCACACCGGCCTGCCCGCTTGCTCACACAACTTCATCCGGCGATGGGTCGATGTGCTTCTGTGTCATGCTGTTTGTTGCGTCTCGCTGCTCATGGTTCATCGGTGACTGCAGTGTGCTGGTGTTGGTGTTGTGTTGTGTTGACTTGATGTCCATCGGTGCTCTCGTGAGCTTCATGCCTGCCGGCTTACACATCCTCTCTGCCCCTCTCTCTGTCTCTGTGTGTGTGTGTGTGTGTGTGCCCTCCGTCACCCTCTCTGCCCCTCTCACACCCCCCGCCACCCATCCTCTCTCAGCCATGCTAAAGTCAATGGCCGTGTCTATGTGATCATGAATAGGTGGGTACCTTGCTCGCTTTCTGAAGCATCCATCCCCATCCATCCATCCATCCCCATCCGCCCCATCCATCCGGAGATCAATCGCCCCCCCTACCCCCCCATCCCTTCTCTCTTGGATACCCCCCCCCCCTCCTCCACCGCAGTACTGCCCAATTCTGGTTGCTCTTATGATGAATCATTGTTTTTTTCTAAACTCTCCAATGCCTGCAGAGGTAACGGAGTGACTTTTTGTTGACACATTTGTGGTCAATTTAAGAAAAACAATTCAGGCTTTTTTGGGGTATATATTTTTGCCTGAAGCCCCCTCTGCCATTGAAGCGTGCGACCATCAAACCTCACCTCAGACCTCCATTGAGTCTTTCAAATGGTTAAGCCCCAACACCGAAGTGAGCATCAACCAAGCATGTCCTACCCCGATCTGATTACCCCTGAAGCAAATGAACGTGTCATATAACTTCCACACTCTGCATCGCACACTCCCTTCCTATCCTCCCCTCTCTCTTCTCCGTCCTCCTCTTTACTCTCCTCCCCTCGAACAACCCCCGTTCCCTTCACCTGCATCACCATGTTGTCCTCGGGGTCCTTTTCCCTTACCTTGTGTCTCTGCAGCACCAAGGGAAGAGGGTTCATTTAACGGATGATCTGAGCAGCCTGACATTGTTGTTTTCTCTGTTCACTGTCCGCCGTGGCTTCTGTGTAACTTGTATTGTCCTGAGCAGCATCAAGCAAAAAATCCCCACGCAGTCGAGCAAGTAAGTTCGCTGCGCCGCCCGATCAATGAGACAGCAGTTGACCCCCCTGACATGCAGCCACATCATGCATCAAGAGCCCCCCTCGGTTCTCCCACGGCAACCCTATCGTCTAGGATAGCTGTCTTCACCCCCCCCCCCCCCCCCCCCCCCATCCCCCTGCCTGTTATCATTTGTCCACCGCCAGACAAACAGCAGCAGCCCTCTGAAACCCTTTACACGTGATTATTATTTAATGTGCATTGCCTATTGATCAGACTGCTTGGTATAATGTCTCTCCGCCGTTTGGTTAATGGAAATTACCGCTGATTGGTCCCATCCCATTGCTTGGAAGACGTTTGCAACTTGGCCTTACCGTTTGTGTGTGTGTGTGTGTGTGTGCCTGTGTGTGTATCGGGTTGTCTATGGCTGTGTTTGTGTCTGTGTATGTGTGTGTGTTACTTTTCCGTTGTGGTGTGCTTGCCTGTCTCTGTGTGTCTGTGTGTGTGTGTGTGTGTGTGTGTGTGTGTGTGTGTGTGTGTGTGTGTGTGCGTGTGTGTGCGCGAGTGCATGGGGTTCCCATTTGCCGGCATGCCTCTGTCATTTTGTCATTTGGCCATTTCCTGTGCCTCTCTCGCGTGCAATCGTTTCCATACATTGCCGACTCGGATGACACGCTGTCTACTACCATTGATCCGTGTTCCCTCTCCCCCCCATCCGCTCCCACCACCCCCACCCCCACCCCAATCCCCACCTCCAACCCCACCCCAACCCCCACCACCTCCAACCCCCACCACCTCCAACCCCCACCACCTCCAACCCCCACCCCAACCCCCACCCCAACCCCCACCTCCAACCCCACCCCAACCCCTACCCCAACCCCCCCCAACCACTACCCCAACCCCCCCTCCATCCCCAACCCCCACCTCCACCCAACCCTACCCCCACCTCCACCCAACCCTACCCCCATCCCCATCCCCACCCCCACCCCCCACACCCCGGCTGGTTGTCCCAGGCTGGCCCACCCTGACGGCAGCCTGGCAGACCTCACCCTGCTCAGCTCCAGCTCGGTGGACGAGCCGTCCCTACGCAGCACCGAGGACAGGAAGGGCAGGGGGGCAGCGGGTGGGGGGGCGGGTGGGGTGCCCGAGGAGATGCTGGTGGTGGTGACGTCCACGGAGGAGGAGGACGCCTCGTCGGCGGGGGGGACCGGCAGCTACTCCCTGGGGAAGAGGCAGCGGCGGTCGGGCAGCGAGGGGAGCCGGTGCTGCAGCAGCGGGGGCGCCCCCACCACCGAGAACAGCACCGAGCAGAGCTCCGGTACGCACAACGCGGAGACCGACAACTTCTTCTTTTTAGTTGTTTTGTTTATTTAGTTTATTTATTTCGGTCACACATCACATACCGGTATATACACATTTAATTTATTCTTTTTAGTTTATTTCGTTTATTTATTTCGATCACACATCACATATATACACAACATTTTTTTATTTATTTTTTTTTCATTTATTTATTTTGATAACATATCACATATATACAAAACTTTGCATGCGTTAAAAAAGCAGAAAAAAAAAGTAATCTTAATTTAGACATTGACAGGGTGAGACACTGGTGAGGCACGCCCACGCCAATCCAGACACAATTTTTTTGTTGAACATGTTAAAAAAATACTTACAAAATAATGAGCACTAAAATGCAGGAAATAAAGTTAAAAGCAAACAAATGGGATCCTCAGGATCTTAAGAAGCAAGTACATAACTCAAATAATGCACTTCATGTTCAAAAGGGAGAGGAAGAAGATGATTTTTTCAGAGAAAATAAATATTCAGTTTGATTCAATCAGTGTCTATGATCTTCAGCTTGTAGGTTTAAACAAATCAAAGCTTTAGGAGAAAACAATAACAAAATATTGGAACAGATGAACCGAACCATAGCAGCAGCCTTGACGGAGAAGAGACGGTTGTGTATACATGGTGTATACATGGCTGTTACGTGGTAGTGCGGGGGACTTGTGCTGTTTTTGTTTGTTTTGCACTGATGTCTTGCTTTTGCTTCCTGCACTCAATCATTTCCATCACCTCCTGGAGGCGGAGCCTTGTGGTTGCAGGTTGCTGGTTGGTTCGCCCTGATTGTTGGCGCCGCCCCCACACATATAAAGCCAAGTGGAAGATAGTGGCTCTCTCTCTCTCTTATTTGAGCACAGACGCTGGCACACTCAAGATATATATGTTAAAAAAATATATGGCTATTTGTTGTTGCTCTTGGTGGTTAGAGAGCAAGCGTAGATATATAGCTTCCACTGTTTTATTTTGTCCGCTGTCGGGCACGGAAGTTAGATAAGCTGAACCTCCAAGGCAGTTAGCGTGAGGTTTATCCTTTGCATTTTTCTCCCTGTTATAGTAATCACCTAGGCCTTTTCTGCAGACAGGGTTTTTTTTGGTTGCTGCTACTGGTTTCCCTTGTGCGAAACCTTACGATCATTGTCAACCATAAAATATTGTTTTTCCCCAAAACCCTGTCGTCCGTCTTTATGTTGGGTTGTCCAAAGGCTGTCCAAAGGCTGTTTGTTGGACACCGTAACAATGGCCCTGTCGCGACAATTAGCAAATATAGGAATGTGTACGACCAGTAGAATTTAAGTATTAGCTATCTTGCATTGCAACATTCGCAGTCCTTCAGGGATCAACAGGTTTGAACCAAAATATGACTCCACTTGGAAAAAGCCACTGTGTTTCATTTTACACTCACAGAACAAGTCATGTGGTGCCCGATTGTCCCGGCCAGGGCTCTTATTTTGAAGTTCCACACTGGACGCTGTTTGGCGATGGATGTTTTGTGCCTCTCGCAAGGCAACAGTAGTGTCCACGGCAACGCGCTGTCCTAAGCATTTATCTGTTCTATGCGGCCTCACTCATCTATAAGCTGCAGGTTGCATGCATTAGTCAAAAGGCGCCAGTGTTCCCCTTGGCGCTCCAGTATCTGATGTCTGCTGTCTCACCAGCCAGCTCATTCATTACCTGAAGCTGCGTCGTAAAATATGCCGAGGTGCAGGTTCGAACGCCAACGGCCATTCATCCCCAGTCCTCCTTTCAGACACCCCAGACGTGACCCTAGCTCCTGTATTTAGTTTCCTTGTGTTTCTTCTGCTGCCAGTTCCTTTGTTCCACTGGTAGGCAGTCAGAGAGCCACTGGTCTGCGTCATTCATTAGTGTGATTCACAGACATTAAGGGCGGTTGTAAATCTAACTAGCGTTTGTGTACATTACACCAAATTACCCAAGGGCGAAAAGTAAGCTCCCGTCAGTTTGTAATGAGCTGTGAGCTACGTGGGATACACTCTCACCAAGACCTTCATCCAAACAAAGATGCCACTATGAGCCATGAGAACGCAAAGCCGCTGTAAAAAGCAGACGCAATAAATAAATGGGCTAAACTTGGTGGGTGTTTAGACAGTTTATTAGTCCGAGGCATCAGTGCAAGATTAAGGTATATGTTTCACAGACTCTAGGCGGTTGGAAAACAAGCCCTTTTACGATGTTGAGTCTTGGATAGCTTTTATGTACAGTATGTATAGATCTTTACATAGACAGAAAATGAATCAGGGTGTATGTTTCTGAATGTTTTTTTTTCCCTTAAAGTAAATAATATATCAATGTTACTTTTTAGCCCGATCAATACCAAGGTTATGGCGTCGCTTGTGCCTCCTTTCCTCTGTTCCTCTGGCGTGTGTGAAACGTAACGTTTGCCCCCTGCTTCCGCCCCTCCAGACCTGAAGAACAAATGGCATCTGGTGGTGGACCGGCTCACGGTGCTGTTCCTCAAGTTCCTGGAGTACTTCCACAAGCTGCAGCTCTTCATCTGGTGGCTGCTGGAGATCCACATCATCAAGATCGTGTCCTGCTACATCATCCTGGTCTCCATCAAAGAGGTACGCAGCACGACAGCCGGGACCACAGCCGCAACGGGTCCGGCTCCTCTACTTGAGGTCGTAAGGTGCACGCTTACAAGCTAGTAAAAACAGGCCAGGTGCCGTAGCTGTTGGTGGCTGTTGTCGGAACACGTGTCGTATCGGTGTTGGGGAACTTCAGCTGGCGTTCTACATGTGGGCGTCGGTGTTTGTTGGGGCAGTGCACAAGCAGTTTTCTTTTTCACTGGAAACACGGCATGGTAAAATTTAGTCAGGATGTACATTGTGGGAAACGGACAGCTGATGTCACCCAATGACATGTTTTATTTGGAATAGCTGAGTGGGAGAGGTTCTGTCGAATGGTGACTCAATCAGCAGCTGGTATCTTTCTTGCCAAATAGGGGCTGGTTTCACTAAACAGCTTCCTGTCCCCTTTTGACGGTTGTTTCACCCTGAGACGCCTGGGCGTGGAAGCATTGCCTCGTAACATCAACGGCACGTCAAGTGACGCATTAAGGCCCCCCCCCCCCCCCCCCCCCCCCCCCTATCTCCCCGTACCATGCCTCCCTTTTAATTTGACAGAAAGGCCTGGGAAGGGATCCGCTCGCCTGCTTTGATTCGTACAGCACTATGAGATGTTTATTATTCATTGTGCTGAATCAGCCCGATCTGCATTGATTTGAACCGCAGAGGTTTGAAAGCCAAGCCCACAGTGGTAGGTCTTCACGCTAGAGGTGTTCCCGAAATTAAAAGCAAACTGCTGGTCGCTGCTCAGGAACTTCAGCACAGCCAGGAAGAGCGATGACTGCTGGCTGAGTGAGCGCGCGTGTTTTCGATTGCGCGTGGTCGTGTGATGTGTTTGTCATGCCATTGTCCCCTGTTAGATCTAACCGTTTCTCAATGTCATATCATTATCGTCCTTTTTCCTTTCCTTTCTTCTCTTTCTCCCGTTCCTCCATCACGTCAATAGAAGCGTGGTTAATGGGCCAGCTTCTGTATAGACCAGTGTGGTTTACCGACATAAAAATTGTGTGTGTGTGTGTGCGTGCGTTGTTTTATGTCTCCCCGTCAGGTGTCCCTCTTCAACTCGGTGTTCCTGGCGTCCTGGGCTTTCGCCCTGCCCTTCACCCAGGTCCGGCCCATCGCCTCCAGCATCTGCACCGTGTGGACGTGCGTCATCGTCATCTGTAAGATGTTGTACCAGCTGAAGTCCATAGATCCGGAATTCTACTCCAGCAACTGCACCCTGGTGAGCAGACACAACATCGCTGCCTTGGTTTTTTTTTAGAGCGGAAGGCTGGTAACCGGAAGGTTGCTAGTTGGATCCCCGGCTCCTCCTAGCGGAGTGTCGAGGTGTCCCTGAGCAAGACGCCTCAACCTTACTGCTCCCGACGAGCTGGCTGTCGCCCGGCGGGGTCGACTCCGCCCCGTCGGTGTGTGAATGTGGGCATGAATGGGTGAATGTGAGGCAATACATTTACCTTTTAACATTTGGAATGTAGTATGGCGACTTCATATCATTGGTTTCTATAGATGTATTTAATGTATGCCGTAGTTGATCGACTAACTGTGGCTGACACCCCTCCTCTATCCATAGCCAGCAGGCTACGAACTCAAAATAATGGAAGAACTGACGAGTGAGTCTGTGCTTTATAAAAAGCCGGTGGATCCAGCCAACTGGGTGGGCCTCATGAAGTCTGAACCCCTGTTGGAATACCTGCGGGTAAGCACTGGTCTTACTGGGAGGGGAGATGCATGCAAGGGTGCAAAAATCTATAAAGTAAAAAATTTATGAAATTGCATGGAAAGAGAAAACGTTGAATGGGATATGTTAAAAACAAAATACATATTCATAGGATCAGGTCTGTGGTGCAACAAAGAAAACCTTTGCATGTCAAGTTGACCTATCTAACTACTTGCCCAAATCATTCCCACGACCCCAAACGTACGTAATGGCCATGCCCGAATTCTTCCCCCTCTGAACGGATTTTGTTTCGCCCGAAAAAATCAAAGCAGGGATCGACGCACCGTTTCTGCGTACGAAGTTCCTCTGTTTTCACTATTCCCGCTGAACTGCGTGTGTCGTGTGTCAGAACAACCTGTTGATGCTGGCCATCCTGGCGTTCGAGGTGACCATCTACCGCCACCAGCAGTACTTCCGGCTCCGCAACAAACTGACCCCGCCCGCCGCCCGGATCATCTTCCACGGCATCACGCGCCAGCACCTGGACCAAGGCATCGTCAACTTCGTCAAGTACTTCGTCAACTACTTCTTCTACAAGTTCGGGCTGGAGGTACGCCGGGAGAACCACGTCGAACCGTCAACGGGGCCTGTTAACGCTCTCCTCAGTGTTCCCGTGCAGGGAATATGTAAACGGACTCACTGGGAACGCTTAGCATGATGCTATGTTTACCTGCGGTGATCACAACCATCAGAGATTGTAGTCAGCACAGTTGATGATCTGTGTGTACCACGTTGAATTGTGCCGGAATAATGTCGATATAATATTGTTTTATGTTGTTTCTTTTATTTAGATATCATCTGGGATGGTTTTTCGTTTGTGATGAAAAATAACACGAGGAAGCAAAGGAATGAATGTCTCTATTTACATCTTGGTCATTATATCCAAATGAATAATGATCATTTCAAAACATTTTCTAGAATGTATTCATAGTGAAGGAATCAAACGATTGGGAATCAGGGACACAAATAATAACCTGATGGATGTTCTTCATTCCATCTATGGTTTATATATATATGTATATATATCCTCTGTACATATTTCTTGTCTCTCTCATCTCTCACCCACTGCTTTGTGTCTTTTGTTCTGCGGCTGCCGATTGATTGTTGGTCACATGACTCCCCTAGACTTGCCTGCTGCTGGTGGTCAACGTGATCGGCCAGCGCATGGACTTCTACGCCATGCTGCACGCCTTCGCACTCAGCGTGGTCATGTACCGCCGCCGGAGGAAGGCCATCGCTGAGATCTGGCCCAAGTACTGCTGCTTCCTGGCCTGCATGATCACCTTCCAGTACTTCATGTGTGTGGGGATCCCCCCCGCCGCCTGCAAAGGTACGGCTGGATGTCGGAGTGGAGAACAATGCGATGGATTGATAGTAGTGATCGACCGATATATCGGCCGATATTTGCGTTTTTGACGTGTATCGCATCAAACGATTAATTTTTTTTAACAACATTCAATAAATGTTCCTTTTTTAAATTGAGACTTGTGACATTTGTGATCGTCATTGTTTGATTTTTAATGAGGTAAAATGAGGGAGTAAAAGCAGTATCGGCACAAAATATCGGCTCAAGAAAATCAGAACAAACAACACCAAACAGAGGAAACAAAACAGACAGTATAAATTATAAAAGTGTAGAGTGTAAAGTGTTAATTATAAATTATAAAGTGGCTAAGTACCAGAAATGCAATGTACACAAAGAGAGAGAGAAACAAAGATTCAGTGGTTCATGCAGAAAGAGTATAATGATAAGAGTTTACACACTCAGAAGGGACTGTTGTTATGTTGCGTTGTGCTCCTTGTTCTACCTCATTAGTTGTTGGTGGCTGGTGGACTGAACACAGAAGCTGAACAATAAAGTAGTCTGAAATCAGTTTACAGAGCTAATCTACCGTTTGACCGATATACATCGATAGCCGTTGGACAGCGGGCATAACATTGCCTCTGGCATCTCATAGTAGGCAATGTTTTCGTATCTGGAATGACTAATATTTGCTGCTCCTTTTGTGTGTGATTGCTTACAGACTACCCTTGGAGATTCCCCAACTCTGGCACCGAGTCCAACGTGGTCAAGTGGCTCTATGTTCCTGACTTCCACACAAAGCCCAACCCAATGTTCCTGTTCTGTACGTATATTTCTGGTTGTTCTCTATACTGCAGACAGGTTTCATTTTGTCAATGGAATATCATGCCAGGTTTTCTGTTAAATGCCCTCTTCTCTGTTCTCCTTCTTTATATTTGTATCTCTTCTTCTCTTCTCTCCTCCTTTTCCACCCCTCCTCCTCTCCTCCTTGCCTCTCTCTGCCGCTTCTCTCCCCTCCTCCTCTTCTCATCATACCTCTCTCCTCCTCCTCCTCACCTTGCCTCTCCAACTCCTCTCCTCCTCCACCTCCTCAACCTCCACCACCTCCTCCTCCTCCTCCTCCTCCTCCTCACCTTGCCTCTCCAACTCCTCTCCTCCTCCACCTCCTCAACCTCCACCACCTCCTCCTCCTCCTCCTCCTCCTCCTCCTCCTCCTCCTCCTCCTCCTCCTCCTCCTCCTCCTCACCTTGCCTCTCCAACTCCTCTCTCCTCCTCCTCTTCTCATCATGCCTGACAAACTCCTCTCCTCTCCCCTCCTCCTCTCCTCACCTTGCCTCTCCAACTCCTCTCCAACTCCTCTCCTCCTCCTCCTCCTCCTCCTCCTCCTCCTCCTCCTCCTCCTCCCAGATGACTTCATGCTGCTGCTGTGCGCCTCCCTCCAGAGGCAGGTATTTGACGACGAGAACAAGGCGGCCGTGCGTCTCATGGCCGGGGACAACGTGGAGATCTGCCGGGACCTGGACGCCGCCACCTTCAGCGTGCACAACCCCGTCCCCGACTTCATCCACTGCAGGTACACGCGCCTTAAGATGCACACCATCAGGCTAAAGGAAACCTGGGAGGCCAAAGACCACCTGGCGCACTCTGTGACAAAAGAGCTGGAACATGGGGAGAGGCCCAACATGCTACCAGGGACCGAATGCAATGGAGGGGGCTCATTGAAGACATATGTTCCATAGGGGACGAAGAGGAGGAATAGTAGTAGGTAGACACCCTCCACCTTCCTTCAGGCTCACATGCGCTCCCCTAACGCCAGGGCAGGGTTACGTTGAGCCTGGGGGGGGGCGGACACATGCCTTAGAGCGGATGAATGATTCCTCACTCTCCTGCCCTTTTATTTGCTCCTTAGAACCAAAGGATTAGGTCCTCCACCCAACGGCTAAAGTGTGCAGCGCCTGACTTACCGATGTACTCTGACGTTCCTGCTAGAGGAAGCCGTTTCCTGTGTAACTCTAGAGACGGTAGTACGCAAACCCAGGAGTGTTTCCGTAAAAAATAAAAACACGCACCCTTTGGTGAAATAGCGTCAAACGTAAAATGGCGGTGGCTCTCGTTTGGCTCTCCCACCACCGCTGAACGGATGATGGGCTGGCCTGGTTGGTGAAGAACGTGTTAGGATTTATACACCGTACAGTTTGAACCTCCCTCTTCATTAGGAGAAAGAAGAAGTTGGCATAGGAAGGGAGCAGCGATAATCTCTGGGCTCAGGGCAACGAAACGGCCAGCGAAGCACCGCTGACCTGCAGGCATTGATTCGTTTGTGCTCTTCTCATCATCCCACTGTTTTGATGTGCAGAGTGGGCAAGTCTTTTATTAACGCACTCTGTGTACATCAACACAGCCCCCCCCCCCTGCCCCCAGCGAGTCCAGAGAAAGAGATCGCCGCTCTGGCCCGAGCCGCCCGCAGTGCCCGTCCAGCACTGCACTTATTTCACTTGTTTCCCCTCCAGGATCAAATTACGGACTCACAGGGAGGAAGAAGCTAGGGATGGGGGGGTGGGGGGGGGAGGGGGGGGGGGGGCGCAGTTGAGAGATAAATCCATAATCCACCAAAAACACTCTGTCCGTCACTCGGCGACTCAGACGCTTTTGCCCTGTACTCTAACTCAATAAATAGCTTTCAAGAGGTATTCACCCAGTGCCCTGATCCCCGGCCCCCCGCCCCCCCCAGCCCCCTTGCTGATGAAGAAGGACACTCACTCAGCTATTCCGGCCCATCACAACGTACACCGCCGACCTGTCCTAACACACTTCATCATCAGAGCCCCCCCCCCCCCTCTTCCTCCTCCTCCTCCTCCTCCTCCTCCTCCTCCTGTACAGCCTTAGCCTTCCAACCTTTTTTTCCGCCGGCAAACCGCAGGGTTATTAGCGCATGCTACTTCCTATCCTACCTTTCTCCCTGCGCCCTGTGTGCTAATGGCCGCTCTGAGCTACTGCTGCTGCCTCTGTTAATGATGCTGCTGTTCTCACATGAGGGCGAAACACGAGCCACAACTTATGTCGGCTTATGTGAAGCAAACGGGGGTTCGTACCCATTGATGCGTTCGTATGGGGGGGGGCCCTACCGTTCTGAGGAGTACCTGGGCTTTGAGCGACAGGGATCACGTTTCAGACGTTGCTGCCCCGCGGCATCAGTCAAGCCTGCGTCTAATTCAGTCACCATGATGGATGGGCGGATGAGCCGCGCGGCAAAGTACCGTAGAAGCCCTGTGTAGACACGCTGCGCAGGCACTGTGCATGCAGCAGGCCGGTCGGAGGTGCAGTGAATGTATCTGCTGGAGGAACCCGGTCAGGCAGACGGATGGTGTTTGCAACCCTGTGAAAGTTTAAAGGGGACGTATTATACCACCAGGTGTTGGTGGGTTTAGCCGTTACAAGCCGTTTTTGAAAATCTGCCTCTTCTGACAAATCACAAGTGGGCGTGTATGACCCATGTATCTAGATGTATGACGATGGATGAGCAACGTTTGCTTCTGTCCACTGGGTAGGCTGGTAGACAGATATATCCAACACGCATCTAGGTGGACACGCCCACTTGTGATGTCAGAAGAGGCCGATTTTCAAAACGGCTTGTAACGGTTAAACCCACTAACACCTGGTGGTATAATAGGCCACCTTTAAAAAAACAAAAAAACAAAAAAAAACATTGGTTGTGACATTCAAACCTTGACATGACATCTTCGGTTATATATATCCTGCATAATATCCGGGTTGCAAACACTGCATCTATTAAGCAAAGTGGAACTTATTTTGTTCATCACAAGGTCGGTTCTCCCCATGCTAAATGCTACTGGCAGCTGTCTTCAGCGTCAGGACGTCTTCAGCCGAGGTCACGGCTTAAACATCCACCATGTGACCCCTCAACCCCCGGCTGACCCCCCTCTCCTGCCTCCAGGTCATACCTGGACATGCTGAAGGTGACCATGTTCAGCTACTTGTTCTGGTTCGTCCTCACCATCCTCTTCTTCACGGGTACCACTCGCATCAGCGTCTTCTGCATGGGCTACCTGGTGGCCTGCTTCTACTTCCTGCTCTTTGGGGGGGAGCTGCTGCTCAAGCCAATCAAAAAGATCCTCCGCTTATGGGACCTCCTCATCGCCTACAACGTCTTCGTCATCACCATGAAGAACATCCTGTCGGTGAGTGCACCACGTCGGCACACCTCAGACCGCTTTGTTTTTTCCGTTACGAAGTTTGTTCGCGTGATGCAAGGTCACAATGCATTTTATGTTTTCAGCTGAATTTATTAAAGATTTCAAAGGTGACATAATATACCACCAGGTGTGAGTGTGATTAGCCGTTACAAGCCGTTTTTGAAAATCTATCCGGCACACATCTAGGTGGTCTCGTCCACTTGTGATGTCAGAAGAGGCAGATTTTCTAGATGACTTTCTAACAGCTAATCACACTCACGCCTGGTGGTATAATATGTCAACTTTAATGAAAATAAATGTCTGTTAAGTCACTATCCATCGCCGAATGAGGTAACGCATTGGTGATTGAGCATAGGACCTGCCGATGGCAGCCCTTGTATTCACAGTATAATGATTTTTTACAAAATGGATATCGACGTCGTTACGATTGGGATCTATGGGAATTATTACAGCTCATCGTCAAAAGTTGTCGCCAGGAAGAACAAAAAGAAAATCGTTGAGATTTATTTTTCTGGGTCCACAGAATGTGATGCTTGTGACATTGTATGGCTCCTGCTGTTGTCCTTCTAGATCCTTGCCTGTGGTTACATCCACACTCTGCTGGTGAAGCACTGCTGGTTGATCCAGCTGCTGAGCCTTGCTTGCACCATCAAGGAGTACAAATCAAACGATATCAATCAGGATCACATCGGTAAGACACACGACTCCATCCCACTTTGCCTTGGAGCGTTCAACCTCTCTCTCTCTCTCTCTCCGGGCCTTCTCGTTTGGGGCTCCCAGCTTGTCTGATTTGATTTGGTGAACAAAATCCTTCCAGAGAGGTCCCAATTCAACAAAACAATCTGATTCCCCCACAGCAAGAAAAATAACTAGAACTACATTAGCTTTGTAGTTGGTCCTGATGAAATAGTATCGACCATAGAAAGTCAGGTATTTAACAAGGAAGAAATCCAACCCCGCACAGGCTCCACAAACCCACTATATGTTGTCCTCTCTGCGTTGTTGTTCCTCATCACTTTAGCTCCCTCCCAGGTCGATTCACTCTTCCATTTCAACGTCGGCAAAAATCAATTTGCCGTACTGCTCCAGGGCACAGGTGCTGTTCCTGTTTTAGGGCGGTTCAATATCACCATAAATGCATCGTTTGGAAAGGGCCACTTGGCAATGCACAGATTCCAATAAAAACAGAAAGAAGCCGACGTCAGGCCGAAGAAGTCAGGGAGAGCCTCTTGACATCGCAGTGGGACGTACTGAGCGGGCGTTTTCTTTGCCAACGCTCGGAACGTGGTACACACCTAAACTATTACTAACAACCCCTTCGACCCTGGTCACTCTGAAGCAGAGACAATGTGCATGGTGTCAGCAGTGGTGTTGGTGCCGTATTGGAGTACACCAAGTATGATCATGTGCTGTAATGCAACAAGGCCCTTCCTGACTTTCACATCCCTATTGATCCGGGTGGTACTCTAACACTGTGTATACCTCCCCCAACCCCCCACCCCACCCCTTCAGATATAGCGGACCAATGCGAGCTCCCCAAGGACGAGGCGGGCATCATCTGGGACAGCATCTGCTTCGCCTTCCTGCTGCTGCAGCGCCGCGTCTTCATGAGCTACTACTTCCTGCACGTGGTGGCCGACATACGCGCCTCACAGATCCTTGCCTCCAGGTAGACACCCCCCCCCCCCCATGCGGGATCCGTGTCAGTCACCAAAGAAGGCCACACCCCTGTTGATGTCGGCCACTAAAACCCCAACACTAGTTGTAGATGGGTAAGGTAGACAGGTTGGAGGGGCTACGGCGTAGTTTTGATTAAGGGAATCAGTTAGTGCAAAGGTGCTCTTTGGTATACAAAAACATAGTTTCTAAAAAGATAGGCTGACCAAGGCACCCTTCTTAAAGTTAAAGAAGCTTAAATAAATAGGCTAATTCATAATGGAATTCTTAAAAAGTTGCCAACATGTTTCGGCCATTGTAGGCCTTCATCAGGGCAAAAAGTTGTAGATGGGTCTGAATTAGATGAGGTTAGAACCATGCTATTGTGTTGGTACCCTCTTATCGGCTGATGTGGTTACCCACTCCCCTGCTGATAAAGCGTTGATTTGACACACCTGTGCAGGGGCGTTTATAGCCCCGCCCGACAGTGAGGAAAAATGTTTATTTTAAAGCCGGCGTTAAGGCTGACACCTTATACCACCAGGTGTGAGTGTGACAAATGGGCGTGTCCACCTAGATATCATACACCTAGGTGGACACGCCCACTTGTGATGTCAGAAGAGGCCGATTTTCAAACGGCTTGTAACGGCTAATCACACCCACACCTGGTGGTATAGTATACCACCTCTAAGGGGTTTGATCCCCTTTTAACAGCAGTGGGAGCGGAGCCAAACCTCACCATGCATGCCTCCTTTTTCTTCCTTTGTTCTCTGCATTTGGAGACCGGTGTGGTCCAACGGTTGTGCGTTGTGCTTGCTTTCTGTGGGTCCCAGGGGCGCGGAGCTGTTCCAGGCCACCATCGTGAAGGCAGTGAGGGCCAGGCTGGATGAGGAGCACAGGTCTATGGAGCAGCTGAAGAGACAGTGAGGACACCTCTGCACCACTCGGACACATCGTTCACACCGGCAGAGTTTGAAGCAAACACGTCCCTTTAAGACTCATCTCCCGCCGGTCTTGTGTTGAGTTTGTTTTGCACTTCAAATGCTAGCGGGCAGTTTCGAATATGTCGTCGATGTTTGCTATTTATTCGATTGAATTAGGTTTTATTCACCTTTATGAAGGACCGTAGTCTAGCAACAACATAACCAGATGACCAAGGTGTGTTAACCTCAAATTGCATCCGTGGAGTAAAACTGGTGACTGGTTAAAGCTCTTCTGGGAAGCCAGCTGATTGTACTGCATGATGTACTTCTAATGTGATAATGTACTTCTAATGTGATAATGTACTTCTATCACTTGCGCTTACCTCGGAAGGAGGACTCACAGGTTGCATTAACCTCCACTGGCCCCTCTAATGACCACTCCACAGTAACATAATGGGGCCCCCATCCTAATTTCCATACGGATCTCTATTTGTTTTGATTAAGTCAGCGTTTGGGCACGGTGTCTTTGTCCACTCCCGAGCATTAGCTCCAACAGCAACAACATGTATAGATCATTTACCTCACCAGACAAACATAGCGCAGCACATTTGAGCCACGTTAAAATGCAGGGCGAACTCAAATCGCCGGCAGAACGGGCTGGGGCTACCCAGTCTACCTTTAACCCCCTGTTCCCATCAGGATGGACCGCATCAAGATGAGGCAGCAGAAGTTCAAGCGGGGCAAGGAGAAGATGCTGAGCATGACCCAGGAGTCTGGCGAGGGCCAGAGCCTGGTGCCGCCCGAGGAAGAGGATGACGGTACGGAAAAGGCCACCGGCACGGCCCCTCTAGTGACGCGTCACGGTTCACTGTTGTGTGGCTAAATGGGAGAGAGGGGCGGGGTTTTACAGGTTTCAGAGAAAGCTCTCTGTGGAGAAAGGTAAGGGCACGTGTTGTGTTGTAAGGCCTCTATAGGTTGAAGCCCTAACCAAGCTCTACTGTATAGATAATGTAAATGTGGTAAAAAAAAGAAAGAAATGTGAGGTTCATTTTCTAGCATGATTTTTACTTTCAGATTTTGCTGTTTTGAATGCAATCAGTTTTTGCTGTTTAAGTTCAATTTATGCTCCTTCTAATCAATACATCTAGGCTTTTTAGGTTACATTCATCTCCTTTTGGTAAATTCCTGCTCTTTATTTTTACTTTATAATCTCTGCCTTTCAATCTAAAAAAGAGCAACGTCTTGAAAAAAAAAAGATAATACAATGTCTTGAGTGATTTATCTATGAAATGTTGCATTGATCTATTTGTGGAATTTTTAGGAGCAGAGCGAACGAAAGCCAAGACCAAAAAAAAGCAGTGGTGGAGGCCGTGGGTAGACCATGCTTCTAGTAGGTTGGCCCCTCCCCCCTCTCCTTTCTTCCACTCTGATTGGCCCTTGTGTCCTTGATCAGAACTCTTTGAGGATTCCCACACTGACCCGGGGCTCTGAGGAAACCTCTGCTATACCAAAAGCTCCTCCCAGACCTTGGTCCTTCTCTGCCTCTGTTTAGGGACCCATTTCTTCAACAGCCTTCATTGTAATTGGATTAAACCAAAGAAGCGCAGTCGAAAGGTGTTAACTCTGGACTTCAGTGTCACTGTTGGTCTATGGCGGCCGTAAACAGACAGGAACCAATAAGAAAACGACCTAAGGTGTGGGAGACTTGTTGCAGAGGCTTTTGGTATACACACTGGCCTTCCCTTTCCTTAGGATCCCACAGTAGGGAATCACTCAGCTGTAACACGTTTTAGTGGCAAAGAGATGAAGCATCCCCCAGCCTTTCTCTGAACACAAGACAAAGGGTGACGGACTCATCCTTTGCATGTAGACATGATCACGCAACAGGTGTCAGCGCACATGTCGAACCGTTAAAGTCAAACCTTAATCAATGGTTCGAGAAGAAGCGAAAAATAATTCCTCCATCTTTCTTCATGTGTGCCTTCCGCTTTGCTGATTGCCTGTTGGTTTGAACCCATGTCTGCACATTCTAGTACAATGCACTCTCACGTAGCATTTCCTTTTTTTTACCAAGTAGTGTGATCATTTCCCCTTTCCAAGGCATTTGGAAGCCAACCTTGTCGTCTTTATATATTTCCCCAGCATACCCCCATCCCACATCCCCTGCCCCCCCCACCCCTCCACCCCCCCACCCCCCCCCCGTCTATTCAGACTTTTCTGTTCAAGGACGCACGGTGTCACACAACTCACACCTGAAGAGCTACACCCTAACCGCTCAGCCCCTCGGCTCGCTCTAAGAGCTGTGTGCTCTCCAAACTATCCACCACAAAAAAAAAACGTCTCCATGTTTGCACTTTTTGTTGTGTTCGTTGCGCTGATGGCGTATCTGCTCGCAAAAAACCTAGAGTTCCTTCATCAACCCATACGATCTGTTGATTATCTTCCTTTGGCCCTGTCCATCTTCCTCCAACGTCATCATCTCATACGCTTGGGAGTTTTGAAACCGTCTCCATCGGGTACCGGCCGGCGGGGGTCGGGTTTGGTGTGTGTCACCTGTCAGAGGATGCAAGGCTGTGTTAAGGTTGTGGCGTTAAGAATCAAGCCTTGAATGTTGATTTTGTTGGATCGGTCGTCACACACGTCCATGAACGAAAGGGGAGCCATTCGTCATGTCTTTGGTTTTCAAATGTGTATGTATGGAGGAACGTTGTTATGCTGCTCATAGTGTGAACTTAGGTTTCCTCTTGCCTTGGCTGGGTTTAACTGTGCTTTGCCCCTTGCTCCTCAGTGGTGAGAAGTGGAGATTATTACTTGTTTGAAACTGACAGTGAGGAAGAGGAGGAAGAGGAGGACAAAACCGAGGAGGACCTTCCTAAAAAGTCAGCGTTTCAGGTGAGCTTCCAGGAACCCGGACGTCCGACCCCTTATCAAGTGTTCGGTTAACCCTATAGGCTTCATACACGTTTCAAGAATACGCAATGACTAGCAACCTGACACATTCATTCGATAAAGGCTTGACAAACACATGGTCTAGTGTGCACAGTTGAATTGTACTCGCTCACTAACTCACTGTCTTTAACATTAACAATGATTTTCCTACTAACCTCCTTCTGTTTGATCCTTCTCTCTGTAGCGTGCTATCGGAAAGTTTGCCTCTGCTTTGCTGGCATTGCCAAAGTCTATTATCAAACTGCCCAAAACTGTACTGCAGTATGTAATGAAGGCAGGCAAGGTATTTAAGCAAGAGATTCCTGAGCGCTTTGCTGTTGTGTTGCTGTGAAGTCCTGCCAGCTTGATAATGTGCAATGCATCGTAGGCTGCCTCTCCATCCCATGTGTTTGGTCTCCTTGTCTCGAAGCTCCGTGAGGCGTATTTCACCTAACGTCAGGGGCATAGGCACAAGAACAGCCTGGAAGGATCCGTTGGGCAGGCGCCTCATCCAAAGAACCCCACATTAGCGCACCTCGCAATGCATTTTCGGCTTCTACAATGGCTGGCTTCCCTGGTGCTTAGATCACCCGGGGTGTCCTTGTTGTACTCTGGGTTTTAACTTTTTCGGAGAGCCCCGAAAGGGAAAAGACATTAAGACAAGTTAACATGGAATGGAAAGGGACAGTGCAACTTTTTAAGCATGTAGAAATGCCTGAGTGATCAGATTAAAGTCTGCATGAACTAGATCCCTGTACGTGTCTTTTTTTCCTGATCCTCTTTTGTGTCAAGATCCCTTCTTTATTAAAATAAATATACAACTCAAGAGAAAGACAATGACAAGCACCGATGTTGCCTGAGACGATGCTGTGTTTGCGTGCATGATTACCGTCGTCGTTTTTGCCTTCGCTCCCCTTTTTGAGTCATTGTTTTACAGTTTGCTGTACAAACAAATGGTTAAGTGGTTCTGCTGTCTCCCACCAGTTCCTCTACCACGCCTGGATCACAGACCCCAAGACGGCTCTCAGGGAGAAGGCCAAAGAGAGGCGAAAGTTCTGGAAGAAGTACACCAAGGGAGTGCGAAGCAGAAAAAGCAAGAAAGAGAGTAGGTTCCAGAACCAAAACAAAGTTGATGGATTATTTGGCAGCGGTGGACTCCGTGTTGACTAACACGTACATTCCGTGGTCTGTGTGTATGTTTAAAGGTCATGTGACTATAGAGGTAGGAGACCTGCCGGAGGGTGTAGGGGAAGACGAGGACAGCAAAAAGTCTAAAGGCCCAGGTTTGTTGTTTCCCTTTGCCATGACAACTGTAGCCACGGGGACAATAACATCTGTCTATTCACTTGAGTCTGAAAACCAAACAAAACCTCATGGGGTTAAGCCAACACGCGAGCTTCATTTCATGCCAGGAATGTCCATTTTGAGGTTTTATGTCTCTGATGTGTCGGGAATCCAAAAAATACAATATGTAGTCACATCAAACGTTTAGGACTCTAGTCTAAACTCGCCTCTTTAAAAACCATGTAAAGCGTGCGTGAAAACATAAAGGCCTACCATGACCCCTTTCCCACAGACAACGTCATCAAGCGCATGTACAACATCATCAAGTTCTTGCTGGTGCTGTGCCAGACCACGGTGGACAGTTTCACCAAGTGGATGAATGAGATGTGCCAGGAGCACATCGACATCTCCAGCGTGCTGCGCATCGAGCGCTGCATGCTCACACGCGAGGTCAAGAAGGTACGCTCTGCCATAAGGCTCTAACACAACTGTTTAAGAAATATTGTGCTGTCAAAAATCACTTCACCTAAATACTGCAATACTTCAATGTAATAATGTGCACTTTCCACTGTACATGTGTAATTTAGTATTTATTCCTGTAGTGAAGGACCTCTTGGCCTCATTTGTTGTGCAACCCCTGGGTGTGTACATTTATGCCCTTATGGCATGACATTGTAATCACTGTTTTTTTTTTTTAATTTTATTGTATGTATGTATTGCTGGACGCACTTTATTTTATTATTGCATCTTTCGAAAGTGAATGTCTCATGTTAACTCTCATGGATGGAATAAAGTTCTTGTGTATCTACCTGGTCTCCTCCAGGGCAACGTGCCATCCAGGGACCACATCCACGTGTACTACCAGAAGGCCATGAGGCTCAACATGTCCCGGCAGTCCAGCATGGACCTGCTCAGCGAGGACGACTCGGGCTCCCAGAGGGTCCCCAGACGGAGGCAGGGGCGCTTTCCCATGGGGAGCGGGGACTCCATGGCCTCCCGGGACAGCATCTCCAGGTAGGGGGGGGGGGGCCAGCGCCCCGGCTCAGCCTATGCAGAACATATACATGCATGCATACTTCCCCTCTAGCCATCCATCCATCCATCCGTCCACCCACACTAACACACACGTTTTAATTACTTTTTACCTCCTTCGATATCTAGTCATATTGGCATTAGTAAAGTAAAGTACATAGATGCAAACAAAAACGTGGAGTCTGCATTCACAAACGGATTTGTGCCCTGCAAGTTCTATCAGTCGGCATGTTGATGTTTCAGAGAGGCATGTGCTTGTATCGATGCCACTAGGATTTCCCCCTGGCGAATGACGCATGACGTGCTCAATCCGCCTAGCTACACAGGACTCAACCGCCACTGAATGGACTTTGCACCATTCGCCACCAGCGACCGTGCCGTTCCCGTGGCTCCGTTTGTGTGTGTGTGTGTGTGTGTGTGTGTTTGTGTGTTGTGTATCGCGACTGGGGGGGGGGGGGCCCTCATGATTTCACCGCCGCGTCGTAGGCATACAATATACTGTCTATTGTATGACATGTTAGCCCCCCGGAGCTAACATGTCATACAATATACTGTCTATTGTATGACATGTTAGCCCCCCGGAGCTAACATGGCGGCTCGCCGTCCCCTCCCGCGCCGTCTGTCTGTCCACACCAGCGGGTACACGGAGGCCACCATGCTGTCACGCCAGTCCACCCTGGACGACCTGGACGGCATGCCCGAGTGCATCCCCAAAACCAGCGAGCGGGCGCGGCCCAAGCTGCGCAAGATCTACGGCATGGACGCCTCCAACTCCTCGGCCGACAGCGGGAGCAGCCTCGTGTCCAGGTTAACCCCCCCCCCCCCCCTCCCCATCTCACCACATACTCACCATCATACTGCATGACATGAGGCACGTCGTCACGTTGATGTGTCTCATGTGGTCTTCACGGCGGGGGTCATACTCTCTGTTCTGCGTGGCGTTCTGGGGGTGTGAGCGGGCGTGGCCGGTTGTAAAGTAACCTGTTGTCCCGTCCCCGCCCCCCGTCCCCCCACCTCCCACGGCAGCGAGGCCACCCAGTGTATCACGCTGTACTCCCGGCAGGGGACCACGGACACCATAGAGGAGGTGGAGGACGAACACGACCTGGGAGAAGACGGGCGCCAGGCGGAGCCAAGGGGCTGCCAGGAGCCGGAGGGCTCTCTGGATCCGGGGGGCTCCCAGGAGCAAGAGGGGTCTGTGGAGCCAGGGGGGTCACAAGGGCCAGAGGGCTGCCAGGATTATGAGGGGTCCCTCGAGCCGGAAGGGTCCCCACAGCTAGAGGGGTCCATGGAGCTAGAGGGGTCCATGGAGCTAGAGGGGTCCCAACAGCCAGAGGGGTCCTTTGAGCTAGAGGGGTCCCCACAGCTAGAGGGGTCCATGGAGCTAGAGGGGTCCCAACAGCCAGAGGGGTCCTTGGAGTTAGAGGGGTCCCCACAGCCAGAGGGGTCCTTTGAGCTAGAGGGGTCCCCACAGCTAGAGGGGTCCCAACAGCCAGAGGGGTCCCCACAGCCAGAGGGGTCCCCACAGCCAGAGGGGTCCTTGAAGCTAGAGGGGTCCCCACAGCCAGAGGGGTCCTTGGAGCTAGAGGGGTCCCCACAGCCAGAGGGGTCCCAGGAGCAGGCGGAGTGCGGGGATTCTGAGGGGTCCCAGGACCCTGAAGGGTCGGAGGAGCCGGACTGGACTCAGGTACTGGACGGGTCCCAGGAGACGGAAGCCGGGCCCTGGGGAGTGGACAACCCTGCTTGGCAGAAGGATGACGAGGAGGAAGGCCAGGAGGACCAGTGCAGACAAGGGGTCTCCTGGGATTCCTTTGGCCCAGGAGAAGGCCCCTCAATGACGGGGACGGAGACGGAGGAGGGGGCGGGGGCGGGGCCGGCCGGGATCCAGGATCCGGACTACACCACAGATAGCGAGGACGGGGAGGCCGGTTCGCGCGAGTCCTCCCGGCGCCAGTCCTCCCGGCGCCAGGGCCGGTCTGCGCTGCTCTACACCCCCGACACGGACGCCTCCAAGACGTCCGACGCCGAGGTGCCGCCGAGTTACAGCAAGGTGGTGAGCTTCGACCGCCTGGAGGTCAGCGACGACGACAGCGACATGGACCGCGGGAGGATGGCGATGACCTCAGACAGCCGGTCGGAGGGCAGCACCCGCTCCGACCTGGCGCAGCCCTCCATGATGACCGAGCTGACCGCCAGCGAGCTGCTGCTCAGCAAGTGAGTACCGGTACAACAACGACACTATTAATGACACTAATGGCCTGCTGACTGCGAGCATGAGATGGGTCAACACAATGCAACTAGTTATCCATCTTGATCGAATTTGTATGAGAAAAGGACATTTAATTGAAACCTGCAGAAGCCTATGTACATGTATTTACTGCTGCCATCACCTTTGTTGAAAATGTGTCTTCAAGGGCTGATAATCCCATGTTCCCGCAACGCAATGACCACGCCGACGCTTTGACGCGTCCGTGAACCTTTATGGTTCTGCGCCGGGTATTAGTGAGCGGACCAATCACAGCCCTTGCTGCTGCGTCGCCTCGACGGAAGGTTATGATTTTTGGGAGGCGCACGTCAGGCCCTTGCGGTGGACGGAGGGTCCGCAAGGACGTAAGGGGTCCGTAACCCCCTTACGTTGCGTGAACGTGGAACCATAAAGGGCCCTTAAGTGTTTTAAGAGTATTATCCATCCAACCGTGGCTGAAGAAACCGTGGTTTGATTCAGGGTATCGGGGATAAAGAGGAGCCAATCCTAATCATGTTGAACCATAATCGCTGCCGTGAAAGTTTAAATATGCCTCAATCAAAGCTGATCCCCATCTCTTGGAATAATGTGAAACTCACCCAATTCGTTAGCGTCACTATTTTAATTGTTACCATGGAACGAAGTCGAAGCCGCCTGTCTCTTCCTCACCTCACTCCTCATCGCTCTCCACTCTCCCTTGCCACCGCTCTGTCCCCCCCCCCCCCCCCCCCTGTCCGTCCGTCCGACCGTCCAGGATGTTCTACGACGAGGAGCTGGACCAGTCAGAGAAGTTCTACGACAGCCAGCCGCTGGGGCTGCAGCTGGGATACGCGCTGTACAACATGCTGGTGGCCCACTCGGAGATGGTGTGCTACCTGGTGATCATCCTCAACCACATCATGTCGGCCAACCTCGCCACGCTGGTCATCCCTATTAACATCTTCCTGTGGGCCATGCTGTCTGTGCCGCGTCCCAGCAAGCGCTTCTGGATGACCGCCATCGTGTACACGGAGGTGGGTCGGGGGGGTTGATGCATTTGTGGATGTGTGGATAGGTATCTATACAGTTAAGTACATATATATATAAATATATTTAGATGTGTGTGTGTGTATATTTATATTTATGTATATGTATATATGTTTATGTATATATATACTGTGTATATATATAAATATGTCTATATATATATGTATAGGTTATACAGTATATATGTATATATCTGTGTATATATATATATATATATTAGAGCTGTCAGTTAAACGCGTTATTAACGGCGTTAACGCAAACCGATTTTAACGGCGTTAATTTTTTTTATCGCGCGATTAACGCAATTATTATATTTAAAAAAAAAACCTTTTTCTTTTTTTCTTTGGCTCAAAACAAAGAAGCAGTAGCCTGACTGCTATGTTCAAATGACATTTGTTCAAAGCAGTTGTTTAATTGCACTATATGCTCTTTTTTTGTATCGTCCTGTTTTGATCAGTATATGCCAATGTTGTTATCAATAAAAAATCATTTGCACAAGGCAAGCCGATGCACTTCACCATGTTGATAAGAGAATTAAAATGAGAAGAATTATGGGACAAAAAAATCAAGGGATATTTAGCTTAGAAAAATAATTTGTGATTAATTGCGATTAATCGTGAGTTAACTATGACATTAATGCGATTAATCACGATTAAATATTTTAATCGCTTGACGGGAAAATAATGCTTATTTTCTTCATGTGTGTAACTTCATGGTTTGTCTTTTTACAATTTATTTGTAACAAGCATTTGTAGTGTTGATCAGCAGAGAAATAGTCTGCCAAAGACGTTGACGTCGCTTAGCAACCGAAGACGCTGGGGTTGACAAGTTAGCGGACTACTTGCGGAGTGGTACCATAGATGTCATTAGAGGCAAAAAATCCTTTGTCTTCTTGACAGCGGTCAATTATACTTAGCAACGGTGAACTATGAAATATAATTCACTGCCGGAAGTTGTGAAGGGCCCATGCAAGTGAACGGAGCGTTCCACGGCATTGAGAAGAGCCGTGCAATAAATATATATAATCTTTTTTGCAATGTTCTCTGTAATTCGTTATTGACTGGTCTAGCCTCAGGGCTTATGCGTGTTATTGTTCATTAAGTCATGGCCTAAAAATTATTAAAATATATACTTGCCAATATTGCAGTAGTCAACCATGCCTTCATGTAAAATGTGAAGAAACATGAGCATGGAATATTTCTTGTATTCACTGCTGGGTAAATTCCAAAATACTTTAAAATAGATTTGTAATGTCAATTGAAGGTTTATTACAGAACAATAAAACTCACATATACGTAGAATGAATCTGGAAAGATATTTCTGCGTTGCAATGCTGATTTCTAATTGGCTGACTCATAGCGCAATCATCATTGCACTCTGTTTTCCTCTCCTCCTATAGGTCACAATCTGCATCAAGTACTTCTTCCAGTTCGGCTTCTTCCCCTTCAACCAGATGAAGGCGGAGAAGTCCAAGCCGTACCACCCGCCCAACATCATCGGTGTGGAGAAGAAGGACGGCTACGCCCACTATGACCTCATTCAGCTCCTAGCCCTCTTCTTCCATCGCTCCATCCTGAAGGTACGTCTCCTAGCAACCATGCAGCCTCCGCGGTACCCATGTCCCGATTGTCTGTTTCAAAGTGTAAGCTCGGTTTCATAGACTTCCAACATTTGTCAACGGCTATGAGACTTGGCCGTGGAAACTCCTTCACTACTGGACCGATCTTCCTGTAGTGAACCTTTGTTTGTGTTTGTGTGTGTGTGTATGTGTGTTCTTCCGTGAATTTAAATTATACTTTCTTTTAAAAGTGCTAATTTTGTGCCAATTTTATGAGTTAGCCAAAGATTTGCATTTATTGCTTGGTTAATTTGTTTGCATTTGTGTTTGGGTGTCTTAAAGGCATATTGTACGATTTTCAGTGATATGCACTTTTTAATATGTTGTTGAAATTGGTTTTTACATCCTGACAGCAATAAATAACTTATGGGCAATGAAAAAGAAGCGAAAAAAAAACGAATTCTGTATCTGCTATAAACCTGTTAAAATGCTTACCAATCGGAGACATTGTACCCGAATATAAAGAACCAATCACAAGCCTGCGCGTTCTCTCCCCTCTGTGTACGAGCCTGAGCCGGCCTGAGCGCGTAGTGAGCCTACAACGTTAACACGATGGAAGAAAAAAAACAGAAGTTACCACTGCCACCGTTACTTGCCCCGGTTCATCCTTTTAAAAAGGCAAGAAAAAGAAAGACAGAAAATGAAAAGGCAGCAACAAAAAAAAAGTAAGAGAATGCTCGAGGAAAAACGAGAATAAATATTGGATTCGCTTTTCAGCGATGGCGACAGCTGAGGGAGTTGAATGGCCTGAAAAGTGACGCAATGGTTGCCGTTGAAGTAAGCCGTAAGCAGCATTAGCGCTCGTGCACGGCTCTGTGTCGAGGGGTTGGGGCAGTCGTGAAGGGTGGGGGAGGAGTTAAACGGAACTCCGAAGAGAAGCTAATTTCAAATCATGCTAGCTCTCTCACATCGTACAGTATAGCTTTAAGTAACTTAATAATTTATAATTGCTTTAAAAGAGTATGTTAAAAATGCGCCTTCATATTGATAACATGATGACATATGTAAATGACTAGTTTGTTTGTAAATGACACGCTGTTAATAATCCTTGGGTGACCGCCGTGCATCACCCAAGTGGGTGCTACACACTGGTGGTGGTGAGCGAGGTCCCCCCCGTTCAATCAATTATTATTATTATTATTATTATTATTATCCGCTCCAGTGCCACGGCCTGTGGGACGAGGACGACAAAAGGCAGCAGAAGCGGGAGCAGGCCGCCCAGGAGACGTCGGAGGACGAGGGGAACGGCGTGGGGCGGGCCAGCGAGAAGAAGGAGAAGGTGAGGGACGCGGCGGCGGCCCCGTCGGTGAGGTCGGAGAGCCGGGGCTCCGTGAGGTCGCTCGACGTTGACGGCCCCGTGGACTCGGTGCAGGTGCAGATGCACCACTCCCAGCAGAAGACCTTCCAGCGGCGCAAGAGCTCCAGCGGGGGGTCGTTCATCTCCCACCGCTCTGGCCTGTCGTCGGCGCGGTCCAAGAGAGGTAAAGAACGTCCCTGTGATGGGATGGACGGATGGATGGATGGATGGATGGCAGGACGGGCGGGCAGACGGACCGATGGATGGATGGATGGAGGGAGGAATGGAAGGAGGGATGGATGATGGATGGATGATGGAGGGATGGATGGAGGGAGGGATGGATGGATGGACGGATGGTTGAACGACATCAGTTGCAGGACAGCACCGTTTGGAAAGTAAACCAATCACGCTCATGTTTTCAGGGTTTATCAGGGTTGGTTGATCAGTGTTTGTATTATACACATGATCTCTGTTGATATGTTTTTGTATGGCATACAGGCCTTTATACTTACTCCTACTTAGTGTATAGGAAGGATCCTGATTCAGAGGCTCAGACAGGCCGGCTGTGTTTAACCTAATAAGGAGCAGTAGTGTTATCCGTGCTTTAGTGTCACATTAGAATGAGGATTATACAGATGGCATGTGATGCAGACCAGGGCCATGCGGCTGAATCGAGAGGAAAGGCATTTTCGGTTTAATGGACTGGTTAATGTACAAGTTGCAGTCAAATCGAGGTATGAGAGTACTAAAGTTCTGGCTGAAGGTGGCCACGGTCCAGGGTTGTTTTGGAAGTCTTCGACGGCCTCAGACGCTTTCTCTTCTCGAACAAAATGGGTTTGGTGGGTTTAACTGCCCTGCCACCACGGCTCATTGCCGTGGACCAGACGTGTAATTGGTGTTGTTGCGTGGCCACAGGAAGCACCGCGTCCCACAACAGCAGCCGGCACGACGGCAGCGAGGCAAGCGTGCAGAAGAGCCGGAAGCAGCTGATGGCGGAGAAGCTCAGAGAACAGCTGATCAGGGGCAAGGCCATGGTGGTCAAACGGTACGGTGGCCTCCGTTCTGTACTGACGCGTCGTTACCCATGTGCAAAAGAGGTCAAAAAACATTCCTGCAATCTTCAGTGCAAAGAAATTGCGGATGGCAGTATTTGTTTGTGAATGACACATAAATGTCTGTGGATTAAGAACACTTGGTTGCCTAGTGCACATTTTTTTCATATTCTGCCTTTTAACTATACGTTTGTTCTATATACTGCTGTATTCCCTTCCTTCATAAAGCAACCAGGATGGGATCCTTGATCTGACCAAATTAATTACTGTGAAATGATGGGTTGAAATGACCTGGGTACTACACTTTCCTAAGGAGTTCTCTCAATACACAAAGAATCAGACCTTCTTGGATGCCGACGTAGTTTGTCCCCATTTCCTTGACATAATATTGAAAAAAACGACTGTTCTTCACCTGGTTCCTTGCAGATGCATGGATTTCTACGAACCCATCCGCCAGTTCTTCTACAACCTGATCCACCCCGAGTACAGCGCCGTGACCGACGTCTACGTGCTCATGTTCCTCGCCGACACAGTCGACTTCATCATCATCGTGTTCGGATTCTGGGCTTTCGGCGTAGGTGTCGAGTGATTGAGGACGGTCAATGTGTGGGAGAAAAAATGTATTCCGTTACATTTATTAATATAAAAATGTTTACGTCATTAAAGCTGCATTGGTGTTTTTCTGACCACTAGAGGGCAGAGAAAGGCAGCACATCTAGACTTGTTATTTCATCATTCTCCGTTGTCAAGATTTGGCAGTAGTTTTATCCTTTGGTCAACATGGCTTTTGGTTCGCTTAAATCCAAAACATATCAATGACGTTCTGGTGGATTGTGAAACTAAGGGGAAGTGTCCCCGTTGTTCCAGAAACATTCTGCGGCAGACATCACCTCGTCCCTGTCAGAGGATCAGGTTCCTGGGCCTTTCCTGGTCATGGTTCTGATCCAGTTTGGGTCCATGGTGGTGGACCGCGCCCTCTACCTCAGAAAGACCGTCATGGGCAAGGTCGTCTTCCAGGTCATCCTGGTCTTCGGCATCCACTTCTGGATGTTCTTCATTCTGCCCGGAGTCACAGAGAAGTAGGAACATATGTTAAAGCACAGATCCGATGCACAATTGTGCACATTTTTCAGTTGTTTTTGTATTATTGATGATTTATGACAACCATAACTTGCAGGTTAACCATGGCATGTTTTTGGCTGGTCCTCCCTGTCACAGGCGTTTCAACCAGAACAGGGTGGCCCAGATGTGGTACTTTGTCAAGTGTATCTACTTTGGACTGTCGGCCTATCAGATCCGCTGTGGGTATCCCACCCGCGTCCTGGGCAACTTCCTCACCAAGAGCTACAACTATCTCAACCTCTTCCTGTTTCAAGGGTGAGTCTTGTAAATCCACTGCTGTCAAATGAATGGAAGGAAAGCTATGAGGCAAATGATAAACAACGTCATGACTTATATTAAAGGACACATAGTTATTGTCAAAATGAAAGCCATTTGTTTTCAATGCTGCTTTTTCAATGCTCCTTGCTATTTTAGTAAATTCCAAAATAACTACTTAATCAATAGTTTTTGTCAAGCACACATAAAAAAGGTGACGTAAAGTTGGCCAATAAGACATTTTCTTAGTGCTTCTCACATTTTGTCCACATTTAGTGTCGACTTTAGTGACGAAAGGGAAGTAGAGGGTCTTTTAAGAGGGACAATCCTAAGGACATAAGACACGGGTGTGTATAACGAAATGGCAAAATGTGCATTTGTGTATGCTTTACAATTGATGAACAAAATGATGGCAGATACATTGCGATATTCTTCCCTAATTGATAGCAATATTACTGTTATGGACTTTTATTGGTATGAGACTGTCGTATGCTGGACCTGTTAAACAATATTGGAGATACTTCCTGTAGCTATGAAGCTCAGGAGGTAGAGCGGGTTGGCTGGTAACCACAAGGTTGCGAGTTCGATCCTGGCTCCTACTAGCGTCAACCTCTGAGTGTCGAGGTGTCCCTGAGCAAGACACCTAACCCTAACTTCTCCCGACGAGCTGGCTGTCGCCTTTCATGGTTGACTCCGTCGTTGGTGTGTAAATGTGTGCATGAATGACTGAATGTCATATTGTAGAGCTCTTTGGATAAAAGCGGTATATAAATGCCGTCCATTTTACCAAAGGAATGTCACTCATCCTATCAATGACCTCGTATGGCCAGTGTTTGTGTCTGACGGTTCTGATGTCATGGCGTCGCCAGGTTCCGCCTGGTTCCCTTTCTCACAGAGCTGCGGGCGGTGATGGACTGGGTGTGGACGGACACGTCCCTGTCGCTGTCCAGCTGGATCTGCGTGGAGGATATCTACGCTCACATCTTTGTGCTTAAATGTTGGAGGGAGTCTGAGAAGGTTGGCTCTCTCTCCTGAATTCTGATTTGTTTCACTTATGCATCTGAATACATTTAAAATTCCTGAAAAGATTCCTGTGCTGAGCAATTAATCCAGTGTCTTTAAAATCAGTATCACGGTGTTAGCGATGATTGATTGATTGATTGATTCATATCATTAAAGGTACAGTATAAGAAATAAGCAATTTCAAGCTAGCACCCAAAACAACTCTTATCCTTACCCCTCCCTTTTCCGACTCTCCCCAAACCCCGCCCATCTCAATAAAGCAAGGCTCACGGACGTCACGTTTCATGGGATTTCTTGATGCTGCTGCAGAATCCAAGCAAATTCACCCAGAGCCCTGTAGCATTAAAGTTTGCTTCTAAACGAAAGGACAAAAACTTTTGGCACATTGTTGCTTTGTAAGCAAAAGACGTACAATATGGTGCCAGCTCCCAAACACGCACCGTGTTTCCACAGAAATTCCCGCAGCCGCGTGGGCAGAAGAAGAAGGCGACGGTGAAGTACGGTCTGGGGGGCATGATTGTGGCCCTGCTCATCTGCATCGTGTGGTTCCCGCTGCTCTTCATGTCCCTGGTCAAGTCTGTGGCCGGTGTGGTCAACAGGCCGCTGGACGTCTCGCTCACCATCACCCTGGCCGGCTTCCAGGTACGTACGTTGTGACAGGCTTCAACACTAAGGAGTAGTGATCGACCGATTTATCGGCCGGCCGACCTTATTCGCCGATTTTATTTATTTATTTAATTTAAATTTATTTTTATCCCGGCATGATTTACAGACAGGTCAATACATTTTCATTTTTTATATTGGAATAAATGTCTTCCTTTTGCCATTTACCATTATAGTAGTTGATGAAATCGAAATCCTCTAGGGTTGGGTTGTCAGCATGAGAGGATCATGACTGATCATGAAAGTTTTGAGTTTTGGCCAGTTACTTTTTTTATTGGGTGGTTCAGACCCAGGCACAAAATGTTAATGTTGATACCTGCATTGAGTTTAAATTGATCAGAGTTATGGTGTATATAGGAGGTGTGCATATATATTGGGGTCAACATTGTCATCCTTCTTATTTGCATTCTTATCCTCTCTTGCTTGACTTGCACCTGAAATTGTATGCTGAGTTTCCCTTTGGGGATTAATGAAGTGTGATAATCTCTATCTCCTCAAACGCTTCACATGCGATCAGGTGATTCTGTGTGTTGGAGGTAGAAGAGTAATGCCATACCCTTATGCTACCATCATCGTCAGCACTTGGTTTCTAATCCAGATGTAGATTAAGACTGAAACTGTGAGCTAAGGATCTGGGCTAGAGCCGGACCCATAAAGGATTTTTAAGGCTGTGTATAAATACAAATTTAAGCTATGAAACTCAAAGTCCTTTGAACAAAAACACAATAACCCCAAAAGTAAATAAATAATAATAATATTCATTACTCGGCCGATACCGATAGTTGGGAAAATACCTTATAACGGCCGATTATATCGGCCCGCCGATAAATCGGTCGGGCTCTAGTCTGAGCCTGCAACCCAGTTTGAATTGAACATGACACAACACAAAACTCGAGACAAAAGGCACTGTTGTTTGAAATGACCCACTCTTCCCCTTCCCCAGCCCATCTTCACCATGAGCGCTCAGCAGAAGCAGCTACGGAATATTACGGAGCATGAATATGCTGCCTTTGTGAGGGGATATACTAAAAATGACGTAAGTGCAGCTACAATCTATCTGTTTTCCCTCCTAGTTTCTGTGGGAGAACACTGTGTGTGTGTGTGTGTGTGTGTGTGTGTGTGTGTGTGTGTGTGTGTGTGTGTGTGTGTGTGTGTGTGTGTGTGTGTGTGTGTGTGTGTGTGTGTGTGTGTGTGTGTGTGTGTGTGTGTGTGAGAGTTTTTGACACCCAAAACAGCAACTATTAGAGGGTATAATTGGCTATTAGTCTTTGTTAATATGCATAAAATAATATGCATCCACAAAACTAAATGTATCTGACATCCCCACAAAAACATATCGGGGTAGTGTGGACACAATGCGACTGACCTCAGCGGCTACATAATAAGTACCATGCCCATCTCCCTGAATTCAGGCACTAGGCTCTTGGTACGCATGTGCTACTACCAGCTCTCATTTCCCCACCAGAGTGAAGTTAGTTATTGAACTTAATTTCCAATGCAACATTCCCAAAATGGCAAGAAAAAAATCAGCCGGTCAGATCCGCTACACTCGTGTTACCTGACAGGAACCATAGGTCCCATCACATATCTGGCACAACAGTTGGCGGGCAAACCTAGGCCACTGTTACCTCTCAGGGTTCTCTGGTTCTCCTACACCATGTGTATCTGTCATGTGTGGACCCCTTGCAGGAATGCATGCAATGGCTGGAGACCTACCAGTACGAGGACCTGACTATTGCTGAACTAGAGGGCAGCTCCAACTCTCTGTGGACCATCAGCCCACCCAGCAGGAAAAATCTCATCGACATGCTGCAACATCCTGGAGAGGAGTTCACCATCACTGTGTCCTGGTCCATTCAAAGGTGCAAAATACTGAATATAAGTCCTTCCTTTATACATTAGGATCAACATTCCTTACAGGACAACTACAGCTACATAAGTACTTCTAAATGAAACGTCTTAATATTGCACACTTAAGTGCTTCACTGGTATCTCTTTACAGATTTATTGCAATCATTCTATGTACCAAATTGTTATACTTGTTGTAGTGTAATGTAAAACGCAAGACCTAATTGTTGTTTTGTTTGTGTATGGCAGTAGATACTAATCCTCTATAGTAGCACTATAGTTCACCATCACAAGTGGCTCACGTCATTTTGCTTAGCGGTTGGTACGTTCCCCAGAGAACCGCAACGCTGCATTTTTCATTGTCGTCCCTTTCTTCCATCCTGTGTTCCTGTTGTTGTGCACCATGGTCGTCCAAATCCTCCCAAGGAACCTTACACTGGGTGCTAAGGCAGAGTTTGCCACGGGCAAGCTGGTGGAACGCCTCGACACCGACACCAGGGACCACTTGATGCAGCTGCTCAACAACACCTCCACCACCACCACAGCGTGAGCCCCTCTATGCATCATCATCCTCATCATCATCAACATCATGAGGATTCACTCTTAGCTGAAGATACAAAGAAACACGTTGGGTTGCCTGCTTTGATGAACCTTTGTGTGTATTTCTCTCGACATGGTCTCACCTTAGTGCATGTGTGTAACCCGTTTGAGTCTGCAACGTTAAACTCTGTAAGCGCTCGTAAGTACACGAAATGGCTCTGAATGTGTATCAGCTTGATTTACTCCCCATAACAACACCATACAAGGAGGTGTTCCACCTTTCTACACAGTCGCCATTCACAATGAAGGCATCAGACTGAGCAAGAAAAACTATTAAAGTGCCGATCTTGAAGTTCGGAAATCGAAAAAAACACACATAATATTCAGCAGCGTCAGTAGTGGCATTAGAGCACCCCTTAATGTAAAGGAGTGAGGACAGAAGATCACAAATGCTTTGAATGTGGGGCCGCTGACAGCAGTGTTCTATGTTAAAGGATAATTCCGGTATTTTGAACATTGAGCTCCCTTTCTGGTTTGTCTAGGATGAAATAGAGTGGTTAACACCGACATTTTTAATATTGGTCCCGTCTCGAGTATTTGGCTAATTTCGAATCACCCCTGCCTGCTTCACAATGGCTGGCTATGGGCATTCAAAAACACCCCTCAATGTTTGTTTTCAGAAATGTGAAACTCATTGAGTTAGTGGTGTTCGTTGATGTTCCTAATCAAGTATCGTAGCGAAATACAGTTTCTGTCGTGTTTTATTTGGCATTTTGTAAATCAGCATTTTGTAAATGAAATGGAGACCGGACCGCAGCCGGAAACGGAAGTGTAGTGTGGTTGTAGTCTTTTCGCTCAGCTCTCCGTATCAAGAGTAGGGGCTAGAACCGAGCGAATAGCAACCCCCCTTTCCGTTTCATTTACAAAATGCAGATTTACAAAATGCCAAATATAACACGACAGAAACTGTTTCTCTACGATACTCGATTAGGAACGTCAGCAAACACCACTAACCATTCGATGAGTTTCACATTTCTGAGAACGAACGTGTAGGGGTGTTTTTGAATGCCCATAGCCAGCCATTGTGAAGCAGGCAGGGGCGACTCGAAATTAGCCAAATACTCGAGACGGGACCAATATTAAAAATGTCGGTGTTAACTTCTACTTCATCCTAGCAAACCAGAAAGGGGGCTCGATGTTCAAAATACCGGAATTGTCCTTTAATATGGAGTCAAGCGGCCCGGTTGTCCATGTCGTTTGGGGAGTTGATATGACCACTAAAATCCAACAGTAGGCTATAAGGCAGGGCTATTTGACCGTGCAGAACCCTAAAGGACTGTGGAAGTAGATTACTGATGAAGCTAAAGACACCTTAGAGAATATAAATAGAGGCGGAGGTTTAGAGCTGTTGAGATAAGTAATGCAATGAAAATGTTTTGCAATGAAAGTGTGATCCATAGATCACACACACACACACCGAAACACAGACGCATTATTTAAACCTCCACACGCATCAACAGCCATATGTCAAACGGTCAACCAAGCCAAGGGCTATGTCGCCACTATCCTGTATGAGGAAGATGTGATGGGTCGTAACCCGTGTCTGCATCTGATCGATTTAACCACAAGGTGTGAGTTTGATTAGCCGTTAAAAGCTTTTTTGAAAATCTGCCTCTTCTGACATCACAAGTGGGCGTGTCCACCTTTGTGTGCTGGATAGATCAGTCTACAAGCCTACCCAGTGGACTGTTGCAAACGTTGCTCATCTATCCTTCACACATCTAGGTGGACACGCCCACGGCTTGTAACGGCTATTCACACTCACACCTGGTGGTATAATATGTCACCTTTAAGCACCAATCCGTTCAGAGACGAGAGAAGAGAGGGGCTACCAGGTGGCTGTCCAGGCCTGTCATTCATCCCGACTCATTGGTGTTTTTATGCGTTGATAAAGTGTTGTGCTCGCTCCACCACAGGATCCTCAAAGATTTCTTCCCACGGTATCTCCGGGCGCCTACCGATTCGATTTCCAAACCCGTGGAGCAGCTTTTAAAGGGTAAGAGCGACCGGCAAAGGTTGTTGGTTGCCATTAGCTAACCAATTAAACACTGTGTGCGTTTGTAATTTAAATGAACGTCAGGTAATACAGTGGTATTAGCAGTCGCCGTAGCCGTTTTGTTTTCCGATTCATCCTGTGTCCTCTTTCCTTTCCCATCATGCTTCAGATAAGAAGAAGGAGAACATCAGCTTGTCGCTAGAGCGAAGCGCACAAAGCTCCGGGGAGGTGCGGGAGTGGTGGGTGGTCAACCAGTCAGAGCCCGGCTCCATCAAAAAGAAAACCAACATGACGGGGCTGGATCTGTACATATTCAGCGACCAGGTCAGCCCCCCCAGCCTGGGCTTCCTGGCAGGATACGGGTGAGTGGACGCTGACAATGAACCCTGAAGTAAAGGAGGACGTATGCGTAGTACACACGTGTGGATCTTGTGGGTCGCCACTAGCCACTAAACCAACACTTAACTGACCCGGCTGACATGTTACTAGTCCTCAATAGTAACTACTTGCATGGACTTGCACTTGTTTCTTACTCTAGAAACTAGGGCTAGTAGTATGAATGACAAATGCTTTCTATTAAATTGTTCCGGATCCGATTAATATTGTTATATATATTATATTATATTAAACAACCACTTAAAATTCCCCCCCAAAAAAATTTACTTTAACAAAACGTTCCAAACAAGTGTAAATATACAACATAATTCAATTTATGGACAGAAGGACACAAGGTAATTTCAAAATAAGTTTTAATATTTTTTGTATTTTTATTGTACATAAGAAGTGCAAACAAATGAACAGTCCTCCCTTTTCCCCACTGCCCCTAAAAAGATCTCTCTCTTTTTTCATAGTCTAAAAATACCAAACATCGATCTTGCTTGTCTTTTGTAGTTGGGGAAAATTAATTGGTCAGCTCTCTGGTAACTTTTTCATGGCTACATTGACATAATGACGATAAAGTGTTTCTTGGCTAGCGATGAGACTAGGCATGCAACTAGCGGCCATTTTAAAGGTGGACTGATTATCATCACGGCATGGGCTCATCAGTCACGGAGCAGTTCTACCCAATGGCCTCACTTGAGGGACTGCTCGGGGTCTAGCCCTGTGTGTGTGCCTGTGTATGTTATATATGTACTACACGTGAAGACTCTACATTATTAGCGTGACGAGACGACCGTCACGAAATATCCAGGGTTTGAGATCTCAATCATGGGATATTTCTCAATATCCCGAGATAGCGAACCAATCAAATTGCGCCATCTTAGGCGGTTCACGTGTAGCAAATACTATATATATATATATATATATATATATATATATATATATATCCCAGCGTGTTTTTCCTTTACTTAATGCATTCCCCTTTGAGACTCTTATGTATGGATATGAACCCAGCGTTATCTCAATGTGTGCACGTGAATTAACTATATAATTTAGCTTGACCGTTAACCGCGGCCACACCTCCAACACCACCATCCCCACCACGATGGTCTAACCGTGCCCCCCCTCACCCCCCCCACCCTCTGCAGCATCATGGGCCTGTACGCCTCCGTGGTGCTGGTGATCGGCAAGTTTGTGCGCGAGTTCTTCAGCGGCATCTCGCACACCATCATGTTCGAGGAGCTGCCCAACGTGGACCGCATCCTCAAGCTGTGCACGGACATCTTCCTGGTGCGGGAGACGGGCGAGCTGGACCTGGAGGAGGACATGTACGCCAAGCTCATCTTCCTCTACCGCTCGCCGGAGACCATGATCAAGTGGACCCGGGAGAAGACGGAGTGACCGCTGTGTGGCGCCCCGGCGCCGACACCTGACCCGCACACTCCACCCTCCCCCCCACAACTGACCCTCATACTCCACCCTCCCCCCCACAACTGACCCTCATACTCCACCCTCCCCCCACAACTGACCCTCATACTCCACCCTCCCCCCCACACCTGACCCTCATACTCCACCCTACCCCCACAACTGACCCTCATACTCCACCCTACCCCCACAACTGACCCTCATACTCCACCCTCCCCCCCACACCTGACCCGCACACTCCACCCTCCCCCCCACACCTGACCCTCATACTCCACCCTACCCCCACAACTGACCCTCATACTCCACCCTCCCCCCCACAACTGACCCTCATACTCCATACTCCCCCACACCTGATCCTTACTGTACGTTCACACCCCCCCCCCCCCCCGCAAGAAGACAAGCAAGGGGACCCCCTGCTTCCTCCCCCCAACGCTTTGCGGTCTCCCACGGCAACGGTACGGTGATGGTTTTAAAGGGCTCCACACCGACAGACACTCGGTGCACAACACCAGAAAGCACAAACCCGCCTGGTGTGTGTTCTGCTTCTTCTTCCCTTCGCCTTCCACCACAACCCTTGGGATTGTAGGGGTTTGTGCAATACAGAGCTCTCCATACAAAGGCCTCAGTAGAGAGAGACAGAGAGAGAGAGGGCTTTCTTTACCTTATATGTGGACAGCCTGAGGACGGGCAGCCTCTGGCGGAGGTCCGGTTGTAAGAACTGCCCAGCCCCTAACCCCTATTTAGTTGTTTTTTGAATACCAGAGCCTACCGAATTCAACTCCTGCAAAAAAAACAATGCAAAGACGCAATCACGGCGGGATCTCACCCTCACTCTGTTTGTACGCGAGATCCAAAACTGTTCATAATAAACCACCAACTCCATATCTTTCTCAGGAAGAGCTGTTTTCAACCACAATGAGGTCCCGCGAGATGGCGGCGGCCGCCGTGTGCCCCGACAGGCCCTCGCATCACTTTATAGGATCTTAGCATTAGGAGGGAGTCTAATGAATATTCAAATAAAATGACAGAAAATGTTTAAAAAAAAAGGGAGTGATGAAAGATGACTATTTAAAAAGGCATGCGATTATTACAAGATAATGAAAAGAAAAACTGGGTGGACTTTTCAAGATGCAGTATTTACCCTGCCGGCGTGATTACCACTCACACCGATCCCGGTCGCGGGTATTGGCGGCCCAGGTTCTATTCCAAGAGGACACGCTACACTTTTTCCCTCACAGTGAACGGGATCAATTGATAATCGTATTTTGCATTATTTCCAGTCTGGCCGGAGTCTAGACCGCGGGAGGCCTATTTTTAAATCAGGGTATTGGGTGCTGTTGAGGCGCTAAGACTGTTGCACACACACAGCGATTTCTTTCAACGCTACCGATGGGAAGTCATTCACCCAGCTGCGGTGGCGAGGAAAACGTGTCCCGTTCTATTCATACAACGGACAAAAGCCCTTTTTCGGTCAGAAGCTATGCATTAGAGGAAATTGTAGCATGAAAAAAAAACGACGTTATTATTGTCATGAGTAATTTACATTACATGTACATACCATGTTATGTGAGGGGTGGGCGAATGAAATGTGAAGTTATACCTGTAGGCTATGTTATATGGTATTTATGGTATGAAAAGAGGTCCCGAGAACGGCATAATAAAACATCTCGAAATTTGTCTGGTTTTCGTTCCAGCTGTCGTTCTTTTTCCCGTAACATGTCCGTTGTCATGATGCCATAACATTCATACACACTTAAAACTGGCTCTCTCAACATCTGAGTGCCAGAGAATAAAAAGCAGTTCATGACCGACCCTAGGAATCCTATGAAGGTTCACAAAGCAATGAATGAATGTATATGAAATAAATAATTTGGTAAAGAACTTAAGAGGCAAACCAGCCGCACCGTCTCAGACTCCGCTCTCAATGCTGTTCAGGGACGTGCACAGGGGGGTTGCTCAGGTTAACCGGGCAACTGCCCATATGCCCTCCTCGACTCACGTTACCCTTCCGAAGAAAAAATAAAATTTAAATCGTACAACAATGGATGCAGAATTTCATGTCGGCCTATAAAAAAAATCGTCACTCGAAACAATTAATAAAGTAGCCCCATTCACTTCCATTCGGGCACCGAGAGTGAAAGTCAGTAGGGTGCGGGCAAACTGTTTACGCAGCTGCAGCGCTGCACGCGACCGGCACCTGAGCATGCCGACAGCCTGCGGTTGTCTTGTGAGACTCAGACGACTGCCTTGACGTTGTCGGAAAAGGTGAGTTTGAGATGTGTAACAATCAAGTTTTATGAAATGAATTAAAATCTTCATAAATCCAGGCTCAGTGTGCCACGTAACGTTTAGCCTAAATAATCAGACAGCTAGCTAGCTTGCAGAAAAGCAGCTCGTTATCACAGACTACTACTTTTTTGGTAGGCAAGCTACCTGTCTGCTGATAGTTAGTTTCTAACATTTCGTTTTAGCAAGATGAATGAATGACGGAAGTAATGCATCAGATTAATTCTTTAATTCGAAATGGGTAAATGCCTAAATCTTATCACTAGGTATTGTTTGTTATTGTTAAGTGAAGCCGAAATGCCCACTGAAAAGAGGCGGATTCAGGAGAGACAACTCAAGGAGGCAGCAAAGGGCTTTGCATTGTGATAAAGATGACACTGTAAGCTAATTGATTATTTAATCAGACTCATATTTCAGCCTATTAATGGCAATTTTGCATAATTGCATTACATTTAAGATGAGGAGCAGCCACAAGCCTCCAGACACGAGGAACATGTGGACCAGGAGGCACATAGGGCAGGTAGGCCCACGTGCTGATCATCAAATATGAGATGAGGGGACCATGCTAGAAAGTACAGGGTTAAAGAGCCTTCTCAGTGGGGGGCTTTTTCAGGTCAGAGCAACTGCCCCTCAAAATTCCTGTGCACGTCCCTGATGCTGTCTCACTAATGTACCATTCATGATAAATGGCCTTTCAATAAAGATCAGCCCAATCACAAATCATAGCAAGTGATAGACGAGACGCATAGACTGATCGCTTTAACTTTTTATTTTACACCGATGACAACATAAACATACTCAAGTCCAGCCTGTGATCTTTCTAATGCACATACACATCATCACCAGAGTTATGGGGAAAGAAGCCTCACAAAGAAAACCGCATCAATGTGCATTAAGACCGGAACGCTGGGCGTCACTCTTAACAATGGGGGGAACATTAGAGCAACCATTCTCCCTCATAAAAAATAAATAGGCTCCTTGAGAAGCCTTGCGGTCGTTATGTGTTGATCAAGAGACACTTTGGTGCGCTCTAATCTTTAGTTCGTGACCCGGTCCAGCAGATTATTATCTGCCTCTTGAATACATAATGAATGGAATTAGTTATTGACGATTACGACATGAAGCACAAATGACTTTAGGAGGTTGAATTACTTTAAGGCATGCACAACGTAAAAATACAAAACAAATAGTATACCTTCCCTTTATCGTTTTGATATATCAGCTTGAAAAATAGTTGTTCTTATCTGTTTTATGTGAAAGTAGCTCTTGTGTGAAATCAATTAAAATGTTTTGTTTGAGAAATAATAAAATCAAGATATGCGCACACTGTAAAAAGGAATAGGTTTTGCAGTTGTTGCTTTAAATGGAGTTACTAAGAAATAAGAGCATGACAACAGCATCGGTTTCTAGTATTAAGAACATAATCACATGTTGCTGTCCTTAGCCACTGTAACTAGCAACCACCAAACAAGGAGTCTTGGGGTGACGAAGACTTTGAGGTAGACGAATCAAAAACAGTCTACCACAGTTTAAAAGACCCTGACTAGGATGGTTCGAGCACTAGTCCTATAGTCTGTTCTAAAGTCCTACAGAACAACAGTGTGATTATTATAACCATTGCCATACACAAAACATTTGTTTATTGCAATATGCTTCTCTGCATCCTTCCCCACACATGCACCGATAAAAGAAAAGTGACATTATGATATTCTCCTCCAGCAGTTATAATACTGAATAAATTAATTCTGTACAAAATCAACATACGTCGTCAACTCCTATTCGACAAACTTCAACACACGTATCGGCTCTACTACACCTACGTTAGCTTCTGGAAGATATCAATGGTACAGCAAAGTTTACAAAGCACACAGTTTCACACCGACTAATAGTCAATACAACACCTGGCATATACTATTATAGATTTGCGGACATCAAAGTATACATCTATTTATATAATTCATTTTCATACGACCGAGGATGATGCACCTCAATGCTATAAATTGCCATTCAATAATTCTCGGTTATATTTAACATCGAAGGCTGCCAACTCTGATCTGCAATACCCGCTGTGATTTGAGGGTTACATTTTTTTTTAGCAGTTTGCTTCAATGTTGTTTTTTGAATAATAGAGATGTGAAAAATCGACATCTGGGTTTTTTCACGATATCATCATCATCATGATCAGGGAATGCAAAGGGTTGGAAGCCACTTCTACAAGAGGGAAAGTGCAGCCGGGGTGTAGTGTGTGTGTGTGTGTGTTGGAGCGGGTTGACTCATCTCGGGGAGCTAACCGCTAACACAGCCCTCCGGCGTAGTCGTCCTCCTCGGCAGCCGCTCCACTGGCGCCCCCTGCTGCCGCAGCGGCCGCCGCTACCTTCTTCTTGCTCACGCCGCCCGGCACGCGGAGGGAGATGGCCAGCTTGGCGTACTACAGTCGGAAAATATAAGAAGGACGAATTGTTTTTGGTTTGTGAAACCCTGTGTTCGCAACTGGAGGACAACAAGAACCAGCTTACCAAAAAATGGTAAGAAAGACAATTTAGGTCTTATGATGGAATTATACCCCACACAGGGCTTGTTGTCTCATCGCAGTGAACGGCCCAATTTCGAATTGTTTTTCAAAAAGTATAGGAGCATAGGAACGTTATTTGTGGTAATGTTTTGGTCATTGTTTTATAATTCATCTTTAATTTATTTGTTATAATTGGAAGACAGTTATGTTTGAAAATGCCAGAGCGTTTCTGATGCAAGACGTGGTGAAGCAAAGTATTAATTAGTGCTAGGTTACGATTTAAATTCATTTAGGATTTGACAGTACTACAAGTTTCACCTTCTGACGTAGCCTACCAGCCCTTGCTAATTTATAGCTATCCTTCATAGACCTACTAGAAGGATAGCAATAAAAGCATAACCTGAAGTTTGAGCCTTGCTGCAATGATTAAGTCATTTCAGTGAGGCTAGTCCAAATCTGATGAAACTGATACTTCTTCGATACTAAATCGAAATAAATAAAAATAATCCTTTCTATTTTGATTTAGGTGCCGAAATTGATTGGGATTCTGTTCTCCTTACAATCGCACTGCACTAGGGTTTGATTCAAATATGCTTAATTGTGAGCTTCTGAAAGTGACCAAAGTCCTTGTAAACAGCATCAACCAGGCTGCAAAAGAGGAGACAGTAGTCCTTCACTGGAAGCTGAAGCGATTTATAATATACAGACTACATTTCCCATGGGCCTGTTACTTGTTGTCCCACAGAACTCTGAATTGGTTTGAACATTAATTCATTTTGAAGACCAATATCAGGGACGCCAACGTTGTATTGATTTTATGTTATGTTGGTAATTCTTTTTCTTTAATTTTGTGTATTCCGGTACGCTCTATGGCATTAATTGGTACATCTGTGTATGCGCGAAATATGCCATGGTTGTAATCAGTGAGTTACCTTTTGTGTATAGGTATTATTTGATTAGATTGGTCATATGAGGGGAAAACTAATCAGGACAAACAAGGTTTAGGGCTGGCAGTCACTACAGTACTCATGACTCAAATGGAATAAACAAAAAGAGCATTATCATCACTGCCAGCTTTGTTAAGCACATCTTAGGTAACAGTTACGAAAATGTGGGCATAATATAACCACTGCTTTAACAAACAAATAAATAGACATGGGGAAAACAACCATAAGGGAGAAAGTTTGGGAAGAGGATTTGCACTACTGCCTCTATTATCATTTATTGCAACATAAAAAAAAACAGATGGGTATTTTTTTTTGTGGCTGGAAGGGTTAGAGTTAACTGGAAAGTGCCGTATCATTTCTGTGATAGCAGAATTCCTGATTAAATCATAGACATATACTGTATACATAGACGAAATAGACTTCTTTGAGATTTTTCCATAAACTCTAGTCTATGTAAATATAAATCACAACTAGTAATTTAAATCAGTAAAGAAATGTAAACATTATTGGGCTTTATATCCAAAAAAAAACACGTCCCCCCTTTAGTTTAATTTGTTTACAGCCTTTGCCTCTCAAATATGGCGGCTAAGTTGACGTACGAGGCGAAGACCAATGCGTGTGTGTATATGACATATGCTATGTGTATGCCTATGTTATAGATTAGCCGCTGCCAGTATGGGCCCTTTTCATAATCTCAAAAACAATACCGGCGCTCATAAACTTAACTATGGGTCGATTAGTTTGAGGAATAGCAGCGCACCGGTATGGACACAATAAGTCACAAATGACCTGTGAAAAGGGTCCAATTACAGTCCACTAGACCCATTTCTTTTTTATCAAATTAAATAAGTACTGCCTGGCTGGTTCCAAGAGAGGGAGACTCACGTCGTTATCCATGTACTTCAGTAAAGGTGAGTTGCAGATACGGTACACCTGGTCTTCGTCCTGTTCATCATAGCCCTGCAGGAGTGTCTCCATGGCAACGGAGTCTTCACTGCCGCTGTAACCCGGGAGGCTGTGGGAAGAAGACGGCTCCTGTTAGGGTCCTCCGACGCGCGGACGGGGTAAGACGACTTGGTAACAGTGCTGAACTCCGCCGTGTCGGTGTCCACCTGTCCCATCGCTCTGAGGCTGTTTCTTCCCCAAATTGTACGTCTGTCCTGCTGTCCTTACTTTAGGTTTCCTTAAACCAGGGACAGCTCATATCACCAGAAGTTCATGTCACCATGACAACCAGTTATAAAAAAGGTTGTCAAGGGACCGATTATAAAAGTTGGGAGGCAATGTTCTTATATTCAGGAAGAGCTTACTGGAACTAGGTAGTTAAAAAACATGACTTTGGCATATTTATTTAAAAATGTTTTGTTCGAGCCTACAGGGCCCCAAGGCCACAGTGCGCCACATTGGGAATACAAAGGTAATGCCCACACAAACATGTTCTGTACCTGTAACTCTCTCGGACACACTTGTCAGCCGCTACGTAGTCCGCTCTGTGCAGATGAACCAGCACCTGAGCGGTGGTTTTCTAAAAGAAAACACGTGTTAGCATGACACTATGGAATTCTTCTCCTTTTAGAACAAAATGTTCCACTGATTCTACTTCTTCATCACAGTGAAGTTACGACGTTGCAAAGCCAAACCAATCACGTCAAATTGGCAGGAAGAGTTTTAAGATGCACTAAAACCATTCCAGGATGACTGGCCCACATTGGTTCGCTTATCAAGCTCAAACGATGGATATTGTTCATAAACAGCATGTGTTCGTGAAATGGCTCAAACCCGGGCCACCAACCTTGAAGCACATGGGATAGTTCTCAATCTCTTTGTACATGTTCTTCTCCTTCTGAATGGCCACCGCTGCATCGTCCAGCCTGTCCGCAAACATTGGGATGAGGAGGGGCCGTACAGGGTAACAATGAAACATTACATAAGGACACCTGGGGCTTATGGTAAGACCTCCAGATTCACCACTAAATGCCTTATCAATTGAGTCAATTAATCAATTAAGGTACTAGGCAAAATAAACAAATGCACATTTTGATACACTTTTTGGATAAGACTTCAAACACCTGTTACAACCCTAAGCTGCTATAGGAGCACCTATCTGTGTTGAAACATCCATGCTCTATATTACAGTAAAGTTTAGTAGGTAGCTGGTCATTTCATTCTAACCCAATCCTCTTCTTCCTACCTTCTTACTCTGACCAGGAGTCTGGAAGCCTTGCCCAGCAGTTCTGCTGCCTGTCGCAGGCGGTCCTCGTTCTGAAGGAAGAAGGCATCGCCAACGCCGTGTTAGCCTCACAGTCACTAAACACACCTCAACACAGGTGAATCATTAGGTTAGGAAGGCTGTCTACCTCAAACACACCGGCAGCCTTCTGATACAGATCCACGGCCTTATCCAAGTTGAGCGGCTCTATGAGTCTAAACAGCAGAGAAAGAAAGGGGTGAGAAAATGGGTGATAATGTTCCTCTGCTGTCGCTACCTCCTGTCCAGCCTGTCCAGTTGCTCACAGCATATGAATATCTAAATTTGTTTTTTAAACCTAGTTTTGTTTTCCAATTAAAACCAAACACCATTCTATGAGCCCTGACGCCTAACACTCTTTGCTATACAACTGGCATAGAGCAAAGTGTGCCACGACTTTCTGAAAACATGTCTTATTTGTTACAGGGAGAAAATGGTGTAGAGATATCTTGGAAAATCATTTGTTTGAATTGATTTAAAATAAATAGTACTTGATCACATATGGGAAATGTGGTTCAAACAGTTGTAGGATTTTGGCAACATTTGGTTATAATGCATTTGGAATAAATTACTCATTTAGCTTTGTATTTATGATTGCATTTGGTGGTGTTTTACTGTGGGTAAGACAATAATTTCTCTGTGGGAATAGACAAGAAAGCCAATTTCAATGTCCAAATGAGAAGCCCTTTGGGGCATTTGGGACGGTGTAGCAAACTGAAAAACTCTCCTCCATTTGCTACTGCTGGTTATGAATTATATTACAGCTAGAAGGTGAATATGGTCGTACCTTTAGTGTCCGTCGATATAGGATCTAAGATGTAATAACTTAATGAGCTCACTTTCCAGCCCGGTCGAGTGCCATGGCAGCAGTGTCAGGAGTGCCGTTCTCCATGTACATCATGCAGGCCTTCTCTATGAGCTGGATGGCTTCCGGCATCTTCTTTTGTTCCTTTAGCATCGTAAACAAAGAGGACATGTAAACGCTGCATCCATATTTGTACTGCTGCTTTTTTATTTGTATTACAACCCTCACCTTCATCATCATTCCGGCTTGTTCAATAGCCCTGGAAGCAGAACAAAATAAGGTAAATTTCACTGTAGAATGGTTCATTTTCTTTTAGATGAAATCCACTTTTCCTATTTTCAAACAACATAGTTAATGTACTTACTTTGCAGCGTGGAAAAGCCTGAATAACAAGTTAAGAAATTGTATATACACGGAGACAGAAAAAGGGAGGAAATCAATAATCATGCTCTAAACTGGATTCTTAAGGATACGTTTTGTTTTCTGTGTGGTACTCTGCTTCCTTTAAGTACGCATCCTTTGCCTGGTCAAACTGCTTTGCATTCTTGAAACACACAGCTAGGATAAAACCAGACAAATCCACAATGAGTTTCAAACGCACACTTTGACTGATGGTGACGCCTATATGCGGAACGGATCGTACCTGCTTTGGCGTACTCTGATGCGGCACTGTCGAAATCTGGCTTCCACTTAGTGAGGCTGGTTTTAAGGCTGCAAATAGAATACTTGTTGAATAGAAAATAACCGATCTAGAACCCATGTTCTAGCCTCAGGTTCTATATCGAATAAACGTGCCACGAAGCATCATCCAGGACCCTGGTTATCCTTAAAGATTGTTTACCATATATGTTTCACGTAAGTCATAACACACTAGCATCTTAGATCAGGAAGATCTGGCTAGTTCTTAACACGCTCATGTTAAATAATGGAAAAGGGTTACCATTGATGTACATGACAGGTGGTAAAATAAGCAGAGTGGCCTTTACGGATGACATTAGGACTCAATCATAGCTTTCCTGATAATCATACAAACGTATTCTACTTTACCATTTATCCGCTTTGGCCATATGCTCATGGGCCTCGTTTATTTTCTGCGCCGCCATTCTGTTGTTAACGATACACTATTTCGTAAGGTTTTGTCCGTATGTCAAATATTGCTATATTGCAATATGTTGTCAGCGACGATGTTTGGATTACAAGGAAGGATCTCCGGCGCTGCTACGTCACGGAAGTCGCAGACTACGGGTGCCGTAGAGGAGCGACGGCATCCGCAATACCTTGCATCATTTTCCAAATTAACGTTTTTATTTCTTTGGGGTTTATTTCCGTTTCATCATTAACGAATCTAAGATTATGTGTTTATGTTTTATATGCTAATAGTTTCGTTTTTAATGCAGATTATATTACATAATGGTTAGTAAATGTCAGTAACTACTGCATTTATAACGCCAATCTTGTTTAGTTACATGTTATACAATATTAAGGATAAGGATTTATAATAAAAAATAAAGAAAATTTGTTAAATCTCAATCCCTTTTTTACGGAAATAGCCGGAAGCGGAAACATCGATGGTGTGGTCACTGACGTAATGATGGTTGCCTGTCTCTAATGGCAGAACAACAATTTGCGAGTGAAAAACTTTCTCCAACTTCTCTAGATTCAAAACGAAGTCAGCACAGCGGCTCCCCATTGTTTTGATTAGCTTTTTTTTTATAGTATATATTTTTTACAAATGTTTCGTTATTGATGGATCCACGATATGACAGACAACGGAGGGCTGGTGGCGGGGGCTCTTCCAACTCGTCCCCAGCTTTGGGTTCTCAGTCGCGCCGCAGAAAGATCCCCCCAAGACCCGCTGATTTTAAACTACAAATAATCATTATCGGCTCCCGCGGTGTTGGCAAAACCAGCCTAATGGAAAGATTCACAGACGACACTTTCTGTGAAGCGTGCAAGTCCACCGTAGGTAAGAGTCGGATGGCTTGCCTTATTGTGTCAACTTTTAACTGCTTGACAATATGAAGTAGGACTATTTATGTTTCCTGACATCTAGTCTGGGGTTGTTTCTTCTGTACAATCAACATAAGGAATTATAGTTTTACCTCTGCTTAAATTAAAACAACTGACATGAGCATTAACTTGGTGTGAGTGACAGTCTCTACACCTGCGGGTACATGGGCGTATAGCATGATTGATAACTGTTATTCTAGACTGTCAGACAACCAAAACAAAAACACAATACATACGTACTAAACACCTACATAAGGAAACGTATTTAAACGTAACTTTGTTGAAATACTACTAGTAGCAGTTATTGTTGTACCAATCGTTTTATGGGTAGGGGTGCTTGTGTTTTACCACTATGCTTTCTCTTTAATTGGGATTCTGTAATTTGCCGATTTGGAGGTTATTTTGCTGATATTGCTTCTAGCAGTTGGATCCATATTAAAATAACTGCAAGCAGAACTAAACTGGGTAAATATTTGTACCAGAAATATTGAATTGTCATTGGACACATGACAATAACAACAATAACTTTAAAATAAAATGTATGATTGACATGAAATTAAGCAAAACTTCTGCTTGTGGATTGAATTACTTGATTTTATAATGAAATCAATCCACCTAAATCCAATAAAAGTAATGGTTTACATCACACAGCCCTCAAAGGTATTATTGTACTGGGTGTTAAAATGTATTGAGTAAATCTGATGACGATAGTTGTTGTTGTCTTGGGTTATCTGCAGTAGTAGATATGGATCTACTGACAGCTGACAACATGTTCACATGTGGATTAGGACACACCATTCCAATCACAGCAGCCTTCAGTAGTACCTATTCCTAAAATAGAGTCCTGCATGCACACAAACTCACGCGCACATTCACGCGCATGCGTGTGCAAAGATTAGCAGCTGTTAAAGGGGTCCACCATTTTGTGCCCTCTCATCCCTGTGTCCCAACTCCCAGAATATTTGAGATCACTGACAACGTTTCATAAACTTGTGACAAACTCCAAACTCCAGCCATGTGGGCAGAATAAATATTTTCTATCCCATAGAACGCATTGCAAAGAGACAAGGACAAAATCCTTCAACTAAACATCAATAAGATATTTGAACTTTGACGATGGCACATGAACAAAACATTAGAAAATTCTGGATAATTTAACTTCCGCTAGGTCAGTGTAAAACAAATGTTCAAACTAAATGTTCTCTCTGAACTACAGCAGCAGAAATACCAAATCCAAGACCAAAAGTAGGGCCAGGAAATGTGCCCACTCTAATTTATTTAGTTAATCTTTTCCCATAGGAGTCGACTTTAAAATCAAGACCGTGGATCTGAGAGGAAAGAAGATCAGGCTGCAGATCTGGTGAGTACGCTGTGATACCATTTGCTAGGGACCAATACAGATTTTCAGTTCTACACTTCCATGCAAAAATGATAAAATGATCTATGGACTAATTATTAAAACAAGTTCTCTGGCTAGGATGAAACATGGTTTTATATTTCAAAGAGAAAAATAATTCAGATTAGCAGAACTTGGTTTATTAACAAAAAAAATAGAAGAAATATTGAGTTACACAAGTCTATTGCACATATCTTTACTTCCAGTACTTTAGCTGATGGATTTATTGTATTTGCCTACCTGGACATGACAAGTTTAATGTGAAGCAAAATACGGGTCAAAAGGACACACCCCCTCTGTCCTTCCCAAGCAACACACACTGTAGGCATACTCATCTTGGCCCTGCTGCCTACCAATGCAAAGCCACTGTTCTCGGACTGCATCTTTTTCTGCGGTCTGTTCTCTAGTCCGACTACGAGAAAGTCTCATGACCTAAATAAAACAGGACTTTGTTAATGGCATCTTGAGACACTCATTACAGTCAGAGAGAATCACTTCCGGCAGCATGGTTGAGTGTCTCCCAGCTCCAGTTATGCTAACGAACAACCCAAAGGGCATTGGGTTCAAAAGGATGTGCATGCGTGTGTGTTTGTGTGTGGACAATGCTCGGCTGCTCGCAAACATTCAGGGAAAACTGTCGTTACTGTCGGACTAATGCGTTTGTCCCGTTCACTAACTCTGTGCCCCTCACTATCTTGTTCCTCTTGTGCCAGTGTGGTTAGTGGATCGGATCAGCTAGCCTATTGTTCCAGGGTCAGGATTAGTTACTTTGATAGGTATTTGAACAAGTTTTCTCAATATTATATGTGCTATTTAAGTATTTATCATAATCTCTTTGCAATAGAAAAGTGAAGCAATCGTAAATGCAATGTCAACTCTTAAACCGCTATTAGCACTAAGCCAAGACACTTGTACTAATAACAGTCATACATGTGAGCACTTGTAGGAATACATAATAACATTATGCATAACATAATTACACAATAACATGCCCTGACTAGATCTGGTTTGGGGTTTTCGATCTGCTAAACTGCTAAACTGGCGCCTCTCCATTCCTGTCTCTCTCTCTGTCCCTTGGTTTCCTCTCTCTCTCGTTCATTCTGTCCCTCTCTCTGTCTCCCTCTGCCTGCGTATTGTTTGGGGGGACCTCGTTGAATGTGTCTCATCGTGCATGTTGCTTCACTAACGTCGTCAACACAACCAGGTGACCAACCCATCTCTCCCCGCGGCTGCTGCACCCTAACACTCGCTGCTCAGGGCCGGGTGACGCGGCCTCCGACGGCTCTCTCCCGCGTGAAACACAGCCTGACCCTGACTCGCGTGGCGGGGGCAGAGGGGGAGGGAGAGAGGCTGTCCAAAGGTACAGTATGGTCAACACAGTGCGTGTTGCTTCATGACTTTGCACCAACTCAGACTGCCGCTGCTGGGATGAATCATACTGTATCTGAGTTTAACCTTAGTCTGCTGCACTTTTGTGTCGCTTGCTTCCGCATCTGTCTGTCTGTCTGTCTGTCCTTTTTTTTTCTTTACATGCTTCAGAGTCAAAGCAGAAACAAAGGAATCAGTGAATCATAATTATTCAATGCAAAAAAAGGTGTGTTCAATGATTTCAAACTCTATGATACTCTATTCACCACACTGCTTCACTGGCCTAACCATGTGGGCCGTTACCCCATGTGGATTGAACAGTCTCCACTCCCCTGCTTGCTGACTGCATGCGTATGTCTGCTGCAGGGACACGGCTGGCCAGGAGAGGTTCAACAGCATCACATCGGCCTACTACAGAGGGGCCAAGGGGATAGTGCTGGTCTATGACATCACCAAGCAGGAGACCTTTGAAGACCTGCCCAAATGGATGAAAATGATAGATAAGGTACATTGCATTAAATGCTTGCGGAAGAACTGTGGAACTATAGAAGAATTCAAAATGTTGAATTACCATGTTTAAACGAATGCATTTTTTTAGTCCTTTATTTACAATTTTTTCCATTTTTTTTTTTATTACGATTTTCCAGGTCCATACATTACAGTCAATAACAATACATATCATACTTCTACCTAAGCCGCCTGTAGATGTAAATAGCCCACGAAAAAGTATCACAGGTTCAGTAAGCAGTGCAAAAGTGAGCAGGGACCCAATAGGACCTCATACATACTGTATTATATCCACATAAGCATTGTTTTTAACTATAGTAAAATAAGAACAAGAACTAAATAAATGTTGATTGATTTTCAAGGTGATTGTATTTGACATTAACATCTATATTTGTCTAGAACGTACATTGCCCGCTGTGACTTAATTATTTACCTTTTACTATGGATAACCGTATGCCTTTTTTCCTTTTTGAAAGGAAAAAGGAACTGGTTTTCCCACCCACGCCCATTGCAAACACGATAGCCGTACTGCCCCGACATAGACTTTTTTATCACGGCTCCCTGGTGAAACAAATCATTAACGCCACCTCTGTGTTTTCTCTTGACTGGAGACAAGATGTGATGACCTTTGCGTGTCTCCTTGTGCCACAGTACGCCTCAGAGGAAGCAGAGCTCCTCCTGGTGGGGAACAAGCTGGACTGTGAGACGGACCGTATCGTCACCAAACAGCAGGCCGAGAGGGTGAGACAGACAGACAGACAGACAGACAGACAGACAGACAGACAGACAGACAGACAAGGAGTTGTGGTTTTATCAAATCATGTGTGAATATAATAGTCTTGCTCGGAAGACTATTCTAATCTTAAAAGTGTAATTATTTGATGAGACAGAAAACCAAACAATAAAACAAAACAAACATCCCATTTCATTTCCTTTTTATTTTAACAGTCTGACCCCTCATCTCACCCACATCAATTAGTTGTCCAAAAGCTAACAAAATAAAGATGATCAGAGTTCCTGAAAGGCTCCTTGAATCCATCCTTCCTCTGGGGTCAGGGTTATCCAGATTTTTGAGACCAAAGTTATCCCAATCCTAGTAAATGTTTTGAACAACACATTCTGAAGGTCTGATCCAGATCTAACAAAGACAAAGAATTATGAGATCTAACCTGATTTAAGATTTTTTCTTTTTCTTTTTGACCAGACATTTTTCCAAATTTGATCTACGTAATCCAATCAGATTCATTTTGAACCAGTGGGCCCTTTTGGTACAAATCTTTTTTTGTTTCAACAGTTTGCCTCTCGGATAAGTGGCATGCGCTTTTGTGAAGCCAGCGCCAAAGATAACTTCAATGTGGACGAGATCTTCCTGAAGCTGGTGGATGACATTCTTAGTAAGGTTGGTGCCAACACCTTTTCTCCACCACCTCAAAATCGGACTTCAAAATCGTTTAGTACGGCCCTAGCTTTAAGGGGCTGGACCCTGGTCATACAACCGCCACAGTTAAACAATAATTGGGCAGAGCAGCTGGGAGAGGCTGAATTCCCCGTCATTTTCAGAGTCGCCAGTGAGTCACCCGTGAAATGAGTGGGAAGAGAAGTTCAGACAAATTCCAAGATAGGCTCCCTATTTCTGAGTGATTCCATGATCAACATGTGTGTCACTTCCCAAAACCTTTCCGCCTTGGTGCAGATCCCTAAACCTTAAGGTTTGAAGAACACCGGTCTGGCTTCACATCAGCCACATTACGTGAAACATCCCTCGCACGATTTGGACCGTGACTATAGTGATTATTAGGGTCAACACAGGTGTAGCTCAAAACAGCAATTAAAGCACTGCTTCACTTAACAGTGTCGCACGGAGTCCATTGGATAAGACCACTACATTGACCAGATGTCTTTGGAATCACATGCAGTCATTCTAACTTCCTGTCATTGGTTTCCCCCGATTGCAACAGATGCCTCTGGAAATGCCAAGCAGGGAGCTTTCCAACAGTATCCTGTCTCTGCAGCCTGAGCCGGAAGTGCCTCCAGAGCTTCCGCCGCCACGCATGCGCTGCTGCTGAGGGGCCAGACGGCACCCCCAAACTCGCCCCTCCCCACTTCCAACCCCGCATCACTACAAATAAATCGTGGGAATGCAGTGTACCACTCTGGCCACCAGATGGCAGCACACGACTGCCACCTGGACGTCTGAAGCGTTTCTCATAGTACATAAATCCTCTCCCACCTGCCCTCCCTCCATTGCCCTCACTACCGCAATATTCTAACAATACACTCTAACAGGTTTCTAAAACACACTCACTAATGCCTTCTTCAGAACTTGTGTTTCACCTGCTTCCACCAAGCAGCGCCTCCGTGGTGGTCGTCCCCGTGAGTTCCCCAGACTACCTCAGGGCTCCAGGGAGGGGAACCCCTCGCTCTGAGAGGGGGTCAGTCGTTACATTCTCTGTGGTCTTCTGATGTTGTTTTTTGTAGCAGTAAGGGGGGGGGGGTAAGACTTCCTCGTGCTACACTCTTGTGTCCGACGTGCCCAGGAACAACCACCCCTGGCCGCCCTTCTGTCTCCACTGTGCACCCGCTGGGGAAAAAGGGATAGATACAAAGCACACTTTATAACCATTTAATAAGGACAATTCTAGGCCTCGGTACAACTGCTTTGTTTTGGAGTAAAACTTGTGTTCGTACCAACGAAGACTCAGAACGATGCACAAAATGGAAAAGCACATACGTTTTGTAGTTGAAAATTAGATCGATGGTGTAAATATGATGAGATATTACTAGCGGGCTCCTTCAATAACTGGACTCTTTAATATGACGAGGTGCAGGATTTTAATGCTAATATATGCATGGCCTTCAGTAAGATAGTATTTTTTGTGTGTTATGCTTTTCTTTTTCCCTCATTTGGAACCGATTGCCTTAAAGTATTTTATGGAATGGCTTGAGTTCCATTGTTACTAATTGTGATGTTTTGCACTACAGTCTCTTTCAGCTAGCTGACATTTCAAAATGGTCGAATAAGGAAGTCCATTTCTGATAAGTAGTAAAGCACATGGCCAAGTAAGTCGCCTAATCCCCTCCTTGTTGAAGGTAATGGCAAAGCAAGGACAGCTGGGTGATGTAGTCTCCAGGAAAGATTGTGTTTTTTTTTAAACAACCTAAAACAAACAAAAGCAGTGCCTGTTTTTTTCCCTGCTTCTTACTAATATTTTTTACGCAAAAAAGGGGACATTTCGAGATGCAAGAGAGCCTTTTCTGTATTTTTGAGTGACTCAGGAACGTTTGATCATAAATGATCATTGTTTTGGATCGTCAAGTGGCTCCTAAATTGTACCAACACATGCATCTCATCGCGGGAAGGCCATGTGGTAGGATACGGAGAGAATATCTTAAGAAAGAGTTTGAAGGTATGCTTTAGTTTGGACCAGAGAGAGGAGCTCTTTCTCATACATCCTTTGTATCCTCATCAATATTGGTCCATGAAGATGGTTTGAGTTTGTGAGCCATGCTAACCTTGAAATAATTCTCAAGAATTATTGCTAACCCTATGGCAATGTATTAGGCATTATTCAATTGTGTTTAACTGAATGCGTAGCGTGCCCTGCAGTATTCTATTCTTATGATTTTAAGAATAGGTATTTTGTTTAGTTGATACAGTGCCCTCATTTGTTTTTGTTCAAGACCTCATGGTCAACCCTCCCCAAGTATAAAGATGAGGAAAGTGCTTTGCTTTGGGTATGCTCAGATTATCCTGCTGTGCTGAATAGTTCCCTTACGTCCCCAGAATGTTCCCGTCAGGGTGGATAAAGCCTGTGTTATATGTCATGTAACATTATCATTTTAAATTTAGGGTAAAAGGCCAAGTTGACGAATAGACCCCAATCAACCGAGGAGTCATGCCAAGACAAACACAGGTGTCCCTCGTGACATTAACTATGGATCTGCTCCTTTTATGACCGAGGCCACGGGTAGTAGGACTAAACTAGTGGCGATGACACCCATGACCCTGGACCCTTTTAACAGAGCGGAGATAGCGTTGTAAACAAAGGTGTAGCCCACAACATTAGCATTGGATAGATGGGCAGGTGTGTGATGTATATGTGCCAAAGCACCAGCAATGGCAAATGTGTTATCGTCACTCGTTCAATCTACTACCCGTACCCTCGATTTATTTGAACATGGGCCTACCGGCTTTTTGTCAAACTGTCCTTAAAATGTTCAACATAAGCTTGTTATGTCACACAATAAGCAGTATTATCCGAGCTATATTTTGCTCCATTCATTTTTGAAAAAAGATTTGGACCACACAATCTATCTAGGATGGTCACATGAGTAGACAGATAAGTGTTTTAAAGTGAAAACTACTTGCACTCCATGGAACACAGTAACACCCATTCTAAGATAACGACTTTGGGGATAATATATATATATATATATATATATATATATATATATATATATATATATATATATATATATATATATTTTAACATGTTTCATTTACAATAAGTCCCCTACTTGTATTAAAGATGTTACCTTTTTTTTAACTAATGGCAAGTTTGAAAATATGTGGTGTTAACTTGTTGCATTCTTTAAACTAATGCAGTGGAAATAAAAAAATATGTATATTTATTACACGAAAGTGACTTGTATTCAATGCCACATTCTACGCATCCATCCATCCTCCTTCTCCACGTGTCTGCGTCTCGAGCATCCAATTATCGCACACGGACGAAGGCGTGTCCGACCCGTTGCCGCCGTGGAGAGAGCAGAGGGGTGTGAGCTCGTGTTTGTGAGCGCATGCGCCTCGCCGATTTCACACGGACGTCTCGAGCTCAGACTGCAGCGATTGCAGATTTTGCATGTCAGATAGGAGAAGACAGTGGTGGGGGCCGGCCTGGGACGGAGAGAGAGTGATTGACAGAAGGAAGGTAGGAGGGAGGGACGGTGGTGGGGGTAGTGAGAGAGATGGACAATCGTAAGAAGAAGAATGGATAATCGTACACCAAGAGAGAAGCGGGCCTGAACTGAAATACTACTCGTAGCGTATTCCCCCTCTTCTACCTGAGCCCGTCGCGACTGCGGAGGCAACCTGTCCCTCAGAGCTCCAAAGAAATCCTCTAGCATGTCAGCCTTCCCCTCGGGGACACGGTAGTGAGTGAGAGCGGAGCTGCAGTCGCCTACACCGGACACACCAGAGGAGACTCCAATGACAACCTGGTGAATGCCGACGCGATGGACTAACTGAACCGGCGCAGGATGCGTGTCCCGAGCCAACGAGGGAAGGTGGTTACACGAGGCTTTACTTCTTCTGCTGCTGCTGCGGAACCAAACCGACAGACATTTTCCCCGGTGTGGTGGATTGATCGTCTTCGTCGTCACCCCCCTGTCTCCCGCCGGTGTTGACGGTGTACAATGGACAGCTCCAACGGCTCTGGGAGCGACTCCACCACCACCACCACCACAACCACCATCATCATCAAGCCGCCAAGCCACCAGCAGCTTGAGAAGAAGCGGCTGAACAGAGCGCCTTCCCCGGCGAGACCTTTCCTCAAGGATGTGCACTCTCGCTCCTCCAAGCCACCTGCCCTCGTTCCCAAGTCCCCTAAACTCAGCAAGCAGCATCAGGCGCCCGTAACCTCCTCCTCCGCCGCCCACCACAACCGCAGCTCCAGACGCCACATCACTGTAGCGAAGGACAAAACGACGGTGACTGTGAAAAGTATCACAAAGTCTACCACCCCAAAAAAGGCGACCAGCAGCGGCACCAAGCAGGCCCAGCCACACGCACCCTCACCCGAGCCCAGAGGCGGTGGCCGACCCGAGCAGCACGCCACGAGCAGTCCCGTCCTCGCCAAAGGCAAGAAGGGGAAATTAGCCTCGATCTCACTCAGCCCCATTAGCTATGGCGGATCTCCTATACGGGTTCCCACCGGCTCGTCCCATGGCGGAAGGGTCAGCCAGACGGACAGCAGCTCCGACCTGTCGGACTGTCAGTCGGAGCCGCTCTCGGACGAGCAGCAGAAAGTTGTGGCCGCGGCCGCCAGCAGCGACGCGGAATCCGGGACGGGCTCCAGCGATCGGGATCAGGTGGTAGGGGCTGATAATCCGCTGCAGGCAGAGTCGTCCTCAGAGACCGCTGCCGGGGATGTTGAGGCAGTCGCTGATGCTGCTGCTGCTGTTCATTCGCAAGCAGTCGAGGCTGCCTCTGCAGCCGAGGGAGGCATGGCTCAGGCGCAGTCTGGTTCAGGTGGACGCGGTGCACACGGAGAGCGATGCGAGCAGGAGAAAACAAGCGCACAATTCAAACTGCAACACCATGGCGCGAAGCGTTTCATCGAGGACGATTTACTACGAGAAATTGAAGACCTGCGTTCCGAGAACGACTACCTCAAGGTAGGCTGTAGGCTACCTGCCAGAACACATTATTCTACTTCTTCTGATCTCGAATTGCATGGGATTTTACAACGCAAAAAAAAACGTTTTAGGATGTAGGCTTATGCACCTATTGAGCACACAGAAAACATCGAATCATGCAGTTGTAGGATTATGTTTCTAATGCCGTGATAACCTCAATGCACCTCTGGCTGATGCATAGCTTGCCCGGGGCCGTCGCTGAGTGTGTGGAATACAGCCTACATCTATTGAACACATCAGCAGGTAGCCTATCACTATTAATTCAAGGGATATCCTTGCTAGAGGGATCGAGATTGGAGACGTGCTTGGGTAGTGAATGTGAACACGTTGTTCCCAGAGTGGGTTATGGTGCTGAGCTCACTCTTCGCATTCTTCCTCTTCAAAAGGGTTACAAACATGGCTTCATCCATCTGATGTCCACGGGTTAATGTCTACATTACACCTCTTTGAGCAATGTTTGTTGAGGAGATTAAAGCATTTTTAAAGCATTCATGTCACTTTTGGATTTACCATCCTTGATCTGGTTGGTGCGCATAGAAGACAGTTCGTCAGTTCTGCCAGCTCTTCTCTTAAGGCTCCCTCATAGAACTTGATAAACCACAGATGTTTGTGTGTTTGTGTGTTTGTGTGTCCCCCGTGAGTGTGGGCGTGGTGTTTTTGAGGGGGTTGGATCAAACAGTTCCACACTTCGCTGTCAAAGTGACAGCTGGGACACACAGACACAAACGATGATGAGTTTATGATTACTCTTTCTCTTGGATGTATTCAGGATTATTATCTTTCATGGTCTCATGCATTTAATGTAGAGTGTGTGTGTGTGTGTGTGTGTGTGTGTGTGTGTGTGTGTGTGTGTGTGTGTGTGTGTGGGTGGGTGGGTGGGTGGGTGGGTGGGTGGGTGGGTGGGTTTCTGGAGTCACGCTGTGTGTTACAAACGCCTAGGGATAACAGCCCTGACACTGACAGAAAACTGTCCACTTCCATCTCATCTTCCAAGAAAAATGAAAGTAATTTGTAAAGCATTATAAATGTAGGCCTACTGCTCGTACAACATAACATGAATCAAATTAAACTAAGGAATTGCTGAGACACCAGCTGCCACCTGACAAGGCAATTGACATAATGACGCATACCCAATTATCTAATTAATACATTTCCCCGCACATCAACACAATTAACTCATCAGCCAATCCTCGCTTACAGACGCAAGCCACAGGTGAACCAAAAGACGGGACGGGTGATTCACTGAAACGGTGGCAACAAAACGTGCTACACCACAAGACGGCACAAACACACACACATAGTCACTACACTGTCCCTCACAGACGTCCACGGCGGCACAGCACTCCTACCGTCAGCAGCATCCATCTCATGTGATTAATGTCGTCCTTCGTCTCAACCACCAGCCCCACACACTGTCGCACTTAAAGACGGCCACAAGTAGATGGCTTCCTGCCGCTGATGAACTTATATATACAACGCACACAATCACAAACATGAATGATGAAGACAAACACTATGAAGAACAGTGGTACTTCCTGTAGATGGATGGATATAGATATATAGGCCTACTTTATGTATCTATTGATTAAATTCCTGTATCCAGTAGCTCATGGGGTCAGTCAACAGACAGTACAATTGACAAACAACAAAATGGACAAACAGTAAAAAAATAAAATTGTTCTTCTTGTCTCTGAGTGTTGCTGCCGTAACCAGGGTTACATCGATCCATCTAACCGTGCGTTGAAGTATTAAGCTTGAGTCCTCCGGGGCCTTCCACGGATGACACTGACATCGTTTTGTTTCAGAAGAACAACTGATTTGTTTTGATTCACTGACTCCTTCCCTTAGTTATACTGTACATTGCACTCTGTTTTTAATGAATGCTTTAAATTTGACTGATCTTCTCCGGAGACTCTCGTTAATATTTGAGGCTCGGTTTCACAAACCTATCAGGGAAGAGATGCCCTGTTTGGTCTAGTGATTCCAAAGCTGTCTAAAATTGTAATTGTCTCGTACAGAGGCAGGCAGGCAAGCAGTCAACCAGAACAGATATTTAGTAGAGCATTTCATTCCCTAATTGGTGACGGATGGCATTTTTAACAAATGAAACTCAAATTATGGCTCTTAATTTTACCTTGAGCATTAAGTCAGATCTACACTGAATTCAAATGAGCAATGTTTACAGGTAGCTTTTATGAGCTTTGTTTATTATGTGTGTACCTGTATGGCTTTTCACAATGCCCTGTTTATCACAGTTCATCACATTTGAATGTTCATTCTTCATGAAAGATGTTAAGTAGGACTTCACCAACATAAAACTTACTTGGAATAGAGAAATATGACCTTTTAAAAAAAACGTATTTAGGATTCAGTTTCAATGTAAAAACGGTAACTAAACGGTAACATGCGTAACATCACTTCATATTGATAACTTGAAGGGTGAACCAAGCCTTGTGACTACCATAATCTATGGTCTTCTCATCCTACTGAGAAGTAGCAGAGATGGATTAGTCCACTTCAATAAATATATTGATGTGGACTAATCCATTCAATAATGATATGCTTACATCCTGAAGTCCCAGCAACACTAATCCTAGCTAATGCGTTTTTAAACATGTGGGAATGTTGTGTGATGTTGAAGGTGCATCTTGGCTTGTTGTTTCTGCAGTGTCACGCACATTACACACATCGATCTTTGATCAAAACCTACATTCTGAAATTGACCCGTCATCCACATGCAAGGAGAAGTCTATAATGATGTATTTAACATGGTATTTATGGTAATTAATTGTTTATTCAAGAGATTCTTCCCAGGAAGTCTTGGCTTCTTCCACTGTAGCTTCTTCGTTTCACCAGACATGAGATCTGAGTTGGTGATGTGCTAAAAGTATTAAACAGTCTACAGTAGATGGGAGCAATCACTAATGACATCCCTATTTGGATATGGAAAACCTAGCCACATACAATTTGCATATTTACCTCGAGAAAGGTTGTGTGAGGTTGCCTCAAGTTCCCAGAATCTGGATTCTCAATAAGGTTTAAGGTGTAAAGAGACTGTTTAAACTGCTGAGTAAATAATTAATCCAACCATATTGTCTTCATCCTAGTTTATTTTAAGGGTTTACAATGTAATATAAGGCTAGGGTTCTTTAAAGACCACTGGGAAAGCGTTTAAGTCACTATAAGGCTGGTACATTGTGACTTTACAATGACCGCTGACATTTTGCAAGCAGTAATGAATCATAACTTGATTAGTCCTTATAGGGAGGCATCATTATGTTTGAAACTGCCAGGGGTTTCCATGCTAGACGATGTGGCAAAACGACATTTTCAGTAGCCTAGGTTACGGTGTATTATATACTATATATTATGCATATACAGTATTTAAACTCTCTTGAGTTGTCGGAGTATCGGCAGCAAAATATCCCATGATGCAATCCGATGTGCAAGCCTTACAGTATGGGCTTGTTGCCTCCACTAACATTGATAGTAGGAGGAGAGTCAGTTCATCAGATTGATCCCCAATTTACCTCTGTTGTGGAGTTGTAGAGTTGTAGAATCACAGTGTCAGAGAGTGCAAATCCCCTTGTGTCGTTGTGTGAGCCAACCACCTCTACTCACCAAATGTAGAAAAGGTTGGCCATGAGCAAATGCAACTCTTATGACTCCATAATCATTACTGATGAACCTTGAATGTCTTAGGCCCAGTCCCATTTCTCTCCCCTTAACAAGAACACTTGCTTTGAGTGCCCTTAGCTGCAAATCATCTACCGTGCTGGCTAGGGTTCAAGGGTTGATATTAAGGGAAAAACAGCTCTCCCCCTGGCCCCCTTAAGTATTGGGACACCCTACCCCATTCGCAAGACCGCGCAAAATCTAGGGTTAGGGCTCAAGTCTATGGGAAGGGGAAGCATTGAGACACGGCCTCAGTCTCTCAACTACTTGACACCCTCCCTTCTCCTCCTCCTCCTCCTCCTCCCTGCTGCAGGATGAGATGGAGGAGCTGCGGGCGGAGATGGAGGAGGTGCGCGACAGCTACCTGGAGGAGGAGGTGTACCAGGGCCAGGAGCTGCGGCGGGAGCTGGACCGCTCCAACAAGAACTGCCGCATCCTGCAATACCGCCTGCGCAAGGCGGAGCAGAAGGGTCTGCGGGCGGCGCAGACCGGCCACGTGGACGGAGAGCTGCTGCGCAACCTGGAGCAGGACCTGAAGGTAGCCTGGCTGGCTGGCTGGCTGGCTGGCTGGCTGGCTGGCTGGCTGGCTGGCTGTCTTTGCGTCTGTCTATGCGTCTCAATCTGTCTGTCCTGTCTTCATGTCTGTCTGTCACTCTTTCACTCTGTCTGTCTTGGTCTGTCTGTCTGTCCTGTTTGTCTCCCTCTGTCTGTCTTGTCTGTCTGTCTCTGACCGTCTGTCCCTCTGTCACTCTCGTCCGTCACTCTGTCTGTCTGTCTGTCTCGTCTGTCACTCTGTCTTGTCTGTCACTCTGTCACTCTGTCTTGTCTGTCTGTCACTCTGTCTTGTCTGTCTGTCACTCTGTCTGTCTCGTCTGTCACTCTGTCTTGTCTGTCTGTCTGTCTGTCTGTCTGTCTGTCTGTCTGTCTGTCTGTCTGTCTGTCTGTCTGTCTGTCTGTCTGTCTGTCTGTCTGTCTGTCTGTCTGTCTGTCTGTGCTTACTTTAACACTGGGTCATTAAGCAGAGGCTTCTAAACAGGCTGCAACCTTTCTGATCTGTGAATCTGAATGGTTCTATTTTTGTATTTGTGTTGGTGCAGACGGGGGATACATAATACTACCAAAGTGCTTTCTGAATTCTGTTATACACAGCGCATAATACACAGGGCATCATCAAGTTCACCAACAAAGGTGCAGCTCAACAAACAAACAAACCAAATATATCTACCAGTGACTGTGTTGTGTTGTTTTGTGTTACGCACCTACCGCGCATACCAGTGGATTCCCTCCCTCTTATCTTCACCACGCTGAGATGAGCCCCCTACCAAAGGACATGTCAAGCAGAGGCCCTGTATTTAGGATACATACTAGAACCAAAGACCGCTCTACTGTCTTCCCCCCCCCCCTTTGGAGCGGGGTGACCACGTGTGAAGTAGAGCTGGGATTAATACATTTTCATTCGGAATTCGAATTTATGATTTAGGATGATTTCTTTTTAATTAAAATAAAATTGCAAGTGCGGTGCAGTGATTTTAATTGGTTATTTACGCCACCACTTCCCCTTCTCTGCGGTCCCGCAGTTCAAAGTAGCGCTCCCTCCACTTCAGCAAAAGTAAAATATCAACATGGCAGCATGCGCTGAAAAAAGTGAGTGTGTAGAGTTTCCCTAAAGTCTGGACCGGCAACCAAAAGCAGCAGCACAACACATTTATTCCAACTTCTCAAACTGAGGCACGCAGCAGAGTGGGAGATATGTGTAATCGATTTTAGTTTTGTTAATCATTGTTATTCTTCAAATAAAATCCAAACTTTAAAAATATATCTATTTGTCATTTATATATATAAAAAATATATATATTTAAAAACCGATAATCGGGTTTGGTTTGAAAAAATCAGTGATTTTATTTTGAGGCCAAATCGCCCAGGCCTAGCGTGAGGTGATGTCCGCTCCGTGCTCGCAGGTTCTCGCTAGATGAACATCTAACTATCCAGTTGTCAGTCAAACATGAACTTCAATGGCTCAAGGAGAACGGGATTCTGTATTTGAGTCTGTTTACTGAAGCTCGTAAATTGTAAAGCTGTAACACAAGAATAAAAGGAAATGTTGGCATTACAGCCCAGAAGTGGTAAATGTACAAAGCATACAATTGTGAAGATTAACAATGGAGGCTAGAGGCTAGAGGCTAAGCATGAGGTATTAGCATAGTATGTAGAATAAATGTGTTTGTGGCGTAAACATAGTTCACACTATATAGTTCACATAGGTCACCCCGCTCCCCCCGTGGAGCGGGGTGACCGTGCATGTGTTGACCCCCTCCCCCCCTCGGTGCCCGCAGGTGGCCAAGGACGTGTCGGTGCGGCTCCACAACGAGCTGGAGAGCGTGGAGGACAAGAGGAGCCGGGCGGAGGACGAGAACGAGACGCTGCGGCAGAAGATCATTGAGGTGGAGATCTCCAAGCAGGCGGTGCACAACGAGCTGGACAGGGCCAAAGAGGTACGCCGGGGCTTTGCATGCTGGGTAATGTAGTTCAATTCAATTTTATTTGTGTAGCCCTTATCACCATTACTGTTTCAAAGGGCTTAACAGGCCAAATATTTATGACGGGTAAGAAAAACTCCTTCATTAGCATGGAAGATATCTTGCGGTAGTGTTTTCTGGTATGGTCGGATGCGTATGAAAGTCAAAATTTTCTTGTTGACTTTGGCACGGTGTAGTGTTGTTTTTCTGTACGGAAGTGCAGTTGACGCTTTCCTTTTTGGGTTTACTCGATACAGCGTTCATTTTACAGTATTTTAGGATTCAATTCCATTATTGAGTTCCCTCATATCTCTGTAAAAACATAAAGTCAACAGGCGAATTAACCCGGCTATCGCTCATGCTGTTGTAAAAGCTTTAGCGCGTCTGTGTTGGAACCCAAATGGAAAACACTGTTTGAATGAGGATGTCGATCCGTCATTCAAATTGCAACAAGAATAGGGAGCAAATGTTGCGCGCCCGCTGAATGACCTGCGGTGTGCCGGCGATGGAGAGAGGTTTTGGCGACGGTGGTCGTGTGCGACAGCGGTGAAAGGAAAACAATTACAGGACCGGCTGCACTGGTGATTATATGAAGCCCGGGTTGATGTGGAGAGGAGAAGTCGTTTCCCATCCCGCTTTAAAGGGCAATTGAATTCCCTGCCTGGGCGTGAGATACCGGCCAACGCTTTCCGCTCATCGTCGTCGTTCACATTCTCATATTAGCATATACGGTAATCCCCGCCCCCCCCCCACACACTTTAATCAACAGGGTTCATTAACCCTGATCAGGTGGGGTCCGCGCAGTCAATTGAGATCATCAGTCACTTCCGATTCCGCAAATATTTTTTCCAAAAAAGAGTCCACGGCTCATTGAAGTCCCAACGGGGTGGATCGGACCGCGGGAGCCTCGTCTAACCTTTTGGCTTCATGGGGAGGGACATGGTTTAGGCTAAGAAGAGATGCCACCATATCCACAATACCGTTCTGCAGGTCTATTTGTGGTTCCAGCTGTACTCTGGTGTTTTCTGCTGTAGGCCTGTAGTGAGGAGCTGCAGCAATATGGGAAGTCGTGTGTGATTCACTACAACGCTGGGCTCAGGGGTGTAATAGTAGCTTCTGTGGGCTGGAGAAAACCGCTCAAGCTTTATTTCCCTCTTGCAGGCTTTACCGACGGTCTGAGAAAAATCCATCATATGGACTCTGGTCTTAGAGGTTCCCTTGTTAGTAGATAGTTTCATCAACTTTAATTGACGTTTTGATTGTTAAAAAGTGTTGAATGCAGGCTTTTTCTTGTTGTGTTTGCTGTTTTTTTTACGGTTGGAATGCTATATCCCTTTTACACTGTTTACCTTGAGCCTTGTGTGTTTTTTATTGGTCAGGGCTTGTGTGAGAGTTTTTATTGGTCAGGGCATGAAGGGACCAGTCTTAGTGGTCAGGGCATAAAGGAGCTAATCCTATTGGTCAGCACATTCAGGTAATGTTCTCATTGGCCAATGCCAGGAACGAGACCATTCTCGGTGCTGCTCAGGTTCAACTAGCTTAGAATAATACGTGTTGACATCAGGAGGTAATGTGCCGTCTGGCCATGCTGATGAAAAGTAGGCTAATGCCACCACCGGTCTATTTGGAGGGTTCCCTGCTTAGCCTGGACAGCACTCGTCTGTCTCGTGTGGCTGAGCTGCCTCCTCCTCACCTGCCTTTCGGAAGGAGTTCTTAAGGACAAACTATCGTCAACTAACCAAGACAAATCCATGTCAATGGACTTATTGTGTCCGTGCTTATGCACCACCCGCTTGCACAACAGCTGTCGTTTGAAGGCTATTACCAGTGCACGGATTGGGCTGGACAATGAATGCAGCACCAGCACAGAGGATCAATGTCTTGTTTTGGAGTGTTGGCCGTCAGGGCGTTTGTTACTTTTATGGTCTTTTCAGCCGAGTGGAAGTCGCAGGGCTCAGGGTGTGGGTGGTGTCAGGTCTGCACGCGGACTCACTGCCGCACTGGAACACAAACTGACTCCAAGGACAATCACTTGACACTGCAAAGACAGCGACGCGAGCGAGAGGGAGTGCTCTTGTTATTATTGTAACGCTTTATGGCAAAGACTACTTCTGATGTACAGAGGAAGCTACGTCAAGAAGAGAAGAGGGGGGGGGGGGGGGGGGGGGGGGGATAAAAAAGCTCAGCGAATATCTAAACGAATCACGTTAAAAAAAAAGCTGCTGAACATCATCATCGCCTGCCTTCAAAACAGCCCGCAGTTCAGTCACCGAGAAATGAATATAGACAGAGAGAGAGAGATGGATTCCGAGAGAGACAGACAGAGAGGGAGAGAGAGAGAGGGAGAGGGAGAGAGGGAGAGGGAGAGGGAGAGAGGGAGAGAGAGAGAGAGAGAGAGAGGGGAGAGAGAGAGAGAGAGAGAGAGGGAGAGAGAGGGAGAGGGAGAGGGAGAGGGGGGGGGGGGGGGGGGGGGGGGGGGGGGGGGGGGGGGGGGGGGGGGGGGGGGGGGGGGGGGGGGGGGGGGGGGGGGGGANA